>NC_138542.1:43416428-43820943 GCF_964234715.1 Podarcis melisellensis | reverse complement strand
GTCCTAAGAAAGAAATATAGGGCTGGATCCACCAAAGGAACTGCCTTCAATTGGAGATGATGAGCCTATAAGCTCAACCCAGAGAGAACACATAAGCCGTAGTTTTTTCTCCACCCTTCCCCCCATCCTCCTGGGTTCTTGGCCCTGTTAGAAGGATTGCATCATACTCAGAAATGGCAGAGTTCCAGGAAAGCAGCAACCTGCCCCAACTAGTCACTGCTCGCAGCTCATGTGACCCTCTGTCCTTTGTATAACACAGTGATGCCTTCTCAGGCTGGTTAGGAAACAGAGACTGCAATCCTATGCATCCTTACTAAGTTTAGGGCTAGGCTGCAATGGACTCAGGGGGCTTATTTCTGAGGACAGCTGTTTGGAACTGGGCCGTGAGCTGCAAGGTCTTATCATCTAACCCTGCAAAGGTTAGATGCCCCCAATTACTACTTCCCTCGACTTTGCATATCTTCTTCCTACAAGCCACCAAGGAACTTGCGCTAAATCTTGGTCCCTGCAGGACTCGCAAGCTGCCAAAAAAGCATTTAGCCCACAAGAACTAATAAGTTCAAAAGTGACAGGTGAAAACAAAGCTGCCTTTAATCAACTTTGCTAACCGGAGTTTCCAATATTGTTCTTCTGTCGCCCTTCACGATCTCAGAGTACAAAATTCCAAGCAGGTGGCCGCTATGCAGCCTTCAAAATCTGAAGTTTAAATAGTTCCAGCCCTGCATTTCTAAGCACTTCATGTTCAAGGAGTGTGGGAGTAGACCGTATCAGCCAATCGGGTTGCTCTGTTTCTTCCAGCCCACTTAGCATAGGCAATACGGTAATCGGGATGTGTGCTGTTCTAGGAGGCCGATGTCTGAGCCAATTCCTCAGTCAGCAGCACCTGCGTAACTAACATGGCATTTTGATGGCTATCTAGCCCGCACCAGCTAAGCTGTTTCTACACCCTGTCATCATGTGTTTCCAGGTGGTTGTAAAACAAGCGGAGGTGTATGGATACAAACAGAAGGCTGAGCACAGGGAAGGAGAATAGCCTAATTAAAAAAAAGAGAGGGGGGGAGCTGGGGCTGCCAGGGTCCAGATTATTGGAATCGAAGGAAATGGCCTGAGTGTTTATTACAAGGAAAGGCTGGGAGGTTTTTAAGCCACCAGAAATGGCTAAATATAGAAGCTAATAGCTATTAGCCATTTCCAAACCTCAAAACAGCTGTAACAGCTAAGACTGCCTTTAAACTCATTTTTAAAACATATGTTTTCTCAAGCCTTCATGGACTCTTAGTCTTAATTTTTAATTTTTGTTGTATACCCTGTTCAGTTTTATTTGTGATACATAGTTGCATTTTGATTTTAATCACACTTTTTTGAAAATAGTATTTTTTCTCTCTGTGTGTAACCCATGTACAGGATTTATTATTATTATTGTTACGCACCACTCCAATCTCTGAGCTGTGAGAGATTCCAGGTATTCCAGCACTTGAAATGAAGGTTGGTGGAGACTGTTGTGTCTTTAGGTTATATGGTGATGTGTGATGGGGTTTTTTTTTACACATATATACAACCACAGTATTAACACTCAAAAACATATTAGTTGTAGCTTTGAATCCAGCACAGAACAAGCATGCCTCTGTGTCTCCAGCTTCTAGCCCGATTCCGCTCACTCATACATCCCACTCTGTCTTTTGTTCTCCTACCTAGCAGCTAGTTGTTGCCATTTGTCCAATGGTAGAGAGCAACTTCTTTGGTTATGCTAATCATAGTGCTAGACAGCATCTTAAAAAGTAGAGACATCACCTTGCCAACAAAGGTCCGTATAGTAAAAGCTATGGTTTCCCCAGTAGTGATGTATGGAAGTGAAAGCTGGACCATAAAGAAGGCTGATCGCCGAAGAAGTGATGCTTTTGAATTATGGTGCTGGAGGAGACTCTTGAGAGTCCCATGGACTGCAAGAAGATCAAACGCATCCATTCTTAAGGAAATCAGCCCTGAGTGCTCACTGGAAGGACAGATCGTGAAGCTGAGGCTCCAATACTTTGGCCACCTCATTCATGAGAAGAGAAGACTTCCTGGAAAAGACCCTGATGTTGGGAAAGATGGAGGGCACAAGGAGAAGGGGACGACAGAGGACGAGATGGTTGGATAGTGTTCTCAAAGCTACCAGCATGAGTTTGACCAAACTGCAGGAGGCAGTGGAAGACAGGAGTGCCTGGCGTGCTCTGGTCCAGGGTGTCACAAAGAGTCGGACACGACTAAACGACTAAACAACAACAATCATAGTGCTTAACTAGCCAGCCAAAGCCATTACCTGCACAAAGGAATTGATTGGGCAAGCTTGCTGTCTTACGTTCAACAGCCACAGATATTGGCTCCCAAGAGCTAATTGCAATGCCCCATTCAAGTGCAGTGGGAATGCATGATCACTGGTATTTTGCTAGTCCTCTGGAATATAAAGCAACTTGTTGTGCCACCTGTATATTAGTGGCTCACCAATAGACACTTTGAACACTTCCACACCTCTTTAACACGGTGCACATTTGCGTCTCTCATATAATTGAATCAAGAGCTGATTTTATAGTTGCAGACTTTTCTCAGTTCCAAAGCACATGTAGAAGTCATGTTCTGGTGCTGTGAGCACCCCTACCTGGCACCTGCTAGTAAATACACCTGTAGTCCAACTTTGCCACGTTGCGCCTCTCAGTTAGAGAGACCAAGCTCAAGTTAGCATTCGGAATACCCTTGTGCTGATTAGGCTAAGGCATTTTGAGGAGATGCACTTTCTAAATATTACCTTGTCATCGCCTTCAGCAGTGGCACAGCTTTTGCCAGGCAGAGCAGGGCTCACAAATGTCTTCCTTTGCCATTGCATGAAAAGCAATACTTCTGCAAAGTGCTTGCTTTAACGGCACAGCCATCCTTGCACTGGACAGTTGCATTACGTGGAGACGGCCTCCACATTTATTGCAAACAACTCCAATCTCCACTGTTTGTTTTCCCTTATATTGTCTTTTTATGCCTTGATATGCATTTTTAATTAGATGCGCCTCAGTTCTTTCATTGCTTTTCATTTGGAAAACACACTTTTCACTAACTCTGCAAATATTCACTACTCTTTGGAGGCCAAATCTCTTTGTTTACAACAAGAATGCTTTGACCTGGTTATCAGTTATACCACACATTTGCTTTTTCTCGCTTGACTGTGCAACTGTTCAAATTCACATGAATTTGCATGTGTGTCAGAGGAGGGGAGAGGAGGGATCAGGAATGGGGAACTTGTGGCCCTCCACAGTTTTTGGACTTCAGCTCCTATCATCCCTAAGCATGGGCTGTGGTGGCTGGGGGTGGTGGGAGTTGGGGTTCGACAACATTTGGACAGCCACTACCCCTGATATATAGGGTGATTAGGGGGTCCAACTGAAAAAATAAAATTATAATGAGAAAGTGGTTGACATTCATAAATTATATTTTTGAAGGAACAGAAAATACGCAACATTTCATGCTCTTGGACTCATATTATTTTATTTTGAAGGAAAACCAATTCTGTAAGGCTCTGAAATGGAACATGCTATTCATTTTGGATTGGGGCCCCATGCCATTTTCCTGTTGAAAGTCACATGCTATTTGCCTCTGAAGTAATCAGCACATTTTAAAGACAAACAGAAGCAGGAAGTATATTAATATTAGGGAGGCACATTCAATGTATAGACAAGTCTACACAGACATGCAAATTTATTATGTATATTTGATACAAAATGAATGAATTTTTCTCTTTTGATAAATTTCATGTTTATCTACTTGTTTTTCAAGTATGATTCCATCGGCATTTTATTGTGACTATTTTGTAGTGTTTCACCTAAAAAGATTTTGCTGAAAGGTGACCATGTTTCTGGGGAACTTTGTTTCTTTCTCATTCTGTCTCTCTCTCACACCTCACCTTCCTCTCTGCTCTCCTTGCAGATCATTTAGGGACATAGCAAGTTGCCTTACATCAAGTCAGGCTATTGGTCTATCTAGCTTAGCATTGTCAACCCTGATTGGCAACAGTTCTTCAAACTTTCAGATGGGTCTTTCAGATGGAGATGCCAGGGATGGAAACCAAGACCTTTGGCATGCAAGGAAGATGCTTTATCACTGAGCTACAGCCATTCCCCAAAGTTACTTTTGGAAATCCCAAAGGACTGCTTCTTCTTTGCAACACAGTGTGCCAATCTGATGGGTTCGCTGGAGGTGAAAGCAGTCTTGCTTTATTAATATTGGTTGCACCGGCAAAGCTTGTTGTGATCCTCCAACAATAGCACCCTGCGAAGAGTGTGTGGGTGCTTGTTTCCATTGCAGGTGAGAACTTAAGTCAAGCAGGTGAAGGGTCAGGCAAGGTAAAGTTTCTAGAAGTTTGCCTCTGCTAATGAAGCAATACTTATGGGGCAATTAATGATCCAGCAAAGATCCAGCAATTGTCCTCTTTACATAATTTTTCATTTGGGGGGTGGCATTCTAAACAGAACTATCTCCTTCCCTCCCTTCCCCAACCAAGTGCTTTTTAAAACTGGAGTTTAAAAAGCAGTTTGCAATGCTATGCAGGGAAGAAAGACAACAGCCACTATGGACCATGCTGTGACATAAATACGCTGCCCCAGTTTCTGGCTCTCTTAAGTGATCGATTCCATAGTATTGCCTATACAGAAAAAGGATGGCAACTGCCTTTACCCACACTTTAGAACAGCAAAGGCACTCAGCTGGTATACATTCAGGGACTTTTCCCGCCCTCTCTCTTTTTTGGCAAAAAAATCAGGCTGCTGCTTTTGTATCCAAATGTTTGCTCATCCCTCATCCTCAGTAATAAGACAAATGCAGCCAAGCAAGACAAATGAGAGGTGAGGCATCAGCAGAGCTATTTGCCTAGCTAATTGCAGTCAGTCAATCTTGCCTCAATTCCTTCTTCCCCCTGCAACATCAGGGACCCAAGGGGCCCAACATCAGGGACCCACTCCAAGTGCAGATATGGGCTTTCTTAATATCTTATAACATAACTTACCTCATTTCATCCTGATGGTTCAAGATCCAGATTTTTTCAAAACAAGGAACACTGTGGGGATCTGTTTTACCCCTCACACTAGTTTAATAGGTACAATATCTCTTTTTCTTTTCACTGCAGCTGGACTCAATAATACACTGGCACATGGGTCAAATGTCTGTGTTTAGGCTTGGAACGGAATCTTACCTTTTCCTTCTTCATGTATATCAGTTTTCCTCAACCTGGTTGCCTCCAAATATTTTGGACTAGAATTCCCATCAGCGCCAGCCAACGCAGTTGCCTTGGCTGAGTCTGATGGAAACTGTAGTGCTGGCTGAATCTGATGGGAGTTGTAGTCAATGCCGTTGAGCTTTCAGCACCATCTAAAGGCCTGGCTTTTTCATAGAATCGTAGAATCATAGAATCATAGAGTTGGAAGAGACCACAAGGGCCATCGAGTCCAACCCCCTGCCAAGCAGGAACACCATCAGAGCACTCCTGACATATGGTTGTCAAGACTCTGCTTAAAGACCTCCAAAGAAGGAGACTCCACCAC
This sequence comes from Podarcis melisellensis, assembly GCF_964234715.1. Taxonomy (NCBI): domain Eukaryota; kingdom Metazoa; phylum Chordata; class Lepidosauria; order Squamata; family Lacertidae; genus Podarcis; species Podarcis melisellensis. The sequence goes on along the minus strand of NC_138542.1, from coordinate 43,815,382 downwards.
ACTCCTTGGCAGCAAATTCCACTGTCGAACAGCTCTTACTGTCAGGAAGTTCTTCCCAATGTTTAGGTGGAATCTTCTTTCTTGTAGTTTGGATCCATTGCTCCGTGCCCGCTTCTCTGGAGCAGCAGAAAACAACCTTTCTCCCTCCTCTATGTGACATCCTTTTATATATTTGAACATGGCTATCATATCACCCCTTAACCTCCTCTTCTCCAGGCTAAACATGCCCATCTCCCTTAGCTGTTCTTCATAAGGCATCGTTTCCAGGCCTTTGACCATTTTGGTTGCCCTCCTCTTGACACGTTCCAGTTTGTCAGTGTCCTTCTTGAACTGTGGTGCCCAGAACTGGACACAGTACTCCAGGTGAGGTCTGACCAGAGCAGAATACAGTGGCACTATTACTTCCCTTGATCTAGATGCTATACTCCTATTGATGCAGCCCAGAAATGCATTGGCTTTTTTAGCTGCCGCGTCACACTGTTGGCTCATGTCAAGTTTGTGGTCAACCAAGACTCCTAGATCTTTTTCACATGTACTGCCCTCAAGCCAGGTGTCACCCATCTTGTATTTGTGCCTCTCATTTTTTTTTTGCCCAAGTGCAATACTTTACATTTCTCCCTGTTAAAATTCATCTTGTTTGTTTTGGCCCAGTTCTCTAATCTGTCAAGGTCGTTTTGAAGTGTGATCCTGTCCTCTGGGGTGTTAGCCACCCCTCCCAGTTTGGTGTCATCTGCAAATTTGATCAGGATGCCCTTGAGTCCATCATCCAAGTCGTTGATAAAGATGTTGAATAAGACCGGGCCCAAGACAGAACCCTGTGGCACCCCACTAGTCACTCTTCTTCAGGATGAAGAGGAACCATTGATGAGCACCCTTTGGGTTCGGTCAGTCAGCCAGTTTTTGCCCAGGTCTTCGCTGGAGTTTAATGACAGATTGATGTGATTGTTGGGGTTGTATTTCACTGGACTCTATTATATTGTTGTTTTAATGGGGCTGCTAAATTTGTAATCCACTTGCTTGCAATGAAGAGTGGGACAGAAATGCTTTTAATAAATCATCATCATCATCATCATCTAGGTCTAAAGATCTGGAGTGCACTAGGTTGTCTTATTTAGTGCATATTGAAATTCTACACATTTGAGCAGGTTGAAAGTGAAGGGCAGTGTGACAATATAACTATAGGGGGATATTTTAAAAATTAAATACAAAAGCATGCATTGCAGACTAGAAAGAAATGCACACCTAGAAGTGAATATTTCCCTCTTGGGCAGCAAGCTTCTCTAGTAGTGATTCTCTCATTTGGCTTTCTCACAGTTCAATATACTCTGAGCAGTTTGCCAATACGGTGACTGCAAGATTTTGCTCTTCTCTTCACGTTGTTTCCTGCCTTCCAAGTTCTCTTGGGGCTGCAAATGGTGCTTGAGGAGGGCATGTGATGTGCAACTCAAGTCTTCCAACATTTGCGAGGAAACAAGTCCCATTAATTTCCCCTTAGGCAACCAAATGTCTTGGGCCAACCAAGATGGTAGATTTCCTCAACATATAACTGGTGCAGTGTAATATGTGGTATAACATAAGGAGGTAACAAATTTTGTGCTGTACCAAATTGTAGCTTGCATTCATTAACCACCAGCAAACAGCTGCCATCAGTTGGGAGGAGGTGGGAGAAAACATACTTGCCCCATTTCCCTAAACCATGTTTGCATCCTGCCAGCCGTGGAGCTTGAACTTCCATGGTAATTTATCTAATTTGGGACAGAAGGAAGTGGCTACACACTGAGGACCACTGCCCAGCCTTGAGTTCCACTTCACATCCTCAGAGCTGCTCCAATGGCCTGTCTGAGTGCTCCACGAGGCCAGCCTGCTGGAGCAATTAATGCAGTGCTAGGGAAAGGGAGCTCTGCAGTTACTCAGGAAATCACTCAGCCATTCCCAGCAGCTCTGACTGGAGCTCTATCTATAATTGAAGAGCTCTGGGAGGTTTGCAAGCTAGTGGTTCTCCTCCAATTAGGGCTAAAAGGCTGCATTTATTAACAACTGGCTTGTTTAAATAGCAGCACTTCAATATACACAGTGTGACTGAGGAAGGCACTGGGAAACTGAGAGCTGGGAGGAAAGGTCACACACACACACACACACACACACACACACACACACACACACACACACACACACAGACTGCTCCCTTCCACTTCAGCAGGGTCTCAGTAGCTGTCCACTTACTGGTGCTGAATGGCTCCTGGGATGCAATCTCTTCTGCACAGGAGAGTTGGCACTTGCACAACCATGATCCCAGCCGTCCTCCCTTGCATTAATGCTTCACTCGTTCTTAGGCCACTGAGGCTTGTTGTTTTCACTCCAAAGGAGAATCGGCTGAGGTCTTGTGGAGGAAGCACCGAAGGGAGAGGAGCATGTGGCAAAGTGGAATGCCGTTTGGCTTTCCTGGGGGGTGGGGGTGGGAGGCCTGAGTGTGCTCACACGGTGCTTGTTCTTTTCCAACCTAACAGACTTCCCCACTTTCCACCTTTCCAGAAGCTTATGCTGGCTTTTAAAATTTGTTCAGAAATCAGCCTCCTCTCACATCCTCAGTTTTCTCTCAAACGTGGGAACGATGGGGAACTTGAGGCCTTCCAGATGCTGTTGGACTCAGATTCCCATCAGCCCCAGCCAGAAAGACCAAAGGTCAAGAATGGCAGTAGCTGTAGTCCAGCAATATCTGAAGGGCCACAGGTTCCCCAACCCTTACAGGGTCTGTGTGCTGGAAGCAGTTTGTTTGTTTATTTATTTATTTTTAATGCAAAAGAATCTTTCAAACACTAAAAGCCACAGTGCTAAATGTTGAATGACCTCAAGCTTTCCCAGTGACCCTGTTTTTACCCCATAAACTCTTAATTTCCCTCAGAAAATTTCATAGCCAAGTTCTATCCGGACTAATTCAGGATAGCTCTTGCTCTTGCCTGGCCTTAGCCAAAACTATATCTCGGCCTCTAGGCTGCTGCATAAACACACACACACACACACACACACACACACACACACGTGCACACACACACACTTCAAGTAAGAAGTTTTGTTAGAGAACTGCAATAAAATGTGCCCTCAGTTCCTAACAAGAGGGTTCCTCTTCAGAGCTCTAGACAGAACCTGAGCTTTGAAAGGCTCATTAGGAGGAGGGTCCAAGGCGAGGGGAAAAAAACACTCTGTCTTCCCACACAGTGCTATACAGTGCTAAAAGGCTGAAGACAAGGCAGCAGTCCCACTGGGACGGTGTGGAGATGAGGCAGGGCGGTGGGAAGGTTCTCTTGCACTGACCTCACTCTGCCTACCCTGTGCTGGGGCAGGGATGTCTGCAGCCAGGCGACCAGGTCTATGGTGCTGCCCTCTGCACCAGTTGCTCCTGCCTGTGCATTAACTTACCACACAGCACTGAGCTTATGAGGTGCTTCGCCACTGAAAACAGTAATAATAATGTATAGTGAAAGGGAAATGGACAGAAAAGAAAAGGCAAAATAAAGGAGGGGCAGAGATTAGCAGTGGAAGGCGAGATGTTCTCAATTTCAAGGGGAGAGGTGTGCATGAGCTTGAGTTTTTAATACAAGTTGCCCAAATAGGTCTGTCCAGGTAACTCATTACATAAGAATGACTGCCTGGATTGATCTCTAGACCTTGAAATGCAGAGAAATCCCTGGGTAATGGATGTTATTAGGTGGTGAAAGCAAAAGGAACACAACACACTCTGGGTTACTCTCCCAGCCCTTCTTGGAAATGTAAGAAATCAAACCGATAACTTTCTGAATGCAAAGCAGACTCTCTGAAACTGAGGTACAGCCCTCCACCTGCCCTTGAAATTTGTATCAACTTTGGGAGGCAATCCCACCATTGGCACTAATGAGAAATTGCTTCTATTTTTATCATAATATGTAAATCAGATTAATGGAAATTGAAAAGCAAAACATTGAGTCAGTTGTAAATAAAATTTGTCCCCCAGGTTTTATGGTTTAACTACAACAGATAACAGGGTCACTTATATTTCAAAATTAATAATTGCAGTCTAACTTAGGGCCTTTATGTTAGCCCGACTGAACGTTTTCCCCTCAGCTTTTATCAAGGGCAGATATTTAAACACCCCTTGAAACGATATGCATTGCGAATGTTGTTTTGAATGTGCTGGACATAGTAGAACATATTCTTTTTTACTGTCCATTGTACAACCAACTAAGTAAGCGTGTGCTATCCGCTTTTTTGTGTGTAGTCTAATATCATCGCACAATGAAAATATCAGATTCTATCTGTCTGTCATTAACCCAGAAGTAACTGCAAGAGTGGCTGAGTTTTCATCAGTAGTATTTCTCAGAGTTGTGAATGGCACTATTTCATCGGAAGAAACTCCAATGAAAATCCTCATTATTACATGGCTATTTATTTGTATATATTTTAAAATTTTATATATGGATGTTTTATGATGGCCTATATTTGTAATGCCTAATAAAAGTTTGGCGAAGTAAGTAAGAGAAATTGCTTCCAATCACCATCTTCTAATTCAGACCCTGAAGTGCCTCTAGTGTTAACATCTTCCTTGCTTTTGAGCTGCGGAGATGTGAATCAACAGTCCTTTTGGTCAACTTCTAATTCCGTCTCTCTATAATTCTCCTTCCCACCCACCAGATTGTACTCAGCCGGGGCCCAAAATACTTCCAGCCTTAGAGATTCCAGAGAGTAGAAATGAATGGAAAGTTTATCAATGATAACCCAAACCATCTAGTTCTCTGTTTGCTGTTTTCTTTTCATGAGACATACAGGAAAAGATACAAAGACGGAAAGGTCAGCTTTCCTCTGTGGTTCCAGAAGCAATATTATGTTCAGGCAAAGGCCACATCCATATCCGTCAGTCTGTTTTCCCCCTGAATTGTCTTAAGCTTAGACTTTCTCTCTCTCTCTTCTGAGACCTATGAGACTTTTGGGGACCAGTGAAGCAGAAAGCAGAAGGCACTCTTCTTCAGAGCTATACGGAACCAGAGAGTCTGGAAATGCAGCAATTAAAAGTGCTGTCCCAATTTCATCTTCTTCTTCTTGCAGCCTGTAACTGGATGCTAAAGTAAACTAACGACACTTAGAATTCTCCTCAAAATTCTCCTGATAGTGAACATCAGCATTTGACGGGCAATGATTGTTTAGCAGCAGTCAGTATTTGATGGTATCTGCCTCTCAGCTGACATGCAGTACTTTGTCAGTGTGGTCTAACAGACAGAGCTGCCTATTGATTTCTCAGGGAAGCAGTGGTGTAGCGTGGGGGGTGCAGGGGGGGGCCGGGCGCAACATCTGGGGGGGGCGCGCTCACACTCGCAGCTCTCTGCTCCTACCTGGCTCACTCACTCTCTCTCACGGGTTAGGGGGCACAAATTACTTGCCTTGCCCTGGGTGCTGACAACCCACGCTACGCCACTGCAGGGAGGCAAAATCAGCACCAAGCCTACCACTCCAGATGAACTGGACTGGGGACGGAATCTGCATCCAGAGCGAATAGTAACTGTGCGGCTGAGGGAATCGTCTCCTCTGCGCTGGGAAGTAGTATGCAGTCTCTGCATTGCACTGCACCTCTATCTTTCCGAATGTAGCACCAATTAAGTAGAGGAAACAAAACATTGCATTTTAATTGCCCTTTGTGACGGCTGCTAGTTCCCCAGAGACAGATTCTGCGAAGGCTTTTTTTGGGCAAAGTCCAGCAGTGCCCCGAGAAATATTGAAAATAGAAGACATCAGGTTTGGCAGAAGAAAAAAGACCACTGCACCTTGGCTAAGGGAATATTCTAAAGGAAACTTTCCAAAGCTAAGGGAGAGTCCCAGTTTGCCCAATTCCCATTAAAATGTTAGGCATCAGAAAGACTCACGGGCCTTTCCCCTGAGCTGTGGAATTCCCTTCCCACAGAAGTGCATCTGCCACCTTCATTGTATGGCCCTTTTGCCAATATGCTGAAGATGTGCCTCTTTGCTCTGGCCTTTGACAAGCAGATATAGATAGATAGAGATATTAGATTAGAGAGAGAATAGGTTGCACCCTAACTATAAATGGTTTTAACTGATTTTAGTCTCGTATTTTTATTATTGTAACCCATCCTGGGATCTTATGTGAAGACCAGGAAAGACGATGATGGTGGGAATGATGATAAGTAATAATTTTGACCACATTTCTGTGGGTCCTGAACACACCCATATTTTTATTAACTATTGGGCAGGTAAGGAGATGTTATAAGCTGCTTTCTGGTTGCTTTGATGGTTCCCCATTTATTTACGGTATTTTCTTTTTCTGAAACTTCCAGGTTGCCGGTCTTTTCTCCTACAAACATCCCTTTCTTTTCCTAGCAAGGAAGTGCTGAAACACCCCCCCCCCCAATTTATGCCAGCCTTTGAGATCACATGGTTATTTATCCGGGGGGGGGGGTAGGGTGGGAATAGGCCTGGAGGCGGAGTGAGATATGCTCATTTCTTGCAAATGTTTGCTGTTGTATAGGTGGTACTCCTTCCAGCGCAGCTAGGACATCACTTCTCACCATTTCTGGTTATATGCTCACCTGGTACCCCAGCATATCCCCATTGATTCCTGTTTAGGTACAATCTAGCTTCTCCTTGCTTTCCAGAATGTTGACATGATGACTTCATTCACACCAATATGTCAACTTATACCAGTCTTGCCTTTAGTTCTGGGGATGTTGTTTGATGTGCATATGAGATTTTTCTGTCCTCCATAAGATTAGAAATCAGAATCATTCAATGAAACTGATTGGCAGTAGATTTGAGACACGCAAACAAATCTGTGCAGTTTCTCACATGCTAATGGTCTCTTGAAATTCTCCACCTTGTTTGTGGATAGAGAAATGGAGGTGGAACATTTCATCATATTTCTACAGGGGAGGAGAAATTTTCTAATAGTTTCTTCATTAGCAGCAGCAGCAGCAGCACAGCCTCTCTCTGTTTCTTTAAAGAATTGTTCCTGGTCATTGTAAGTGGCAGCAACTATGTTTTGAATCCAGCTCAATGTCATGGGCCTAGTATTGGTTTGGGTTATTGTGTATTGGGTGTGAAAGAATTATGGCCAACACACACACAAAAGATGGTGGAGACTATTGAAGGAAAATGCAGCAAAATTCTCATTTCCTGAGTGTTGTGGGGGTGTGTATTGTGTTGTTATTGAGAAAAGTAATGATCTCAGAATTTTTCTCAGAAGAAAATGACTCCTCAACTTTACTTTCTCAACACTATATGACAAATAGATGATAGACAGATAGATAATCTGTTTCTCTACCATATCCCCTTTTGGTCATTCTTTGCCCCAAACTCTAAAAAGGCTAGATCTTTGAGCCTTTCCCCATTGGGAAGACACTCCTTTTTTATATACCTTTTCCAGTTCTCCAGTATACTTTTTGAGTAGGGAGTACCCGCAAACAGAGATAGATTGAGTCATGTGATCATTTTCAGGTTATAAAATTGAAATCCCCTTCATAAATGCATTCCACTTCTTTGCTCTTGAAATTTCTACTGTAACTAGGGTTAAACAGGTATTTGCCCCCCCCCCCCGTGGTAAGGAGTGCTGTGAAATTTAAATGTCTGTAAAGAGCTACGATTCAGCTAAAGTTAAATATGAACAAACATTATTGTCCTTTATACGAATTAGTACAAGATTTGGCATCAGGGAGCCTTGAAGTCTTGCTGCAATTCTGCTCTTGACATATTGAATGGCTTTGGGCAAGTCAAGCAGACTCTTTCTCATTCCCTTTCACCATCTTTAAAGTGTGAATAACAATATCTACCTTCCGATCTGAGCTCTCAAGGGCATTGTGCAGATTAATTAATACTTGGCAATGGCTGTGCATGTCTTCGGAAAAGAGCATTAAATACCAGCTGTTATCAGAATGTCAGTGTGCCTTCCTTGCGCTTATGGTTCTTGCAGACTGACGTGCTGATATATGACGACTTCATGTGGGTCCTTTGGCATCCCTTGCTGGGTATTGGTGTCAGGCACGATTCATTGATTTCCCCAAGTAATGACAGCTTCTCTTCTGTCTGATTTACAATCCACTGGTGGGTGCTCTTGTAATGAGCTCACACCTTCTTTCAGAATCCTACCCAGGCCATGGAAATGTCCTCCATTTATCCCAGCCTCCAGCACCCTGGTGTCTTCTAGGATTTTAGAGTACAACTTCCAGGATGGGAGCTGTAGTCCAAGACAGCTGGGGGACATCAGGCTGGCAAAGGCTGATTTAACCTGTGTTCCCCAGAAACCTTGGTTGGCCCTCACTTGCTCTTCTGTCACACAAATGAACTGCCAAACACAATGCAACACCTTTCCTTCTGCCAGGCTGGAGGTTTATTTGTGAAGGGTTGCCCCAGCTACTTCCCTCAAAGCTTGATCAGCTGCCTTTTCTAATTTCTTGGTTCAACTATTGCAAAGAAGCATCCCAAAAATTCAAAATGAATTTCCAAAGTGGTGCACAATAAATATGAATTAAAAATGAAAACACGTTTCAAATCCAACCTCAAATATTAAACCAACTGAGCAGAAGCAGGACAGAAACACAACACCAGAAGAAGAAGAAGAAGAAGAAGAAGAAGAAGAAGAAGAAGAAGAAGAAGAAGAAGAAGAAGAAGAAGAGAAGGATATGCTTGGTGAATGTTGTCAGTCCTCTCATAAAATGGACATCTCTCTCTCTCTCTCTCTCTCTCTCTCTCTCTCTCTCTCTCACGCACACACACACCATTTTCACAACCTGGGGTATGGAGTGGTGAAATTGTGCAGTGGGGGAGAGATTTATTACAGCCCTAAAAATCAGAACTCTAAATAGTGGCCAGCAACAAATATGAAGCCAGTTGTTCCAGTGCTAATCCGGGGTCAGGATGGAAACCAACCAGTTTCTTGTCTCCTTTCTCTGTTAATGAGCTTGCCTCCGATATGAATTATTCCTTTGCAAAAATGAACTTGCATTGCTCTGATAGATGAGATGCAGCTGTTCTGAAGGACTTGGCAGTCCCCAGTTCTTGATAACACACTAGTTAAATCTCTCAAAATTCAGATTGTGCCTCCCAATAAATTGAACATCAGAGGCTTTCTTCGTCATCCCATAATTTTCTTCTCCTGCATTCAGCAGAAATGTTGCCAAGGCTTCAGCATCCTTTGTTAAAGAGAGGAATGGGTTTACTTGGAATCAGCACTCTCTGCTCACTGAGGGATGCAACAAGCGTGGCATAGGAGAGCCATGATTGGTACCCTAATGGCATCCTTTATGATCTAAATGCAGCTGCATGGGGAAGGGGCAGGTGCTCCAATTCTGAGCAGAGCAGTAATTCGGGTGTGTGGGTGTGTTGTTTAACTCTTTCTGCCCACTACTGCTTCCCAGTTGAAACACCTCCCCCCCCCGGGGGGGGGGGAATATGTGCATGATACAGGTTAAGATTCTCGAGGGATTTGATCTGCTACATGGAGAGGAGGCCGAGTGAAGAGATGGCGATGGAAGGCAAAAGTGCTGGTGAATCCAAGTCAGCCCAGTGGACCCAGTGCATTTGTACCATGCCAGTTATGCAAGTGCCTCTCCTCTCCCCCTTCGCTATCCCAGCATTGTGCCCTGCAGTCCTTATTTAACTAAACAAATAGCCAATGCAAAAGCAAGGCCTGTTTGTCTGAAATTTAACCTTGAGTTCAATGGGTAGAGTTTCATATCATCCGAGGAGCATTTGAAGTTCAAAGTGGCACTGCTTCATTCCCTCTAAAAGCACAGGTCTAGGGTGCAACAAATGATTCCTCCCAGGTTTCTGATTCATGCTGAAAGAGCCAAACGCTCAGTGCAGAATGCAGGACTTTCCGGTAGGAAACAAATTCCTAGTCACAACAATAATGACGAACACGTTTACATCTCTATAGTAACGAAGGAAGGAAGGAAGAAAAGAAAGAAAAGAAAGAAAGAAAGATTAGGTACCTTGGAGGGACATGGTGGACATGTAAAATATCTTCCTATAAGACTATTTTATTTTATTTTGCTCAAATTAAACTAGAAAAGAACTGACAAAGTTTCCTCTTGCGGAGAAAAATCCACCACCAAGTGTCAAGCACTGCTATATATATATTTTAAAATTTCTCTTATGCTTAAACTCTCTCTCTCTTGATTTCTCTCCATCCACCTGTACCCTTTCCAAGATGTCTGCTTCTTTAGGAAAGGAAATCTCTGTGTAATATATAGACAGAAGAAGAATAAACAACAGAGAGGCGCCCTGTGGTATTTGTGTACGAATGGGGAGAGACTGGCTGTCATCCTGCAGGCTGGAGAATGCTCCTTGTGTGTCAAATGTTGGCTTCTCCCCCCTCATCAAAATGCCTTCCTTGCACACGTCCAGAGGGACTGGGGCAGGAGTAGCACGTAATTAATTTTTATTGTAAGAGTTCCCGTCTCTGGATGGTATATTTGCCAAGATGATAAAGTCTCCAGAACAATCACAGACTTAATTATGAATCTCTTTCCAGGGAATAAAAGAAAGGGAGTGGCTAGCAACAAAAAAATACCCATTGAAAGGCGGTGGTGGCAGTGGAGGGAGGGTGACTGCAATGTAAGAATTGACAGTTTCTGGTGAGTTTTCTGAGGGTGAGATGGTTTTTTCCCCTGAGAATGATTGGATTTCAAACCAGGGGCAATGTGGAGCATGAATGTTAATGCCATGAAGACCACTGACATAAGTAACAATAATGACTCCATCCCATGAGGACTTAGCTCTTAAATCTGAAAGAACTATTATTTTATTACTATCCTGCTCCTACACCCTCAGAACTGGGACTCAAGGTTGCTCATGAAAATTAAAACAAATGCAGATAAAACACACCTAGCTGCAAACATAACAGTGTGTGTGTCTGTGTGTGTGTGCTAAAATCCAGATCAGCACCACCACTACCACCAATAACAACACAATGCAACCTTTTCCTTAAAAGCAGTCAGTTCTCAAAAGTCTCCATTTGCTTTTCAATGCCTGGCCTCTTTCTTCAGGAGTACTCCTCATTTCGCCTGCCTGCTCTTGCTTTCCCAGCTGAAGAGTTTGCAGGGATTTGCATGCCTTCCCTTCTCCTCCATTCCCTTGTTTTTTGCCCATTACTTACTAGGTGAGATCTGCAAGGGACAAGTGAAGGGCAAAATGTATGAAAAACGTAATGTGAACTGCTCTGCAGGCCTCAAAAATGCCTTTTCTGAGACTTTTCTAACTTTTCTGTTAACCTGATTGCTTCATGCAGTCGTCATGTGATCTTGTCAGATCTCAGAAAGAAAGCACTGTTGGATATGGATGGAATTTGTCTTGGAGACCTTCAACCCAGGTCAATGAAAGAAAGTAGAAGGGCACTAGAGTCAATGGCAGTGTTGCACTGGTCTACCATCGGGTTTTGCTAAGAATGAAAATGAGTTTTAGCCTCAAAAACACTCCCCTCAAAATTCTCTGAAAATTTTGAGGCGCATATTCTCTGATTACTTTCTGGATGTGTGGATATTCAACTAATATTTGATATTCACTATCAGCACCCAAAGTTTTTGGAGTAGTAGTCAGCATTTTTGACAGTATTTGATATGTAGTAATCACGATTTGATAGGACTTGTCTGCTGACATGTAACGGCTGTCAACATTTGACAGTATCTGAAAATGACACTGATTATAAGACAGCCTTTGACAGCCAGCATGCATTAGCAGTCAATATTTGACAGTTGCTGATAGAATAATTGCAATCAAATTCAGTAAATGTCGCATTAACTTCTGTCACCCAGCCAGTTCAAGCAAGATTCAATTTTGATACCAAAACATAAACTGAGAAACTTACTTCATTTTGAAATTTTGCCAAATTTTGTTTCGGCTCAAATTCTGATCCAGCAGTCGCATGTTCATTTTCCCATAAACATAAATACTAGCCCTTGGCATTTGTATATCTTTAAGATTTCTCTGGCTTGTGACAAAACTTGATGGATGTATCTTGAATTGTCAGTTCAGGCATTCATATTACATACGTCAGTGTGTGTGTGTGTGTGTGTGTGTGTGTGTATATATATATATATTTGCTAATTGCAATGCTGTGTCCTCTTCCTTGCTCCTTGAAGCCTTGCTTGGATCCTTGTATGTTGGGAACTGTTAACCACTGCCTCATGTGGTAAGCTCCATAACTGCAGCCTCTTGGGGATGAGCTTTGTAGATCTGGCCTGGCTTCTTCCACCTATGCTGGCCCTTGGTTCTTCCTGGGCAGGAAGGAGTAGATGAGCACTTCTTTTCCAAGCTGAGTTTTGCTGGCACAATGTCCACACAAGCTCTAGTGTGTCTTACATTTCTGACCACGATCCTCGGTTCTGACCTGGGCCTTGTTCTCCATTCCTGCACTCTAGTTTGCTGTCTGATTTGGATTATTATTTGGTCCTCATTCCTCACTTGTCCTCTGATCTTGCCTTCTGAGTTGCCTTCTGCTCCTGATTGCTCTTTGGTCTTGATTCACAGGAGCTTTCTTGATGCTTTCTTGTACCAAATCAGATCACTGGTCCATCTAGCTCTTTATTGTCTACACTCTGACTAGCAGCAGTTCTCCCAGGTTTCAGATGTGGGTCTCTTCCTTCCTTATTTTGGAGACTGAACCTAGGTCCTTCTACAAACCAAGTAGATATTCCACCACTGAACTATGAGCCTCCCCCAAGACTCCTGGCTTGTTCTGTCTGGAACCCAGGACACCTGGCACTGCCTTTGAATCCTAGTGCCCCTTCTAGTTTGGGATCTCACTTCCTGGCTTTCCCCAAACTACTTCCCATGACCCAGCCCTGACACTCTGTGAGATCTGTTCCTTCTCACAACATAGGTAAATTTCAGTGGCAATCAAATGATCCCCACAGAATTGTACACACAGATCTCTCAAAGAATGAGTACTTAATCCTGGGAGAATGTTGCTTTGCCTCTATATTGAATCCTAGCTGTGGAGGCATTCCTTTGTTCAAATTCAGAAAACAATAATGCCCAGAATTTATCTTAATCACTGTGCATTGGCTCTTCAAATGGATTCGCACCCTAAAACTGATAAGCTGCCTGCATAGGAGGTTTGCATGTAGATATCACGAAGCAGCATAAAGCATGAATCACACTGCAGTCTCAAGCTGAATGACAATCTGGCCTGGCATGGTGGAGACTGTGAAGTAGGTAACTGTGAAGGAGTGGTATGGGCCACACTGTGTGCCAGCTCCAAATCTGTTAGATCAGATATGTATCATAATAGGGCCATATTTAAATGCTGCCTTGGCTTTGGCAGCTGCTTTAGCAGAGCCCTGTCCAACATGCTCAACTATATGGAGGGATTAAGGTGACATGGCAACTTCCTTTGCCACTGCCACCACGAGGGGTTGTTTGCCCCTCTGGACCCACCTGACATGAGAGGAGCAGCATGCAATCAGACCATGCTGAATGGGCTTCTGCATTGCAAAGGAGAGACACAGTTAGTGGAAAGGGCCATAGCTCAGTGGTGTAGCCTTCTGTTTTACATGCAAAACACCCCAGGTTCAATTCTCAGCATCTCCAGAAAGGGCTCAAAATGTCTCCTGCTGAAAAACCTGGAGAACCTCAGTTTAGGCAACACTGAAGTAGATAGATCAATGATCTGACTCGGCATAAGATAACTTCCTAGGAGCATATGGATAATGTTTGAATCAACACCAAATGACATAGGTATCTAAGAGTCACTGATCTTGCCAGATGACTTCAGCTCAAGCCCACTGCACACTCTGATGTTGCACCTTGCAGCAATTACTTATTTTTATTTAGGTATTTGTTCTATTTATATTTATTCTATTTATAAATAGAATAGAGGAGTTTGAGAAAGTGTAGATGGTTTTCCTAACTCTGTGAGGCAGGTCAGTTGAGAAATCATCTCAACATAGCAAACAGCAAGGAGATTGCAAGAGTGAGTTTTGGTAGGTAACTTTGCATCCTGCATCACAATGAATCATTTCACCTTGGGAAAATCTTATTTAAATACTGACCAGACATGCTGGTTTTGCTTTTGCAACATCTGACAGGATCGCAGCAGAGGTGGCATGGCTGCAGGCGAACAGTTCTTCCTTGTATGGAATTTTTTGGCTTCTCCCATGACGACGGCCCTCAGATCCTTGCTTAGTAACAAAGAGATTTTCCTTCTCTTGAGTCCTCACAACAACAGCCTCACCCACGTAGAAACCAGCTCATCTTCGGCAAATAAGTTTCCCAGAGGTCTCTAATTTCAAGAACACTCTAGTTGCTTTAAGGAGTTGTGTGTTTGTGTGTGTAACAATTGCAGGAATATGACAGTTAAGAATTACATTTAAGTACAGCATGAGAAAGCAGCTCTCTTTAAATCCATGATCTTTAAATCTATGAGACTTTTCTTTAAATCTGTGAGATTGTCATTTGAGTCTCCAAAGCTCTTCAATGACATGGCTGGGCATTCTTTTCAATCCTCTCACCCAAAGTAAACAAGCTATATGGCCCGGTCAACATCCTGGAGCTTTGCTTGGGTTCTACACCTGCTGCAAGATATGATAAGAAGGGCTATTTTCTTTCTGCAGGATGGTAGATACCAACTTTACTGGCCATTACATATGTAGACTCCTATTGGGAAATGTACTGATTCCAAGATGGCTGCGACATAAAAATGTCACTTTTTCCCATATCTGAACCTGACCAACTGATATATGAGAGTTACAGAGAGGTAGCCGTGTTGGTCTGCCATAGTCAAAACAAAAAAAATTCCTTCCAGTAGCACCTTAAAGACCAACTAAGTTAGTTCTTGGTATGAGCTTTCGTGTGCATGCACACTTCTTCAGAAAGCTCATACCAAGAACTAACTTAGTTGGTCTTTAAGGTGCTACTGGAAGGAATTTTTTTTGTTTTTAATATATGAGAGTATGCGTGGTGTCATTTCTGTAGCTTTTGCAGTCAAGGAATCACTGAACATTAAAATACATATTGTTTTAATACAATGGGCTGGATCCAGATTAAGTTACTTGCATTACAATTATATTGAGGTCAATGTGAAAGTTAGTTGTGACTTAATAGAACCCAAATGCAACTAATTCAGTATGGATCCAATCCATTTAAAATACAGTCGTACCTTGGAAGTCGAACAGAATCCATACTGAAAGTCCATTTGACTTCCGAAGTGTTCGGAAACCAAAGCGCGGCTTCTGATTGGCTGCAGGAAGCTCCTGCAGCCAATCAGAAGCCACAGAAGCCCCGTTGGATGTTTGGCTTCCAAAAATAGTATGCAAACTGGAACAGTCACTTCCAGGTTTGCGGTGTTCAGGAAACAAAACGTTCGAGAACTAAGCTGTTCAAAAAACAAGGTATGACTGTAATCATGCTATAATTTGTGTCTGCCTTCCTTGTTTTTTTTTACAGGTGCACTCACCTGATACAATGTCATAACTCTTTGAAAGGGAAGCAAATCATATATACTGTACAATGACCAGGTCTAGATAAGTCAAGCCACTCCGCCCCCCAAATAGATTCACTGACCAATTATTACATGATGCCTCGTTAGTGTTTTCTCAAAGAATTAAAAATATTGACGAGCTACCCTTATACATTGATCTAAATAACCTTCATGAAGGCCACAATGGAATGGAAAACACATTTCTTCGAGGAAAGCTATGTTGCATGAAAATGTGCATTGCTCTACAACTTTATTAAGCTGCAAGGAGCAAGAAAAACAGGCAGAAGGGGACATAAATGAGCAACTATCGATCTGGTCCAAGTTTACGCACACAACAAAATAAGATATATGTTTTGCTGCAAATGTTCGGCTTTAGCTCACAATACACAATTAGAATCTAAATGTTCCAGCTTTTGGTGTAGACAGGATGGTCTAACAGTGTGTGACTGAACGACAAAATGGCAAACTAATCCCCATGCTGCACTTCGGTGAAACAACCACCTTGGAAGTGAAATATACATCATGTTTATTTGGTTTCACAACCAGGGCAAGTGATTTCATGATGAAGAACAGAACAGTTATTATGTTTGAAGGGGTAGCTTTTATTGACGCAATACACTTTATGGAAGATATTATGATGAGAGTGCATGAAACACACTTCTTATTCAAAATGGAGGCGCTTACTGAAATGTACAAAGCACAGATCACAGAACTGCTGAGGCCCAAAGTCAAGACCCTTATAATGAGTCCATATTTGGCTGTGTGAAAGGATTATTTCAGATTTGCCAAAAAATATTGCAAAACATTCAGGAAGAAAGCACACACACACACAAACACATACGTAACATGGTAAATAAAGTTCCTAGAGAATATTACACTGAAAATATACAAACCCCGATTCATGTTACAAGAGTGATTGGACAAAAAATGGCTGAGCACATCAGTACTTTTAACAGCCAATTGAACAATCATCAAATTAAATCTGTACTTCAAGCACTGGTTGTTGTTATGAATATAATCCTTTATTGATCATGCATCAGAGGAATGGATGGTGTTATCACTCAAAGCCAACTATCACAATATCACAAACGAAGTTGGAAGCAAACTAGAGGCACAATGAGAGATAGCAGACTGACAGAGAACCTCCTTTGCCAGTATCCTTGGTAGTCTATGAGAAAGTGAGTAAAAAGGAAATTATAGTAACATTACAGAACCTTGCCATGCCAATCTCATATTTAATTTATTTATTTGAAGCATTTCTTAAAACCCTGCTCTGCAACAGAAAAAGGCTTTCAGAGTAGCTTAACAAATATCAGTAATAAGACAGTTGCTCCTTCCATGATTAAAATCAGAAAGACATGACCCAAAAGAAAATGGGAATGGGGGAGGTGAGCCGGGAGAGGGGAACAAACACGGACTAGTTCTTAGTTATAAAGTTCTGATAACAACCAGCTAGAATGGAAACAGTTTGAACTGAGGAGGAGCAGAAACCTGAGTCGATGGAACGGCTCTGTTCCCCTTCTCCCTTCTGCCAGAGCTTGGTGCTACTGCCAGATGACACCAAGAAAGGGATCTGGCTTCTTAGCAGAGGAATGCACGCCTCATCTTTCAGTGCCTGTTCTTTCAAAGGATACTTCTACAACTAAATGATTCCCCCCCCCATTTATTTTGTTTGCTTGTTATGTTTCCCCATTATTTTGGTGAGCATGCCTGTAACACATATTGCATCAATGCAGTGATGTAAAGATAAATAAACCTGCTTCTATTTTACTCAGAATGTATGTGAACGCTCATAAACAGATTTCCCAGCCTTGAATACAGGTTCAGATTCATCTCCAGGTATGGCAGGGAGAGACCCCCTGTCTGAAATCCTGGAGAGCTGCTGCCAGTCAGTGTACTGAGCTAGATAAAGCCTTAAATACTGTAGATAATACTGACCTATAAAGCCTTATATGGCCCAGGACCACAATACCTCACGACCACCTCTGTCCATGTCAGTCTACCTGGACCCTATGATCATCATATGAGGCCTCCTTCTCCGAAGGGTGGCAACACAAGAACGGGCCTTTTCTGTTTGTGGAATGCTTGCTTAGCACCTTTGTTATACACCATTTAAGCGTCAGGTGAAAATGCTCCTCTTCAACCAGGCCTTTGGCTGACTAATATCCTTATATCCTTTTAAAAGTGATTGTGGGAGGGGGTGGGGGGAGGAGTGGAGGTTATTGTTTTGCTTTTCTTCTTGTTTTTCTTCTGCATTTTGTGTTTTTAGCCTGTATTTTTATACTATGAAACACCCTGAGATCTATGGATGAAGTTGGTATATATTCTATACCATATTTTTTGCTCTATAAGACTCACTTTTTCCCTCCTAAAAAGTAAGGGGAAATGTGTGCGCGTCTTATGGAGCGAATGCAGGCTGCACAGCTATCCTAGAAGCCAGAACAGCAAGAGGGATTGCTGCTTTCACTGCGCAGCGATCCCTCTTGCTGTTCTGGCTTCTGAGATTCAGACTATTTTTTCTTTTCTTGTTTTCCTCCTCCAAAAACTAGGTGCGTCTTGTGGTCTGGTGCGTCTTAGAGAGCGAAAAATACAGCTTTTATTAAATTAAATAAAACAAAAACCCCACCTTCTTATTCTAATAAATAAATAAATAGACGGACCAATGGACTTGGTAAAAAAAACCAGCTTCCCGCAGCCCATGTTCTGTCAATACTAGTCTGCCCATTCAGACTTCCCAGTGCAGGTCTTGCTTCTCCTTTCCTCCCATGTTTCTTGAGAAGAATGATGGTAGCGGCTTGGGATAGCTCAGTCGGTAGAGCATGGAACTCTTAATTCCAGGGCTGTGGGTTTGAGTGCCCAACCTTTGGCAAAAGATTCCTGCATTGCAGGGGTTTGGATTAGATGACCCTTGTGGTCCCTTCCAACTCTACAATTCTATGGCACAGAGAGGAGAGGGAATTATTTTCTCTGAGCATTCGGCACTATTGTCTTCTTGAGACAGGAGAACCAACCAGCTGGGCTCTTTATTTATATCAGCGCAGCAGATGGAGGGACCCTGGCGTAGACAGACTCTCTTGCTGCTCCAGTGTTGCATCTCTTCCATTCACCAGATCTGCCACCTAGAGAAAAGTTTCTGGGTGGGAAAAAAAACCAAAACAAAACCCAGCGATCTGCTCAGAGCCGCCCACACCGAACTTCCGGCACAGCAGAAAGAGAGAAAGGAAAGAAGAGGACTGTGTGCCCTTCCTTGACCCTGAGAGCTTGCCTCCCCATTTCTCTCAGTGAAGTTACAGACCCTCTCGCACAGTTGGTGCACTTTGCTGCAAAAGAGGGGCGGGCGGGTGGGCAGGGTGACGCTCCAGCCCCCCCCTTCTCCTTTCCCTGCTGGCAGCCAAATAACACATCTTGTCTCCAAGTAATGTTGGTGGTGTATAATTTAGGAGCTATAAATAGATGGATGTTATTAAGAAAAGAAGAAGACGACGATGGAGAAGAAAAAGTCGCACAAATATTCACATGGACCCTCCTCTTCTCTGGCCTTTCCAGGCATATACAGAATCATTGGGGGGGGTCACATACTTGAAATGTAATCCCTCCCCACCGCTGGGATTGTGCCCCTCCCTTTCCCTTGCTATTCTCCGCCTTCCCTTCCTCAATCTGCGCCTGCCAGCCTTCTTCTGCATGTGCTTTCTCTCTTTTCCCAGCCATCTGTCACAACCCACCTGTTTCTTCTCCTCCCCTTTACTTCCTGCCTGCCTCGCCATCTTCCACTTTCTGTCCTTCGTGATCTTTACCAGTTGCATGTGAAGCTCCCACTTGATTTTTTCTCTCCTTTGAAGGAGAAGCGTGAAAGGTACAGATGCACCCAGCAGAGAAAAACAAAGGGGAAGGGAAATATTAAAGAGAAAGCCCTGGTGCCTGAGAGGCTTTTAAAAGGCTTGCAAGTTCTGAAGACAAGCAGTGGTGTCGCTAGGGGTGGGCGTGTGAAGTTTGGGCAATTCCCCCCCCCCCCCGAGTAGGTGGGTAGATTGACTTTGGGGAAACTGAATTAGGGGGTGATCTTGGCTACCGGGGAGGATATTGATTTAGTAGAAATGAATTATTTTAAGGTCATCTAGCTATGATTTGGGGGTAATTAATGGGGATAACTGAAGAGCTGTTACTTCAGTTATTTCCACAAATGGAAGATGAACTGACTTGGGGTGAACTGCAGTGGGATGCAAATTAACTGGATTTACCTGGGGTAATCTGGATGAGAAAATAATATCCTTGTCTTCTGTGATGTTTAAATTCATTTTTTTCATCAATACATATACAGCTACATTAACACACGCAAGTGTTATGCAAATGTGTGCATATGGTCCTGTGCCCTTAAGTCTCTTAAGTACCCAGCATTGCCCCTGAGGACCAGACTGACTTAATTCCTCTTCCTGGCATCCAGATCAGATACAAAGGCTGCAGAGAAGCAGGAATTTTAGGACATGAATCTTTTCATACCGCTGAATGACAGGCTATATCTGTCAAAATTGTTCCTGCTGTGCAATGAGTTAAAGGTCCAGGAGTCCTCTTATACAATTGGTCACCCTGTGTTTAGCCAAAATAACAAAATGGGTGTGGAGCTTAATATAGAGGCTTCTGATAAGCAAAAAAAAATAGAAAAAAAATGATGAGAAGGCCTTAAGCAATCCTCCTAAGACCTGTCAAGGGTAGGACAGATAATTCCAAGGTGAAGGCTGGAATTGATTTGACATTAGTATGAACACACCTAGGGCTAACTCAGGAGACAGCTTTATGCAGTGGGTCTATTGTGAGGTTGGTTGTTTCTTTACACAGAGGTCAGATCAGGTGTGCCAAACTGAATAGAATATTGGAGGGCGGGAGATAAGCCCCGTCCCACGTTGTGGCATGTACACAACATGTGAGTGAGAATGCCCATCAACAGGGTGTCGAGTATTTTATTGGAGGGTCGAAGGGACCTCAGCCCCCAAGGAGTTGGCTCCTATGCGCCAGATGTATGAATGTCCCAGCCCATCCCTGAAATGTGCCAAGATAATATCTCAGCCCTTGGTCTCCTGGAAAACATTTTGGAATGCAAATTGAATTGGGAAGTGAAGAGTTAGGATCCAGACAGATTAGCACATGAGAATTACATTGCTGAATGAGGTTGAAGGACCATCTCACCCAGCACTCTCTGTCCAAGGGTGGCCAGCAGGTGTCCCAGATGTTGTTGGACTACAACTCTCATCATTCATCCCCATTGGGGATGATGGGTGTTGTAATACAATACCTGGGACCCAAGTTCAAAGAATATGGTCCTACACAGTACACAAGCAAAGTGTGATGGCCAAATATTGAAACTAAACAACTCGGTGTGTGTGTGCTTAGCTCAGTTCCATAGTGAACTACCATAGGTCTATGTTTGATCTATGTTTTTTCCTAATTATTTTTAAAAGTTATTCATGCTAGCGGTCTTCACACACACACACACACACACACACACACACACACACACACAGATGTCAATGAATTCTTTAAGTGGATTGTGCACTGCATGTAGAAGAACTTTCTTTCGTTTTCCCTCTGCAACTACTGCCAAAGAGAGTTATAGGATGACGCCAAGTTCTATTATTCTGAGAGAGAACAATTTTTCTCTGTTCATTCTTTCCAAACATATGTCAGAATTGGTTTGGAGTAAAAAGCAACAACTGGTCATAATG
Source organism: Podarcis melisellensis (assembly GCF_964234715.1). Taxonomy (NCBI): domain Eukaryota; kingdom Metazoa; phylum Chordata; class Lepidosauria; order Squamata; family Lacertidae; genus Podarcis; species Podarcis melisellensis. The sequence continues at coordinate 43,794,214 of NC_138542.1, read as the reverse complement.
GCAAAGAGCAAATTTGTGATTTCTTTTCCAATGAGCTACCCAACCCTCTGCCCAAAGGATCCTGTCAATCAGCCCTAAGTATCCTTCTAACACTAATTGCCTATCCCAGATCTACCTAGGCTAGTGTCCTTCCTAATTGCAAGGGAAAAAGTGGTTCTTGCAAACTTAGTGGGGAACAGGAAGATCATCCCAAATGGAAGGTTAATGATGTACCACCTTCTGGCAAATGAACTAACGGAAGAGTTGTGTGTCTGTACCTGCACAGCCATCCTTGAACACAGAGAAACCTGAAAGGGAAGCTGGAGATATTATAAACCTCAGCCACAGCAGCAATTTCAAGCAAATATTGTCTATTAATTAATCTGTTGTACAGGAGTCAGGAGATTGTGTTTGGATCTCCCACCCCCTTAGTAATGGTCACCACAGATGCCGTGATTTCTAACGTCACACAAATACTTCAGCTTCTGGAGAAAATCCTCACTTATGCAAATAAAATGAAATGAAATAAAGGTGTCAGCATTCATTTTTAGCACTAAAAAAAAAGCAGAACATGTTTTCATAATGCACATCCTGTCATCAAACAGCCGAGACAAGCTACCTGCCAATTGACATCCTGTAGCGTTTTCTGGAATGTAAGGTGTTCTCTATTTGAGACGACTTGTCAAATAAAGAAAAATGTGCATTTAATATGACAAATAACTTACGCTGCTTTTTTCTCCATTTTTTTTTTAAAAAAGCTTGGTGAGTCTGCCTTTTCCCTGCATTGCATACTGTGAAATAAGCACTTCTGAAATGGTGAGCAGCAATTATTGCCCCACAGATGGCTCAAACACGCATTTGCATGGGAGCGAGTGGCCTTATGCTCCCCTTTTTAGACTGTAGAAGGGGGGGGGGGAGAGATGTGCCTTTTTGCATCTGAAATAGGAACGCTGGTTTTTGTGTGTGTGTTTGTTTCCTTCTTCCCCAAGATGTGCCAAGCACACTTAAAGAAGGATGGGAAACAGAAGAGACTGGACCCGTTCAGAGAGACCTTTTCCATCCCTGGCTGCACTTCTCATGAGCATGCCCCCCACCCCACATTTGCATTCACCCCGCCCCCTCTTTCTGAAGAAGCGTGATTGCATTTTCTGGCACAGGAAAAGCAATTGTCCCATGCAATCAGGTGTACTGCAGAGGGAAATCGCGTATGTGAGTAAGTGAACAAGCGGAGAGGAGCTAGCGAGATGAGAAGGGAACAGCTCAAGGTTGTGGGCAGCAGCGGTGAGGCCTCCGGAATGTTCAATGAGCCCCGCCGTGGCCCCCAGGGACCTTCCTGGGCGAGGCGAGAGAACGGAGAACAGTCACTGGACTGGAATGTATGATCAACAAAGCTGGGGGATCGGAATAGAATAGATAATGAAAGGAGCCCGGCTAGCGGGAAGGAGGAGCAGGATCTGAGGCCGCTGTAGCCCACAGAGCATTTACACTGAAGCAGGCACGCCGCCGAATTAAGCCACTGGCATGCTGCTTGCAGATCGCGACAAGAAGGGTCTCCTGTTAGGTGCAGGAGGTAACTAGAGGCGGAGAAAGGACAGAGTGGTTTCAGGAATTCTGGGCAAAGTGTCCCTGAGCATGTGCAGAGTGCTTTCCCCCTTTGCTTTAAGAAACAGTTTCTCCTTTTGTTTTATTTAAAAGCTCAGATCAACGAATGTAATCCCAAGGTTATAGGAAGCAGCGAAATGGCATCGGGAATGTTGCATGGGTGCAATTCTTAAAGGTGTCCTGCAGGGGTTACCTTGTGAGAGGTTTTCTTGTCAGGTGGCTAAACCAGCAGCACCAGGTGAAAACGCCCCCCCCCCTTGCTGCAGCCAGCTCTTGTTACAGACACACGTTGTACCTTTTAGCAAGAATAAGGAGGAGATGGAGCTTGCATCTCTCTGGCCGGTTCAGGATAGGAAATCTCTATACGTAGCAGGAGTTCTTCATGCATATGTATATGTGTATGTGTGTGTGTGTGAGAGAGCGCATACATGTCTCTGAGTGGTGTGATGTGTGCATATGTATGGCAGCCGCATGAAGTCTACGGAAAATCCTACAGGATTCTATGGAAAACAAACTACTGCAAAACTCTGACAGGCACTTGAAGGGAGCTGCGTTTTGGAGGGGACAGGTAGAAAGTGTCATTGTCTCTCTCGCAGGGATGGACAGGAACAGTAGGAGTCAGTCACAGAGAGCATGATTCTCTGTTCCTCTGCTTTCTGTTTATGCTGATGGAATTTACAGCAATTGGCTATGATCTTTGCTTTTGGCACACACAAAACCTCTCCAATGCAGTAAGTGCAGTATCATATTTATCATCGCCAAGGGGAAGGGTGTAAAATGTACATTTCCCTTCTGTTCCAACCCCGTGGATAAGCAGTATACATTTTCTTGCCTCCGGAAGCTCTCTGCCATTAAGCGCAAGCGCATAGTTCTTAAGCATCTGGATCCTGGCTGTTCAAAGGTACCGTGCATGTGATTTCAGGAGTGGACGAGAATCCTTTATTGTGGGAATGTTGTGGTAGGTAACCATAACTAGAGGAGTAATGTCCAATAACATTTCTCATAAAAGTACTGCTGCAAGAGACAGGTGTTTCTGCGTAGCTCTAAAAAGACATTGTATCCTGTCAAAATCCTTCTAGCTTCCATCAAAATCCCTACAGATGTTTCTCTGTCTAAATTTACCTCAATGTTACTTAAGGTGAAATTTAATGGCAATTGTAGCTCTAAACAATTTAGACCCAGTCAGGCTTCCGCCTTTCTGCTCTCTCAGGACAGACTTATTGGCTTTTATTATACCACAGAGGGTGCTTCCAGTTGACCCATTTAATGAGCATCCATCCTGATTGGTTTGCAGAGACATTAGATAGCACAGTGTTAAGCAAGAGTTACTCGATAGTTTCCAGTGCATTTCCTCGTCACTTTCCTTACTGCAAGAAGTCTGATCTTTTGGGGGAAAGCAGGTATGTTGCACAGGACCTCCACATCAGCTTCAGTTGTGCAGCCTGAATGTGACTGGATTAGAGATGGGAAGGCCTGGAAAAAAACCGGAAAAATTGGGAAAAAACCACCAGTCCCTCCTGCCTCCTTTCCCCCCCCCAAAGCCATTTTTTTTTCCTGGAAAAATTGAAAAAAAAAATAGTTTGAATATTCCACACACTTCTTTTTCAACTTTTCCTGAAAAAAATGACTTTGGAAAAAACTCTGGCTCCCCCCACCCCACCATTTTTCTGTTTTTTTCCCCACAGGCAGGCCTTCTAGCACCCACACTTTGGAGCTCCCTGCTGACACCAGGCAGGTGCTCTCACTATACGCTTTCCAGCAACTGCTCAAAACATTTTTGTTAGGGCCAGCCTATCTGAACACATAGAAGCTGCATGTGATTTACTTCCTTTTAACCACTGCTGACTTTAACCATCTTTTGAATACTCTTAAATACCTGCTTTTAACTGTGTTTTATCCATCATTTTAATGTTATGTTGTATATTTTTGTAAACTGCTTAGAAGCTCTCTTACCATCATGCGGTTTATTAAATTTCTAAATGGTTCTTCATCCAAGATCACTGAGGGTTGGCCTGGCCATTGCTAGTGGCTTCTCACCCTGGTCTGAGCTGAATCACAGACTGCTCTTTACAGCAACAACCCCCTATCCCTTAACACCAGCAGCCCACCAAAATATCAGCCTTACTACCAAATTGAAAGCTGGACTTGGGCAACACGGCCTTGTCTGATTAGCCCCAGGCAGCAGCAGGAGCGGATGTAAGGAAAGAGCACCGTTGGCTGTGTTCTTGTGCCCATGCTGTTCTTCAGAGCCGTGTCAGGAGCAGCTGCCTCATTGTGCGCAGCAGCGGGAAGCGACTTTTGAAAAGGCCATTCCCCAAGCAGTGGCATCTTATTTCCCAGGTTTGGATTGTGTGTTCCTGGGGGAGTATAGTGAGTGGGTTTTTTAAAACCGTTTCCTGGAGGCTTGTAGGTTTTTCACAGCAGGCACACTTGAGCCTTCCCCTCTCCTACTCCTAATTTATCACTCTTCGTTAATGCTGCTTTTAACTCCTGGAATCGAAGCTCAAGCTCCTACATTTTAATGTAGGACAAAGGATGGGTTTTTCCTAAACATCTGTTCTTGTCTGCACACTTTTCTCTTTTCCTTCTGCAATGCCCATCTCACTGACTTTGATGAGAAGCAAGTTACTTTTTTATTGGTTCTTCTATTAAAAGCACGAACAATTCCCATATATTATCTTCCTATATACATAAAATGTAAGGCTGTCGTCACACAGCCCCATTGGAGAATCTGGAGAGCCACATCACAATCCTGGATTTGCATCAAGTCATGGTGGGTGGGGAGAGAAGGCAGGTTTTAAAAGGACAGTTTTAAACAACACAGAGGAACTGTGAGGGGATGGGGGGTTTGGGTGAAGTGTTGGTAAGCAATAAAATTGGATGGGAGGCCACATGTTGAGATTCCTGCTTTGTAGGTGGGGAGAGGCTGGATTAGGTGACTTTTGAGATCCCTTCCAACTCTACAATTCTATGGATCAATTAAAAACACAAGCAGGGTTTCTTAAAGTAACCAGATATATACACCAGCACATACAGCCGTATTCAAATACTTAGGGTATAGATTTTATAAAATGATGTCACATAAATACAATACTGCATGGGGCTTGATTCTTTTTTCTATATGATGTGCCCAGTAAATCCATCATGCCCCAAAACAACACCCCAGCCTCCTTCTAGTGTTGTTGCTTTTTAAAGACACTTAAAAGGAGTAATTATTGCATACTATCTCCACCTTAGGCATTTTTTTTTTTTGTAATCCTGGAATTTCCGGGTGCAACAGTAGTAGAAAATAACACATACAGTATATGAAATTGTTTTTATACATGGAATTGTTTTAGCTGTTTTGTATATGCAACCATTTTAAATATGTTTTTATTGTATTATGAAACCGCTGTGAGATGTTTCATAGGAAGCGATTGATGGATGCAATAAATAAATAACAACCGAGCATTAGCTATTAAAGTATTTAAATCTGTCGACATGATTGATTCAGCCTGGCACGCCCTGCATTCACTGACCACCTCGGCATCAGTGGCGACACTAGCAGCCCTTGGCAGCATATTGAAGCACTCGGGAAACAAAAGGGGGCACTCTATAGTCTGCCCCAATGTTTCCTGAGCATGTGGCTGTTGCTTGGGAAAACTGGAGCAGATTGGAACATTAGCAGCTGAAACCAATGGCTCTTGCTTTTGAGTAGACATGCATAGGGCTGCACTGCAAGTGATGCAGCAGTTGTGCATATCTTGGTTATTTAAAATATAGAAACTTGTTTGGACTGAACCTTTCAGCTCAGTTGCTTGGAAGCAGAAGGGCAAAAGTCTCCCCACGCTTTTTTTTTTTTTGCCCTGCAGATGATAAATATGAGATTGCACTCACTGCATTAAATATGTTCCTCTGCTTCAAAAGTGATTGTGGAACCAAGGGGACCAGCAGTGTAGTATATCAGTGTCCTAGAGGAAATCTGGTGGTCTAACATGGCTTTGAAAGTATGGCAGAGGAGAGGGTAAGAGATCAGCTTCCCGAGGAAACAAAGACGATTCATGTAAGAGGACACTTGTTTCTAGAACTGCATCTCACCCTGAAAAAGAAGAAGAACAAGGCCTAAACATTGCAACCCAAATTGGGACATCTCTGGCAGAAGCTTGGACGCAAGAGGTGCAGTTCAAATTGTACCTCCTCTGCAGAAAGCGCCAATGAAAATGCAGACAAATGTTTACAGCAGCCAGGAAAGCAAGCAAAACAAAAACCACAGACCCAGCATATTCAAGACTCAGCAAAACTACCACTGCCCCATCAAGACTCTAAACAGCATCTTGCAGGTTATGCAAGATGTCCTGCAAAGGCAGCTCGGTGCGATTAGTGTAAGCATGCCCTTTGCCAAGAACAATCAGTCCAACCCACAAGCAATTCAAGATTCAGATGTTCAGGGTTCAGTGTCGTTCGGCATATAATGCAGGGGGTGGGTTGTGCATCTCACTCTGTTTCTGCTCCAGCCTCAGGAAAGTGGCCTGCTGATTCCCAGGTGTCGGAAAAGGTTATTTATGTATGGCACTACTGCAGCTCGTGTTTTGCTAGCCCCCAAATGGAAAATGAGCAAAGTCCCGACTAAAGAAATTTTGCAACTTAAACTGATGGAATATGCGCAGCTTGTGAACCTAACATATAGAATAAGAGAACAAGAAGAACATACGTTAAAAGAAGATTGACAAATGTTTATTGACTATATGGAATAAAATTGTTTTTATTTGAAAACGTGGGCAGCATCCCAGAATTGTTGACCTTTTTTGTTGCTCATTTATTAACAATGCACCTATATACACACTTATATAGTCTCAGATACATGTGGGCAAGCCAAAATCTGACACGTCACTCCTGGTCTTAAATTGACCAAGCAAAATGGCATAGCTTAACCTGGCACCCAAATGAGAAAAAAATGCTGAATTTAAGCTGATATACCTCAGTCAGTAAAGCAGGAGACTTTTACATCTCAGAGTTGTGGTTTCAAGCCCCATGTTGGGCAAAAGATTCCTGCATTGGAGGGGGCTGGACCAGATGACCCTGGTGGTTCCCTTCCAACTCCGTGAATGGTTCTGTTATTCTGTTGTATCTGAAGGACTGTTCACAAGGAAGATGGAGCAAATTGGTTTTGTGAGAGATGCTTGTCCTGTGATTCCTTGCCCTGGAGGGGGTTGGTCTAGAGTCCAGTTCTGTGATACTATGATTAAAATACTCCATGAAATAAATAAACGGGTTTCTCTGTGGCAGTCACTGGAAAGGGCTCCAGGGGTGGCCATCCCATTCCAAGTTTGGTATGTGCCCTGAAGCCCAAGCCCCAATCACCAGGCGAGACCCGGTGAGCCAAAGGAGCGCTCCGCAGTGGCAACGGGGCTCCCCAGGAGAGCTTGAGTACGTGACTGCACGTCTGAGGGATCTAGGCAGGTTGAGGGCGCGCAGGCCTCCCCTGCTCAGCCTCGGACTCTGGGCCCAAGGCGACGGAGGCAAGGCCGGTCTGTGCGCCTAGTGGGAAGCGCGCAGCCTCTAGGCATGTTGAAGCGCGCGCAGGCTGGCCGCGCCTCGACGCCTCCTGCTTGGCGCTCCTAGGCAGCAGCAGCAGCCGGAGCCCGAGGCAGCAGCGGGCGGCTGCAAGGCCGGGCGCGCAAAAATACAAGCATTGCTGCGTTAGCCGAGGCAAGCCGAGGCGACTGTTGAAGCTGGCCCAGGGGGCGGATCCGGGCAGCCGCCTCAGCGCCTGCGCTGCTGAATAAGCAGAGAGGGAGCCGTCCGCAGAAGAGCGCTGTCTGCCTGCAGCTAGGCTCTCTCGGCTCTTCCCGGACGACTCCGCTCAACTCCGGCTTCCCCGTGGCGCCGATGCAGCGCGCCAGCTGCACCACTGGTTAGAGACGGGCCCGTATTCTGCATTGTCCATTAGGAGCCTTGGAAGATATTTCGCCAGGGTGTGATGGCGGCCACTCCCATTCTGTGTGAACTTGGCAGTGGACTCTTACTTGAATACTGGCAATGGGGTAGCATCCTGCACGGCACTCCAGGGAAGCAGGCTAGCTAGTTTAAGCTGTGTGTATATCAGGCATCGCACGCACAGCTCTGCTCTCCAATGGGCAAAGGGCTATGGGGGAATGGCCGGACAAAAGTAATCACCCGGCTTAAAGGTAGAGAGCTGATAATGTGAAAGACTTAGTTGTTGATAACTTTGCACTGTCTAATCCTCAATTATCTACAACCTACCTGAGTGATGCTTCTGATTGGAGAACTGCAGTTGTACATGTTCAGGTGCTTTTAGCGTGATTGGTTCCCCTGCACTGGGAGCAGAGAGGCTGCTCGGTAAGCACTTGCCTGACAGGGGGCTCTGACAGCGGTCCTAGAGTCCTCCTGCTTCCTTTCCATCAGAGCCTCACGCCTCCTTTCCAAAGCCCACATGGCGCAAGTGCCAAATTCTGACCTAGCTCAGGGCGCCATAGTACCCGTCCACCCCTGCCAGCTACATAAAGGTGGTGTCACATTTGCTTCAGGGACACTCATAGAGAAAATGTCTAAAAGCTGAAGAGGTGGAAACTTGTACGTGGGGCTCTGCCTTCAAACACCACGTCTGCATCTTTCTCCCTGGAAAATTGTTGCCACGCTGGCATTCTTAGAAGCCGTCCTGTTGCGGCTCCTGCACCACTGACTCCCCAGTGAAAGAAAGTGGTGCTGAGAAGGGGTAAGAAAGAGACACTGGAAAACGGGCCCTTTGCCATTTCCTCAGGGGGAATGCACTGTCAGTAATTCGGATAGGGGCCACAGTTGCCAGCGGGCCTTGCGTTACGCAGCCTGATGGAACAGAACAGCATCTGTTCCTTTCGTTTTCACTGTTCCAGGCCCTGTGACATTTTGGTTCGCCTGGAAAACCTCGGAGCTAGAATCATACACCCAAATAATTATTCCATGACTTGAAAATGATCTCCCTCACCCCCCTTTTCTTGAAATGTGTGTTTTAATATCAAATTATTTATAACCCAGCCTCGCGGTCAGGCTTTTAATGAAAGAGCTGCCAGAGCCTTTTAAAAGCTTTGCATTCACTCGACTGGCTATATTATGCTGAGTAAGGGCCTCAGGGGTTTTAGCAGAAAGAAGGGGTGGGGGTGGGAACTCTTCTATTGCTTGTATAAATTTTCCCTCTCCGCTTCCCACCCCACAGTCCACGTGTATTCTCTCTTCAGCTCTCTTTTTTCAGCTTTCTCTCCTCTCTTTCACTCCCACTTTATTTTTCTCTTTCCATGCAGGTCTGGCATCCACAGTCAGCATGCTTGGGAATCTGCCAAGGTCCCACAACCCAGCAGGAAGGGAGCCCATGGACAAGAGCCTTTGGGGTGGGGGAGGGGGAGGGGGAGATGGCGGGTGTCTTGCCCAAGGGCCCTTCAAAGCCCAGAATTGCAAATCTCATTCCCTCCCCTTTTCTCACTGCTTCCCCCACTTCCAAATTTTCACTTTACGAGCTTGTTTGGAATAGAAATGCCGCTGGAATTGATGTATACACATTAATTGATGATTAAACATGGTTTCCTCAACGCAATATGGATTTTTCTATCCATAAGAATATGTAGAGGGCAAGTTTATATGGAGGGGGAGGGGAATCCTCCCCTCTTCTAATTTCATCAGGCAATTTTTGGATGCTTCAGAGATATAACTTTTAATTCTACAGTAGAAGATAACGAATCATTCTCTCCCTACCTTTCCCCCTTTCTATTCCATTTTTTATTCTAAAATATAAACAAACTGCTGCAGAAACTTTCTGCAACTGATGGTGGAGGAGGCTGCTACCACTGATCTGCTGATCAAGCAGAACATAAGGACCAAAGTAGGCGACAATGTTAGTTCCCTATCCATACTCTTAAGTGCAGGGCTTGGGGGTACTTGTTTTTCCCCACCATAAATGGCCAGCAGAGGGGAGCTGTTCTGCCTTTGGACCCCAGTGTGGGGCAGGGAGATGTAACCTTTTCCTAACCCATTGCTCTGATTTGGATCAAGAGACCTGTAGGGGCAATTTGCATTGCTACCCCCTTCTCATTCACTTCTATGGCAACTCCCCCCCCAAAAAAAACACCTAGGATCTTGATCTGCAGAGGGGGCCCATACTTTGTGTTTTTAAAACCACTTAAGAGCACAGATCTGGGACAAACAGATTGCCTGGATTGGCCCTGATTGTTCTGGAATCGTAGGAGACACCAGAGTAGGTAGCTGCCATTGTTGCTGTCAAATCACATTTGATTTTAAACTCAGCCAAATGCATGAGACAGGCTAAGCAGACACGGCCCTCTTAAGAAATATGTCATGGAGTGGTCCCCATAGACAGGACTGGTATCTGTCACTCTGCTGAATGCAACAAATATGAAAACAACAACCCAGATTCCTTCCCACTGGCATAATTTGGAAATGACATCACTGAAACCAAGGGAGGCTCCCCACGTTTATGCCAGTGACAGATTTTGGTCATTTAGGATTTGTCTTTGGCAGAAGGTTTCATATTTGTTTTTTGCCTGACACTGATTGTCATCAAAGTGCTTTTCTGCTCCCCCATCCCAGATGAAACAGGGGGCCTCTTCAACAATTAGAAGTGTGACAGATCAAAGTGGGGACAGCATGTAGAAACACCCTGTCTGCCCCCAACGGCATTTGCACAGCTCATTCTTCAGCAGGCTTACATAGGAGGCAGAGCCGTTCAGTTCAGTGGGGCTTCCTTAGAAGTAAATGAGCACAGGGTTGTAGCCTTAATGCTGAACTTATTCCCGCAGTTTCTTAGTGCCCTCTCCAGAGTGCCACAAATAGTGATTTATGGCAGCATTATGGTTCTTTATCTTTCCAGTTTGGAGACACATTGATTTATCCCTTTCCTTCCCCTCTTCCCAATTCCAATATATTGCAAGATTTCAAGGCAAGGGAGGTTACAAAATATAAGCTTAATGTTTGGTGGTTGTTCATATCGTATGCCAGGGTAGCACAATCCTTTTGGAACTAAGATATTGATGGGCTCCTTCCTTATTTACTCTGGCATTCGGGACAGGCAAAAGGAAGCACTTCCTCACATAGCACATAGCTAATTTGGAGCTATTGCAGTGATGACCACCAGCCTGGAGGACTTCAAAAGGAGTTCAAACAGATTCATAGAGGGGAAGACTTTCAATGGCTACTGACCATGCTGGCCATGCACTGCTTCCAGTTCTGGAAGTGGTATTCCAGTTTCTGGGCAACATGAGTAGGGAAAGTGATGTTAGAGTCATGTCCTTCTTGCTGGCTTCATGGAGGCATCTATCTGGTTGTCCACTGTGTGAACACAGTGCTGGACTGGATGGGCCTTTCGTCGGATCCTCTAGGGCTCTCCTTATGCACTTACGGCATTGATTAGAATGAAGCATTTACTGGTTCTAAATTCAGGGTTGGCTGCATTTTGCTATTTTATTGGAATCCCTCTGGTCTGCTGACGTGTTTCACATTTACTGTGCAAGTTGTGTGATTTTTAAAAACTTATTTGTGTCTCAAGTATGCTATCTTGCTTAGGAACATAAGATGTCTCTTGCTGAATGAGATCAAAGTCTACTTGGGTTGATTTTACATTAGCCATTTTCTTTAGAATTGCTTTCTCCCCCTCACTTACTTTTTACCAGGAGTCCAAATGATGGAATTGAGAAATCAATGTACCCTAGTGTTTTCTGTGGTATCCTCCCCTGTTTTTTAAGACTTTAAAAAGGAAGAAAGAAATGCAATTGCTGTGGCATCCTGTCCAGTGTGGATTGGCAAAGTGCGGTTGAAGCTCATTTTATTGCTTTCTGATAAGGGTTGCAGTGAGACTGCTGATAAATAGGCTGTTAATTCCTCTTATTGTTCCCATAGGATGGGTAATTATTGATTTTTCTCTCTTGATCCTTTTCTTTTCATAATATAATAGTGCTAGTTTGTTATATAAAAGAAAACAAGAAAACAATGAGAATGCATTAGTTATTAATATGTCTCACCCCACTCCTGCCCCTTACAGGAACAGGAAGTGATAGCAATAAATTAAGAGAATTTATTCAAAAGGGAATTAATAGGCTATTCATCATCAACACTGCCGTAGCGTTCATAGGGAAGCAATAAAATGAGCACAACTAGCAAGCAGGAAGCTTTCAATTAATGTTGGAAAGGATCTTTGTTGAATGTATCTTCCTTCTGATTAAACATTGCAAAAGGATTTTGGCCATGGCTGAGCACATTTCTAGATAATTTAGTGTTGTATTAAGTGGTTTATCAGGCCTGCTTCAGCACTGTTGCTCACCCCTGCTCTTTTGATTTTATTTTTCTGGCCCTGGCGATGTGCTAAACTGGTTACTTGCAGCTGCTTCCATATTCATTAGCCCAATTGCTCAGGGCCCAACTACAAACAGAGCACCTGATTGTGACACTGGTTGGGTTGTTGCCTCTTTCTGCACTGCCAGTTCATCCTGGTTGTCTTGTAAGCTTGCAGGGGATGTGTCAAGATGGTGCAGTATAAAAAGCAAATAGAGCTTTATAACTGTGGCAGATAAAGAGATGCTAATATATATTAAGTTTTAAGCAAAACAATGGCAACTTTGCCATCCAGCAATCCTTTAAGGTCCAGAAGTGAGAACTAACCACAAGATTTGCTTCAAAACCTGGTTTGGTGCTTTGGAAAACAGGCTGCCTTAGTCCAAAGAGTTCTACGTCTGAGTCTGCTTTTAAAAGATGGAGCCCTGTTCTTCCTCCACTGTGATGTGGAGAGCAAAATGTTTATAGTCCCCCACACTGCTTTAGATGGATGAAATTTGCAGGCATAGTTAACCAGAGTGGAAATAACCTGCCAAATCACAGGCAAATGTATCTAGGGGTTTCTGTGTTGGACACCTTTAAAATATGTCTCTCCCAACCCCGAAGGACCTGCCCACAACTTCGAATTATTTTGGCAGAAGTGGGTAAAATTTGCAGGGATGGATTCTGCCAAATTTCTGAAGGATATCTGTAGTGCTTTTCAGACAAAGATAGCCTTTGCGGGGGGTATGTGTGTGTGAAAATATTTTGCTTAATTTCCTCCTGTGCTTTGTGAACTTTTGTTAGGAAAATAGGAGACATGAGATAGGTGCCCCTAGGTAAACAAAAAACAAGAAGCCCTGCAAAATGGGAGACAAATAGGGAGCTTTGGTCTAGATATAGTACTTCTAAACTTATTTGCTTTCCTCCTCGTGGTTTCATTTGTGGACATGGGTTCAATGGCATTAGGTAGGTAGTCATAGGTGGTATTACGCAGAGCAGCAACAAGGTGTTTTTATTTGAGGAGTAGACTTTTATGGGCATTGGAAACTTCCGTCTCATAGTCCCATACTTCTCTCACCACAAATCTTCCATGCCTTCTCTGATTTGGTGTGTGTGTGTAATGATTGGAAGGAAAAGACAGGATATAAATAAGAGAGTGGGTTGGAATGATGAGTGGTAAGCAGCCTCCAAAAGAACTCTTTAATGTTACTCTTGCTCTTCCTCAGAAGAAACTGCAAAGTACGAAACCAATATGCTATCTTATTTCTGGCAATGTCCGCTCCCCCCCCCCCCTCCGCACTGGGATCAGAGAAGCCAGGTAAATCATTTCATCTGATTATCATTCCCCTCTTTCCATTCTCCTCACCCCAACATTTGTTGAACCTCAACTCATACTCACCCAGCCTGACTTTTTCTGTTAGGTTGTGGGTGAACATATCAGACGACACAGTGATTCTTCAAACAGCTCTTGTTTATTCACAGGCCAGAACTGAACTGAACTGAAGGGTTCAGCCAGCCTGCTTATATAGAGCTCCACTAGAACGCAACAGTAACCATTTTCTGTAACTATCCAATCACTGAACATCACTTTCGATACCTTATTGGCATATGTGGACCTGAACTATCCACAGTACCCCCCTGCTAGCCCAGGGTGAGAACTTCAGTACATAACATTTTCCTTACATGGTAAGCTTAGAGATACTAGCTTCACTTCCCCAGACACTTATCTGCAGGGTGGTGCTGTTTTGTATCCAAGGCATTTTAGCGGGGCCCTGCTTTGACTCAGGGTACCCTATGCAGATCCTTCATCTCAAATAGTCTCTGAAGAGTCTCCAAAGCCCCACACTTTGTCCCTGGCCTTGGGCTTGTCCCTATCCCAGGGTCCTTTCCATCTCTTTATTCCTCAGGCAATTTCAAGGACTGCTGTCTTTCTCTATGGAGACACACACACACACACACACACACACACACACACACACACGGACCGTGACCCACGAAAGGAATAAGGGATAAACTAATTAATTCCAGGCCACAGAAGTGGAAAGAAAGCAAATACTCTGCAATTAATCAGGATAGCTTGAGCCCGTCTCTTCTATCAGATATGGTAGGAAGTGCTAATTGCAGAAGATAAGACGCACAGCGGGAAGCACAGTGTTGGCTTCTGAACTAAGAGATGAGGAGGAGGATGCTTTGCTGCTCAAAATGGTACAATATAAAGGGGACATAGGCAGATTCCTCATATCATGGCCATTCTGTTGGTTCAAGGGAAGAAAACAGGTATGATGGGAGAATTCCCAGGTGTCAAGTTCCAGGTTTGCAGCAAGTACTCTAGTGACAGAAGCCTAGCATAGGAAAAGATCACATATTTGGTAAAAAAGAAAAAGAAAAAATGGTTTACTTACAAACTCTCCAATGGTCAAGTTAATGTGCTTTTCCATACATCAATCAGAAAAGTTGCACAGGCAGTAAAACTTGGCACAGTTGTAAAGCAGTGAAAGTTAATAAATAATTCAGTGTCCTATAAAGGTTCCTTCTAGGCAACTGAGGTAACAGGTGTTGGAAAGGGCCTTGTTCTTCTACCTGAGACTCTGAAAAGCCACTGCCAGTCAGAGCAGACAGCATTGGGCTAAATGGACAAATGGCCTGATCTGGTGTAAGGCAGCTTCCAATGTTAACAGGTGGGAGCTAAAGCAGAATGGCAGTCAGTCAGTGGCGAAGCAGAAAATAAATCACTGTGGCATATGCCTAACTCTTTCGTGATGTGGGAGATGACTCTTCCATATCCTTCACGTTTCATTACAGTTCCCAAAACACATTGGCTTTATTTGGCCATGTTGATTATTAATGATAGTCATGTACCCTGAGACTCCTCTAATCATTTTTTATAAAGCACTCAAGGAGTAAATCAATAAAGTAAACCATGCAGCAAACTTAAAGCATTACTTAGTTGAGCTGCTAATAAGAATCAGCTGAGAAGGAGGTTTTAAAAAGCCTCTCATTCTCTTCTTTTTCTGACCCCCTTTCTCTCATGACTGCTTGCTCTTTTTGTTCTAAATCACCACGGAGCTCTTTGAGCTTGCTACACGGTTTGCATGTCAATGGAGAGGATGTGTCTGGATATATGTATCTGTGTGATAGGCCAGAGTCAAGGGCTGGCATGTGGGGGGGGGGCATCCATTAAGGGCCCACACCCCAGACACCTGGACCATTGCATCCCGCTTGCCTCTTGGTCTGGCTGAGAACAGTGGAGGAAGATTGCCTGCCTGCTTGTTGACTGCCTGGTAAGTGGTCTGGTAAGTGGTATCAATAGTTATTATTTTTGCAAACTGCTTAGAGGCTTTGTTGCAATCAAGCAGGATATATATATTTCTTAAAAGGTGAGGAAGAGGAACAGCAGCAGTAGCTGCTAATGGTGGTGTTGTGGAGCAAGACTCATTGCTGGGAGGAGGCTTATGGAAACTGCTTTCCCAAGGCTCCTTCCAGACCTGGAGTTGGCACTGTCCACGGGGAGGTGTACTGATAGACACATCATGAGATTCAGTTAGATGTTTGCGATTGATCAAAGATGCCTCTCGCCATGCTCTGCAAGGATAAAAATGGCATTGGTCAGAAAATGGAAATAACAATGCCCTTGAAGAACAGGAGGAATACTCAAGCACAGTGCATTTGCCAGCACAAGGTATGGGTTTCTGTACGTTCCATTTCCTCTTCTCCCACTCCAGTGTTCTGCTATAGTTCTTACAATTGCTCTCCTTCTCCCATACAAGTCCATGGAAACCACTAATTTCAAAAAATGGGATATATTTGTTGAGGTGTGCATTAGCTGTGCACATTTCTGAATACTGAGGCAAATCGTGGTGATTCAGGGCAGACTCAAGTTCCTTAGCCTGATCACCTCTTTACAGGGCTAGCTGAGTCAGATCAGGAAGTGCCCAGCCTTCTGTCTAGCTCTGTTGCCTTGTCTTCCTCTCAATAAAGCTATATCACAACCTTTCTTATTTTTAGAGAAATGAAACCAAGCTGACCCAGAGCTTGAGGGGGGAGAAGATGTAGTGGAGAAGTGAAGATATTTTGCTTTCATGGTCTTGCTCTTAAGCACGGTGGTTATTTCCCCAGTGCACTCCAATCACAGTGAGCAGAATGGTTTGCCACATGGGTGGCCATTTTCCTCCAAGTTCTGGCTCTGAGAGTAGTGTAAATGGAGGTGTTAGACAACTGGGATGGCCTGGTTCTTTGCCATTCATTCTTCTTCGTAACAACAATTACAAATCACGACTCCACTTCTCTCTTGTTGTGGACCTCCCCCCCCCACCTCCGAAAAGAAGTGACTTTCTAGGGTTGTTTTTAATATATATATACAGTATATATATGCAGGTTTTGGTGTCCTCGGGTGTCTTCCCGTGTAAAAGTTGGGGTGTCTATGCGACGTTTCGACGAGGTCTCACTCGTCATCTTCAGGCAGGTGCTTTCGGCTTCTTGTTACCCTCAAGTAATTAAGGAACAAAAGAAGAAAAGGCACACTAGCCTGGGAACTTCCTCTCTGCCCAGAACATTGGAGGCTATACACCACACCCCCTCAACAGTATTTATAGGAACTAAAACACTGAGATCCTGCTCTGTTCCAGTAACAAGAAGCCGAAAGCACCTGCCTGAAGATGACGAGTGAGACCTCGTCGAAACGTCGCATAGACACCCCAACTTTTACACGGGAAGACACCCGAGGACACCAAAACCTGCATTCCTGTACCCGTGAAAATCTACGAAAGCGAACACAGTATATATATATATATATATATATATATATATATATATATATATATATATATATACTGAAGGTAGTATCGCTAGCACGTTAGACCCTGGATCTATGGCAGGTTCCTTGTGCCATGAGTACTTTCTTAGGTGACCTCCATGTCAGGGTCAGCAAGATTCTGCATGCTCCCCTTGACCTCCTGAAGCAGGCTCCAGTTCCACAGCAGTGACCTCCAAGTGCTTCACTAAAAATATACAAGGTCATAGGTCAGTAGCAGGGTGCTTCATCCCCTTTTATTCGTTCTTGAGCACCCAGGGGCATAATATTTAGGAATGCCTACATGTCATCATCTGTCACACAGGCAGGGCTCCCGCTGCTGACTCATGGCCCAGCTCCTCCTCCTCCTTGTTGGCAATGCCTGTCTCTGCTCTGATCATGTTGGCAATGAGAGTGAAAAGAGTTCTGTCCTCCAGAATGGAAAGTGGTGACAGTGATGAGGAATGAAGGGGGCATCTTGCCAAGCCAATCCCCCCCCCCAAAAAAACCCTGGATCCTACATTGGGTGCCTGTCTGAAGGGGCTTTTCCAGATCATCTTGGCTAACAGCCACATATATTTTATTCCACCAAGTAATTTGGAAGTAAACCAATAGGAATCCCTCAAAAGCACTTACGACCCAGGAGACAGAAGATTGCAAAGCCTATCATTTCCTTTGGCTTCTTTCATGTCCTTGGGAAATGGCAAGCCAAGAGATATATAACCTTTCTAAATGCGATGTAAAGCTCAGAGTCTACCAATACTGCATGCTCTGGGGTCCAATACTGTGTCTAGAGTTTAGGTGCCGAGGTGCAGATAGTCACGTGCTGGTAATTCAGAACCAGCAGAAATACACATTTGACTTGGGCACTACACAGAATCACAACCCAAATTCTCTGATAATAATGGTCTTTTCTTCACCCCTCTGGCAGCTTAATGTTGCCTCAAAGCAGATGTGAATTAGTCAGGCTTTGAAACACTTTAGTGGAAATGACATTTCAAGTTTGTTTGCGAGTATGAGGTGACATGGACACTGAACTTTTAACTTTCGTTTTCTGAAAAACTGTAGTGAGTTATTCATCAGCAGGCATTTTGCAAAAAGGGGAGGTGTCTTCCTATCTGTCCAAATTCTTATTTGTCCGATTTGGCTCGCTTACTTGAAATTTTCCACCTCTGCCCCCAAATACAGCACTTTTAAATGATACAGAGAAGCTTGAGTGCATACCAGCAATGGTAACAACAGTTCTTACCATTTATGTGACATATTTCAGATCTTCAAGGTGCTTTGCATTATATGAAGACCATTCTAGGCATTTACAATTGATGTGTGATCACTGACGTGCAGGTCTTTTTGGACCCAGAAGAAGGCAGAACAGGGGTCGACTAGGGAAGGAACGGGGGTGAGGTGGGACAGGGTGGAGCAGAGCTGTCTCTGGACAAGCTGCTTATGATTGTGGTAAAGCAGTGAGAGAAGAGAGAGAGAGAGAGAGAGAGAGAGAGAGAGAGAGAGAGAGAGAGAGAGAGAGAGAGAGAGAGAGTGTCTGCATCATTGCAGACCTACAGAGTGAACCCACTTAGGAGGTTGGGTGAAGCAGCCACCTTGGTCTGTGGAAGCTGAAGAGATGGGACACCCACAGGGCCCCTGCCCTGACACCTCCGCTCCTGGCAGAGAAGCACCACTAGTGAAAACACTGGTTTCCAACAAGATCATGCCAAGATAGTGCAAGAACTTGTGAGATTTTGGCACGATATCTCACCAGAAACCGCTGCCGCATAACCCAGGTAAGGGCAGAGGGGCAGTTGCAAAAGAGGATGCACCAGCCCTGCAGACCTGCGCCGTTACAGTGGCCCCTGGGGCATCCTCTCATTTTGTTTTGGGAGCTGTGGCTGCTGCCGAGTCAAAGCAGATGACCTGCAGGCTGCTTATAGCCTGGGCAGTGTCCCTCCCTGAGC
Organism: Podarcis melisellensis; assembly: GCF_964234715.1. Classification (NCBI taxonomy): domain Eukaryota; kingdom Metazoa; phylum Chordata; class Lepidosauria; order Squamata; family Lacertidae; genus Podarcis; species Podarcis melisellensis. Next base: position 43,775,596 of record NC_138542.1, on the reverse strand, counting down.
TATGTGACTTGGAAAGCATAGGCCAAAGCAGCCCACAAGACGTAAATCAAACAAGCTTAGCGACTGGGCTGCATCAATAGGAGTATAGCATCTAGATCAAGGGAAGTAATAGCGCCACTGTATTCTGCTGTGGTCAGACCCCACCTGGAGTACTGTGTCCAGTTCTGGGCACCACAGTTCAAGAAGGACACTGACAAACTGGAACGTGTCCAGAGAAGGGCAACCAAAATGGTCAAAGGCCTGGAAACGATGCCCTATGAGGAACGGCTAAGGGAGCTGGGCATGTTTAGCCTGGAGAAGAGGAGGTTAAGGGGTGATATGATAGCCATGTTCAAATATATAAAAGGATGTCACATAGAGGAGGGAGAAAGGTTGTTTTCTGCTGCTCCAGAGAAGCGGGCACGGAGCAATGGATCCAAACTACAAGAAAGAAGATTCCACCAAACATTAGGAAGAACTTCCTGACAGTAAGAGCTGTTCAACAGTGGAATTTGCTGCCAAGGAGTCTGGTGGAGTCTCCTTCTTTGAAGGTCTTTAAGCAGAGGCTTGACAACCATATGTCAGGAGTGCTCTGATGGTGTTTCCTGCTTGGCAGGGGGTTGGACTCGATGGCCCTTGTGGTCTCTTCCGACTCTATGATTCTATGACTGACTGATCTAAGGATGGAACTCAGAACTGCGCATCCAAGGAATAGGATTGTGGCAGGGCTGGTTCTGCTACGCCACAGGCTGAAGCAGCCCACTTCAGGTGGCACCTTGGGTGGGGGCAGATGGTGGCAGGAACTAGTGTGTTGATGGAACATAGGAAGGTAATCAGATTCTAGGTCAGACTCTTTGTCCATCTAGCCCAGTAGTGTCTACTCTGGCTGGCAAAGGTCTTTCACATCACTTTTTAACAGGGGATAGCAGGGACCTTCTGCGTCAGTGCAATGGGCAGCTCTGCTTCTGAACTCTCCTTTGGCGCAGCAAGACATTTTACAAATTGGCCTTAGAAGAGAGGGGTGCTTAATATTATCAGGGCCCTTTGGGATTTGACATCATCCAGTGACAACTGGAGGGAACCACTTTGGCTATCCCTGATGTAAATAAGGAGGAGTGATGATAATGATAGTGAACTGCTTGGTGCTCCCTTCTCAAGCTATTAGGGCACATCCATGATGATTATGAGTCTGACAGCTTCTCTGAGCCAACATGGGGCAGAACTGGTTAGTATCGGAAGAATTGGTTAGTTGCTGGTAATACCACGGGAGGAATAATGTCTGCAATCACATCTTAATGAGAAGGTTGTGATTATGCTTCCCATTTTGGCTTTCCTTAAATAGCCATTTCCCCACCTACCCTCCATTTTGAGACCAGAAACTGCAGCAGAATATGGTCTCCTTCTCATTGAGCAGAGCTTTGTGTAGGCAGCATGTTGCATTTATGTTCTGAAAGATGCAGTGCCTGATTTGTTCATGGGTGTTTCCACCCCCTCCCCATAAAGCCTGAAATGGTTTGGGGTTCTGGTTTCCTTAGAAACTATACCAGTCTCTCTCTGTGTGTATTTTCCTCTCTGAATCTACAGCGATTGAACTCATTATCCACCCTGAACACTTATCCACCCTGTTTTAAATATTGAGGGGTTTCTGTTAGGACGTTCCCTTCTCTCCCCACCTACCCCATCGAGAGAAAACTTTGCCATTCTGGCACTTATTTCTCCCTCTTCTGGTGGAATCTGCCTTTGTTGGTTGTCTTAGATATGTGAGCAGGCATAGTGTGGGAAGCTCTTTCTTGGTGACAGGCTGAAGGAGTAGTTTGAATATTAGTGGAAAAATTATTTAAGGAATCCTTTTTAATTATAATCATTGAATCAATGCTTAGACCCTGAGATAGAGACTTTAATCTAAGTAGAAGCTGGAGTATCATTTGTGCATTCTATAACTGGACTTCACTTGCATCATGGCTCTGCTATCTCAACCATGAACATAAGGAAAGAAGTATTTTTGTTTTCAAACAGGCTACAGGGGTCAGCAAACTTTTTCAGCAGGGGGCCGGTCCACTGTCCCTCGGACCTTGTGGGGGGCCGGACTATATATTTTTTTGGGGGGGATGAACGAATTCCTATGCCCCACAAATAACCCAGAGATGCATTTAAAATAAAATCACACATTCTACTCATGTAAAAACACCAGGCAGACCCCACAAATAACCCAGAGATGCATTTTAAGTAAAAGGACACATTCTACTCATGTAAAAACACGCTGATTCCCAGACCATCCGCGGGCCAGATTTAGAAGGCAATGGGGCCGGATCCAGCCTCTGGGCCTTATTTTGCCTACCCATGGGCTATATTCTCAGCTATGGTGTCTTAGGGATATCACTGGGCAAGTGGGCCCTAAGGATCAGATTATGGTAGGAAAGGGCCAGAGCTCAGTACCAGAACATCTGCTTTGCAGGCAGAAGGTCCCAGGTTCAATTAGATATTGAATAAATAGTAATACTGGGGTGGTTGTTGTTTCTGTTGTTACTGTGTTGTGTATTTTTGTGTTTTTACATTGTAAACTGTCCTGTGATCTTGGATGAAGAACAATTTATAATTTTAATAAATGTAGTAGTAGTAGTAGTTTTGGGCTTTGCAAGCCTTCACCTCTTTTCGTTGACCCAGATTGTCCATAGCATCCTGTGCAAAGGGGTGGAGAAGACCAGTGCTGTTTAAGGTTTGGGGGCCCCTTAGCAAGATGCCTTCAGTGACCCCCATCTTTGAGTGGGACCACCCCCTTCTTGCCATTATCACTGCTACCCATTATATGACCTCTCCCTCTGGATGCAACCCATACCACTACACAGAGGGAGAGCACAAGGCATCTGCTCCACCTCCTCATGCTTGTCACTGTTTTCGTGATCAGAGATCACAGGTGAGCAAGCAACCCCAGCAAGAAAGAGGAGTAGAAGGCAGTAGTGGGTGGAGGGGTGGTGTAATGGCACTCCCCTGACTTTTGGTCCATCCTATCGCTGCTGTTTACTGGGAGGTAGAGGGGAAGGTGCGAGGTGGTGGCAAGATTGGCGTGGTGCAAACACAATAGCAGGAGCACTGCATTGGCATTGCCTGTATGTTTGCACCACGCTGACCTTACTGCCACCTACCACCTCCCCATCTACCTCCCAGTGAGTAGCAGCAGCAACAGCCTGACTGACTGGAGGTCAGGTGAGTGCTGCTGCCCCACCACACCCATCCACTATTGACAGGAGACCCAGGAGGCACTGGGAGTTCACAATTGCCCCCTGTGGTGCTCAGCAAGTACCCCAAAATGCAACCTCTGGATTTTGAGAGGTCTCTGATGGGTGGCAGGAGAAGAAAGTGTTTGCTAACAAATTCAGCAGTATCAGGTGCTGCTTCAGCATGGAGATTGAAGATTACAAACATGTTGAAAGGCTTGAAAGCCCATTTGGGCTAGTAAAGTTGAATATGCATGCTGGGAAATGAATGAATAAATTATATGGCGGTAGCTCATCCTCTCTTGCTAATGCTAGGATTCCTATGCATGTTATTATGTACAGTAATTCACAGATTTGCCGTATGCAACTCTATTCAATCTACCTGTTCAAATAACCGCGCAAGTATAAGCTATTCTTCTCAGGAACAGCTCAGTGACCTAGTGTGGAGTAGTCTGCAGTGGTGAAAGGTATTTCATGTGAGGGTATGCATCCTTCACATCCGATGGTTTATTTTATTCACTTGCTGGGTCAGATATGAATGAATAAATGAATGGATGAACACATTATAGCAATCTAACGATCCAAGCAAGATTAAGGATAGATTCACACAATTGATTTTTCTTCCTGCCGCAAAGTAATTTTCTTTTGTTTAATCAGTCCCTATTGGGGCTGGGTTTCATTCTCTCTTGGCACACTTACGTTGAAGGGAGTGGGCAGGGGGGGTGCATTGACAGTTGGAAGGCAACGCCCGGAGAGCAGGAGGAGAAATGCATCTGGAGCAAATAAGATATGCAGGTTTGACTGATAAGCGAAAGGAGTGCACTGCCAAAATGCTCTGGCAACACCCAATGAGGCCATAAGGCAAAGGGGGGAATATGATATGATACGTTACTGGTGGTGGGGTGGTTGGGAGGTGCTGCTAGGGTATAAAAACTGCTTGCTTACGTGTTTTAGGGGCCCCCAGCCTTTGGAAATAATTCCGCTGGTGGTCTCTGCGCAGATCACAATAAACTTTTTCTCCGAAGGAACTGAATCCCTGGTGCTTCTTTGTCACCTCTGCGTCCTGGGTAAGCAGGCAAATGGATCCCAAGTAATTAAGGCTTCAGATTTGGGGGCTCGTCCGGGATTTGCCCAAACCCATTGGACCGGAGGCCAGGCTCGACCGCGGTGAACAGCTTGGGCTGGTGCTCGCAGCTCCAAGCGCGCACCCTGCCAGTTTGTAGGGGGAGCTAGCCACACCGTCCCAAAGTGGAGACACCCGGTCAAGGGAGAAAAACGACGGCCGAGGAAAGGGACCCACAACGGGAGAAAGGTGAGCTCTAAGGGAAAGGGGCTAGAGGCTTGATCAACCTCACCTGGCCGTGGCAGTAAAAGTGCCGCCAGGAGGGTAGGAGGGGAGGACAGAGGGGAGCCTGTGTTGTGTGTGGTGTGAAAGGATGAATGTATATGTGAGGCCGGGGCTTAGCGTCCCCATGGCCAAGCGTGTGTAGGATTGTGAGTTTCTTGGCAGCGCGAGCTCGCCAAGCCACAGTCTGTAGCAAAACCGGTGTGTTTGAAGAGAAGTCCCGTATAGGAGCAGAGTATTTTGTTAGACATGGGATCTGGAGGCAGTAAATGTACCCCTTTGCAGTGTTTACTGGATAACTGGAGAACAGCTACAAAACATGACTATTGGGGTTTTAAGTTGCAGAAAGAGAGACTTAGAACTTTATGTGAAGTACTGGCTGGCCATCAGAGGGCACTCTCGACCTGCAGTTAATAGACCCCCTGTGGCAAAATATAGTTAATGTTCACCCGGACCAGATTCCTTATATTTCCACCTGGAAAACTAATGTGGGAAAAAATCCCTCGTGGCTGGAATCCTGCCGCAGTAGAATAGACCAGGGCGCCCGCCTGTGTGCGGTCAGAACGAAGCCAAAACCCCAGGTCTTACAGGACCCGGAAGAAGAAGGTGTATTGAGACCTCCTCCCCCATATGCCCCACCAATGGCAGTGCCAGGGGAGGCCAAAGATGATGAATCAGATGAGGAAAAGGGAGAGGATGAGGAGTTTAGACAGACTATTGGAAAGTTGACAAAGGGTGGAAAGAGGTGGACTGAAGAACAAAGGAAAAGAGTTAGAGATTTTGTAAATGACTTTAAGGAAGAAATAGACGTTAGTGGGCACTTAGTGAGTGCCGCAGAGTGTAAAAGGGAGCAATGGAAGAAGAAACAGAGACATTGGGAACAGGCTTGGGATAGAGCTGCCCTGCATAAGGCAGCCAAGAAACAAAAGGAGAGAGCAGAGAAGATAGCCCCCCTGCGCCGGGTTTATGACCCACCGGGACCCCCAGGGGTGAACGGGGCGCCAGCGCCACGAACATATACGGTCCAACATGTGCCTTTCTCAAGTGCAGATGTATGTAATTGGCGCAATCAGAACCCCTTTTTTTTTTTTGAGGAGAACCCAGCGAAAATTATAAAATTGTTTGAATGTATTGACTGGGATAAGGCGGGCCTCCCGGAAGCCTACTAATTTGATAATAATAATAATAATAAATTTTATTTGTATCCCGCCCTCCCCAGCCGAAGCCGGGCTCAGGGCGGCTAACAACAATCAAAACAATCAAACAATCAATCAGATAATTGCACATTCTAAAAAAAAAAAAAAAAAAAAAATCCTTCCAGTAGCACCTTTTTTTGTTTTTTGTTTTTGTCTTGACTATGGCAGACCAACACGGCTACCTATCTGTAACTATTCTAAAAATATTTCATTATAAAAATCAATTGAAATCAAATTAATGGCAACTGATTAAGCAAGATTCTGTGCAGGTTGCCAGAGGAGGGAGTCAGGCTGTGCCCTGACCAAAGGCCTGGTGGAACAACTCTGTCTTGCAGGCCCTGCGGAATGATGTCAGGTCCCGCAGGGCCCTAGTCTCTTGTGACAGAGCGTTCCACCAGATTGGAGCCGCAGCCGAGAAGGCCCTGGCTCTAGTTGAGGCCAGCCTGACCTCTCTGAGGCCTGGGACCTTGAGGATGTTATTATTTGCAGACCGTAGGTGATGAGAGTTAGGGAAGTGATTCAGAATCATGAAAGCCACCAAGGACTTGTTAAACCACCTGGCTGAGGCTGGATACCGGGTATCCAAGAAGAAGGCGCAGATATGTCAACCAACTGTAAAATACCTTGGTTTTGACATCTCTCACCAACAGCGAACTCTAAGGGAGGAAAGAAAACAGGCTATTATCCAAATACCAGAGCCAAAAAACCGCAGGGAGCTCCGTGGTTTTCTGGGATCCGCAGGGTTCTGTAGGATATGGATACCTAACTACAGCAGCATTGCTCGGCCCCTGCATGAGTCAACTAGGGGAACAGAGAAGGATCCTTTTATATGGGGCAGGGAACAGCAGCAGGCTTTTCGGGATCTCAAAGTGGCATTACAACAAGCCCCAGCGCTTGGCATCCCAAACCCCGAGAAGCCTTTTACCCTGTTCATAGATGAAGACCAGGGGGTAGCCAAGGGAGTTTTATGCCAGAAACTGGGAAATTGGCAGCAACCCGTTGCATACTTGTCAGAGAGGCTAACCTCAACAGAACAAGGGTTGCCCCCCTGTATGAGAGCAGTTGTGGCAGTGGCCACCCTACTCACAAAGGCAGATAAATTCACGTTCGGACAAGACACCACTTGTGTGACTCCACACGCAGTCCCAGCCTTACTTGACATGAAAGGCACCTATTTCCTATCACAAGCAAAAATGAGGAAGTGCCAGATGTTGTTATTACATCCACGCCTGAAGTTTCAGGTTACCACAGCCCTTAACCCAGCTACCTTATTACCGGTAGGAGAAGGTGAGGGACCGACCCATGATTGTGTAGAGGTCATGGATGAAGTGTATTCCAGCAGGCCTGACCTTAAGGATGAGGCAAACCCACATTGGCCTTCATGGTTTGTGGATGGAAGCAGCTTTGTTGAGGCTGGACAGCGAAAGGCAGGATATGCAGTGGTAGCCCTTGAAAACAACGTGGTTGAGGCCAGTTCACTCCCACTGGGAACCTCAGCCCAACTGGCTGAAATAACGGCACTTACCAGGGCCCTGTGTCTAGCAAAAGGGGAAAAGATCAATATTTATACTGACTCAAAGTACGCTTTCCTCACCCTGCATGCCCACGGGGCACTGTGGAAGGAAAGAGGTCTGCTCACCTCCAGAGGGGGTCAAGTGGCGCACCCTCAGGCGCTCTTAGACCTTCTGGACGCTGTCTGGGAACCTGAAGCAGTGGCAGTGATACACTGTTATGGACACAAAACTGGACCTAGTGAAGAGGCCAGGGGAAACCGCCTGGCTGACCGGGTAGCAAAGGAAGCAGCCCGGGGTTCATCCCCAACACCTTTCATTGGGGCCCTGGTACCAGAAGAAATTCTGGATAGCACCTTGAAACCAAGGTACTCTGCCCATGAGGTGGCTACTGCAGATGCTGAGGATATGGATCCCAGGATCATTGTCCCGGCAAGTAATTCAGCGGTACCATGAGTCCACCCATGTGGGACCTGATGACATGACCAAGCAGCTGGAAAAGTGTTTTTATGTGGCCAACCTTCACCAACTGGCTGCCCAAGCTTCCAGGAAATGCATGTTGTGCCAAAGGAACAACCCTAGAACTGGACACTTGGCTCCACCAGGAGTTCAGCACAGTGGGACGGCACCCATGGAGGACCTTGTTGTGGACTTTACTGAATTACCTCGATGTGGATTGTATCATTATTTGCTTGTGGCAGTATGTACGTACACAGGCGCCCAGCGGACGACCGCTCTGCTGGTATCACTCCGGACCTCTAGGCACGGCTGAAGAAGTGGATGGGAGGAGCGCCCGCCGGCAGCGCTCCCAGCGTGCCTGCAGTTTGAGTAACACCACCTGATAATGTTTTAAATTCCGAAAGAACTCTAGTGTGTATTATTTGGTGTGAGGAAGAGCCCGTGGGTATTTTGACACCAAGTGCCACCTACTCTTGTGGGTGTGTGGTAATCTACCAACCTTGGGCTCCTTCCCCGTGGGGCTTGTGTTTGCCCTCCACCCACCAAGGATATAGTCACCCCGCAGGACTAGAAGGGTTCTATTTGCATACTATAGGATTTGATCCTTGGAGGTTTCCACGACCCCTTTTATCCTGATCGCCCTGAACGCCCAGGCAGGCCAAAACCTTCCCCAGACCCTTATCATGATTAAGGAATGGTGGGAGGAACCTTGGAACCATCGGGCATGGTGGATAGGGGTGACATGTACTGCCTTGATTATATGGATGCTGTTATATTTCTGTTGGCACGAACGCCATAGGTTTTCTGGAAGGAAGCGATCCCCCTCCATCCCCTTGATGATCCTTCTCCTATTTATGGTGGGAGAATCCACTCCCAAGGCCAAATGCTTCCAGGCCTTAAATCGTAATAGCATTTTCCCCACACATGAAATGAGAAGACAGGGGGCTCAGAGTCTCTATAACAAGTGGCTTCAATTGGCAGAAAAAGTAGCCCATGTTCCTGTACAAACTTGGGAAGGAAGGATGGGATATGTCCTACTAGACAATTTCCTCCCAACAGGGTGGCTCCGGGGGCTCTTTGCTATGCTTATGGGACCTTTGCTAATTTTGCTTTTGCTCTGCTTCTGTATTCCCTGCTTTTGCAACAGATGATGCAAAAAAATGATGTCCCGAATGATGGGACCCCGTGTGATTGCCCTCATGCGAGAGTATAGGCCTATCCCTGCGAACGAACCTATGGGTTAGGTTGTTCAGAAGAAGAGGAGGGAAATGAAGGGAGTGGGCAGGGGGGGTGCATTGACAGTTGGAAGGCAACGCCCGGAGAGCAGGAGGAGAAATGCATCTGGAGCAAATAAGATATGCAGGTTTGACTGATAAGCGAAAGGAGTGCACTGCCAAAATGCTCTGGCAACACCCAATGAGGCCATAAGGCAAAGGGGGGAATATGATATGATACGTTACTGGTGGTGGGGTGGTTGGGAGGTGCTGCTAGGGTATAAAAACTGCTTGCTTACGTGTTTTAGGGGCCCCCAGCCTTTGGAAATAATTCCGCTGGTGGTCTCTGCGCAGATCACAATAAACTTTTTCTCCGAAGGAACTGAATCCCTGGTGCTTCTTTGTCACCTCTGCGTCCTGGGTAAGCAGGCAAATGGATCCCAAGTAATTAAGGCTTCAACGTAAATCCTGTTTTTTTAAGGCTTCGCAAGTACAAATAATCACTTGTTATTTGTAAAAACGCCTAATAAATACAAGCCACTGTGCGCAGATAAAAGGACACAGGTCTCTGCAGCCTAACGTGCTTGCCAGGCAAAGAACCAAATGCAAATTAGATCATTGACAAGATGCAGTTCCAAGTAGATCTTGCCATAGTGGTGACTTTTGGCCTGTTTCCAAGGTGGGCAGAGGCTGGCATTTCTGGTAGAATGTTGCCCATCATCAGACAACGCAGCAAAGTGAGCAGGCCTCAAGACCAGCTATGGTACAGATCCTTCCAGCGTGCATTAATGAGTTGATCTTTAGCTGTGGTTGTTTATTTGTTTGGCTTTTTTTCAACCCCCTTGAGCAGATTTCATGTTCCTTGCCTTGGCTCTGTGCGGCTTCAATTATGCTGAGTGTTTGTGAGACTCAGCGTGCAGGGAGAGGCTCCGATTCATTACTGTGAAATGTGTTTGATCTCATCTCAGCTTTCCATTTGAAATGGAAATAGCTGCATTTGTCAGTTTGTCAGGTCCCCAAGTAATCTTCCCACCAGAATTACCCAACAGGCATCCCTCCTCCACTGCCACCGCTCTGGCAAGCTAATACTCAGCCCACTTCACATTCCCTCAGCCTAGCAAGACATTTCTCTTTCTCTTGTGTGATTTTGTCCCAAAGATTATAGTTTCTCATTCATCATGACACCAGTTAAAATCCAACTTGATCTCTCCCAATACCCTGTGCCCCATACCCTACAGCATTTTACCTGTGTATTTCCCATAAAGCATGTACCTGCCTTCCTATGAATTTCTTCTTTTCTAGAGGAAGGGACATAGCTCATTGGCAGCATAGAAAGAGACTATGTTTGGTAAGTTTAAAATGGTTTACTTACAAACTGTTCAAAGGTCAGATTAATGTGTGTTTTTTTGTAGAGCAACAAGAAAAGACAGGAAGTTTTACTTAGTTTCAAAATGGCTAAATGTTTCTAATTTTTGTGTGTAGAAACAGATAGATGGCTTGCTAATGCCATGCGGTCTAAGCTTGGAGCATCTAGCACAGACATCCTTACTGGTAAGGTTCACATGGTGGGAAGTGATGTCATCCACATTTTCACTTCCTGAATGTCTGGGGTTCAAATGTGATGCATTTCCTATAGTGTGTGTGTGTGTGTGTGTGTGTGTGTGTGTGTGTGTGTATATATATATATAAAATTTATATCCCGCCCATCTGGCTGGGTTTTCCCAGACAGCAGTTTAAATGACCTTTGACAAGCCACCATATCGCAACCCAACCTATGTCACAGGCAGAGGCACCATCTTTTTATGAGGATTGAGGGGGCCTGTGTGTGATGCTGCATGATGTCATGACATCATGTGCGCCACAACATGACAACGTGAGATGCCCTGACAAAGTTGTAAGGAGCCAGGGGGCAGAGCCAAACAACCCCTGGATAATGGGGGGCCAAAACTGCCTCGGCCCCTAGGAATTGACGCACCTGGTCACAGGATATAAATGCAGTAAAGAGGAAGAAACAGATTGTCAGTAATTATGACCAGTGCTTTTCTTCTAGAAAAAAATTGCTGGTACTACATACCCCCAGAAAAAAACACTGATTATGATAATAAATGTGTACTATTCTAAATGTGAACGTGTTGGAATATTTCCTACATTCATCATAAGGAAGAAAGGGGACAATGGAGATACCACAGATCTCCTAGAAAAAGTGAACTTAATTCATGATCCGAGAGGAAGGGCCTACAGATTTTTGATTCTTTGCCTTTGTTCACCATCAGGGTGAGACCTTGTTAACTAGTCCTATCCCTCCTCCTGTCATTATCCTTCTGGCTCTTATCTAAGTTGGTTTCAGAGGTCATGCCTTACAGTGAAGCTTCATTTATAGCTCTGACTGTTACTGCTTGAAGACTGAATATTAGGAAGTACCACCAGCTTGCAATTACTGGTGACAGGATGGGCCAGTTTTTGTATTTTGCTAACTGTGGAGCAGTGGGAATTTGATTCATTTTGGAGCCAATCTATTACCCTTTGGCATCCTTTCAAGATAGCCCCATGCTGTAATTGCACAATAAGAAGAGAATAGAGAAGAGGAGTTCAATTTATTCCATTAATATTTTTAAAATACTTTAATTACAATAAAAATGGAAAATATTTAATGTGAAAAGGACCTTGGCTTTATCTGCTTCCCTCATTCAGACTGCAGATTCTTACTCTCTTCTGATTTAGTCTGTATCAGTCTTCCCAGCTGCTAGGCACTCACATAATTGTCTCATTTATTACTCTTATTATAGGCTACCTGTTCATTCCTGACCTTGTCTAGTCCTTTGGATGTATATTTGCCTAGCACCTTGTGGGCCACTGGAAGCAGGATCTATCTATCTAATCTATCTATAATCTATCTGTCTATATCTATCTATCATCTATCTATCATCTATCTATCTATCTATCATCTATCATCTATCATCTATCATCTATCATCTATCATCTATCTATCATCTATCTATCTATCTATCTATCATCTATCTATCTATCTATCTATCATCTATCTATCATCTATCTATCTCTATCATCTATCTATCTATCTATCTATCTATCTATCTATCTATCTATCTACCATCTATCTATTTATCATCTATCTATCTATCTATCATCTATCTATCTATCTATCTATCTATCTATCTATCATCTATCTATCTATCTATCTATCTATCTATCTATCTATCTATCTATCATCTATCTATCATCTATCTATCATCTATCTATCATCTATCTATCTATCTATCTATCTATCTATCTATCTATCTATCATCTATCTATCTATCTATCATCTATCTATCTATCTATCTATCTATCTATCTATCTATCTATCTATCTATCTATCATCTATCTATCTATCTATCTATCTCTATCATCTATATCTATCTATCATCTATCATCTATCTATCTATCTATCATCTATCTATCTATCTATCTATCTATCTATCTATCTATCTATCTATCTATCATCTATCTATCTATATCTATCTATCTATCTATCTATCTATCATCTATCTATCTATCTATCTATCTATCTATCTATCTATCTATCTATCTATCATCTATCTATCTATCTATCATCTATCTATCTATCTATCATTTATCTATCTATCTATCATCTATCTATCTATCTATCTATCTATCTATCTATCTATCTATCTATCTATCTATCTATCTATCATCTATCTATCCATCATCTATCTATCTATCATCTATCTATCATCTATCTCAGGGGTCAGCAAACTTTTTCAGCAGGGGCTGGTCCACTGTACCTCAGATCATGTGGGGGTCCGGACTACATTTTGAAAAGTAATAATAATGAAGGAATTCCTATGCTCCACAAATAACCCAGAGATGCATTTTAAATAAAAGCACACATTCCAATCATGTAAAAGCACACTGATTCCCAGACCGTCCACAGGCTGGATTTAGAAGGTGATTGGGCCAGATCTGGTCCCTGGGCCTTGGTTTCCCTATTCATGATCTATCTATCTGTCTAAAAAGGTTATGAATCAGAGCACAAAACTATGATCTTGATCAGCAGGTAATGATCTGAATGCTGACCAGCAATACCTTTAATAGGTGGGTTGCTGGTCAATGGTCCAGGATAGTCAGATGATGGTTTACGAGATGGTTGCTTGATAGTTAGGAATCTCTCTGTGATTTTGAATGAGATTCCCATTTGGAGAAGGCAATACTCTTCCAGTTGCGGAGGAGGGAAACAGCAAAAAATAGAGTTTGGAGATTTTGAATTTGAGGACAGGGGGACAGAGATAGGAGGGAGAGGGGGGGAGTTGGCTGAAGGCTATGCCCAATGGGGTGTTGAGTCTCTCTCTGGGCATCTAACACATGATATCAGATTTGCTGTTGTAGAATTCCCTCTTCCTCTCCACTTGTATTCCTCTTATACACTTGTAAATAAAGCAAATATTACAAGGACACTTTATGTCTCCAGTGCTCTCTCATACAAAGGAAAGTAAATCTACTAGTGCTGCCTTAGAACGTCTGACTGCTTGGGGAAGTAGGGAGGATGTAACAATACAGAACATGTGGCTGAACATCTGCAGCTGTGATTCTGGCTGAACAGAGCCTAAGGACCTCAATCCAGTACAAGTTGTGTTTCTTGTTTGCAACCAGTGGTTCTGGATGTGAATATGCATCCATTCAATTCAACTAGAGCAGGGGTCAGCAAGGTTTATCTTGCCTGGGCTGGATCGGTCCCACGGAGATCCCTCCATGGGCCGGATCGTGAGCGTGTGTGCCCAGTGTCTGTGCAGATGTGATTTCTGGCACAGCAAAAGCGAGTCCCCGTGCTGCGCTGCGTTGGTTTAGCGTAGTGCGCGAGCGGGCAGCTCGGTTTGGGAGCAGCTCATGGACCGGTCAAACAACCTCTGCGGACCACTTCCGGCCCATGGGCCTTAGGTTGGTGACCCCTGAACTAGAGAGAAAATGATTGCTGCAGATGCATCCACAGTTCATAGAAACCACCCTTTCTTAAGTGGGGCTTAAGACTTTAGGTAATCTTCTGTACAGCTGGGCAAACTAACATTATGGCTTTAATAATAATAATAATAATAATATCTTTATTGTCATTGCCCCCTCTCGGGGACAATGAAATTACTTGGCTTCTCCATCCACCCAGGTAGGGCAGCTCTTAAAGCAGCTCTAGTATGAAGGGGAATAAGAGAAAGGAGCCCAAGTATCATTCTCCAAATCTTCCATTTAAAGATAGGAACGCAGAAGCATTTAGGGTTGACAGTTGGGCCTGCCAAAGCATTCCTCAGAAGAACATAGAAATGGACTCCCTAGGTCAGAGCAACCTCTCATTTGATATACGATCTGACAAACAGCAACATCTCTAACAAATACATTAAGCTACCAAATTCCACCTCCTAAACTAGCATTTGGCATGAAATGTTTCTGTCAAAGGAGAGAAAAAATGTATAGCAGTCTTGGGCTGTGTACACATTAGTGACTTAAAACACAGCTAGGTTGTTCTTTTTCTCCGGTTTGCTTTGCTTATGACATTTTCTTTTGTTTTCAGTGCCAGGGCAACAGGACCTTAAGAAGACCCATGCTTAGTCCAGACAAAGGTCTATTGAACTTCCTAGGATTCTGCTTCCTACTGGGATTAGGTAGATGCGTCTAGAAGAAGAGCATGAAAACGATAGTCACCCCCCAATTCCAAGGAATGGAAGCATCTCTTTTCCTCATCCAGACATGCAACAGGCATTATCAAAGGTCAAGGATAGATTCCAGCAAGGCAAGAGCACTTGGCATTCACACAGCAGGGCCAGTGAGGTGTGTGACCTGATGAGAGGTCTGAGGGCCAGCCAGGGTAGTTTGGAGGGCCCAGGCCTTCGTTTCCCCTCCCTTGCCCTAGAATCTGTCCCCAGAATTTGCTACTGAAAAGCAAACTGCTTCTGAACATGGAGCCTCCACATAGCATTCAAGGGGAATAGCTTTCAACAAACTTTCTCCATTAATTTGTCTCACCCATCTAGAACTGTAGAAATCTCCATATCTTGTAACACCGTATTCTTCACATTAGTTATGTGTTTTGTGGAGGGAGTACTGTACTTCTGTCAATCAGTCCTCAGTAAAACACAGATCATTTTCACTGGGTGATTCAAGTTCAACGAGAAAGAGGGAAATAATTCTCTCCAGCCTCTTTCCACACCATTCATACTTTCCTAAAGATGTATCCTGGGTAGTCTTCATTTTTTTCCCCTTCTTTTTTCCCAATTCATTTTATAACACAAATAAAGAACACAAACAAAAAAAACCAAACAATACAAATTCTTGTCATATCCTTCTTTTTCTAAACATTGTTAAGTGGGCTTCCCCAAGTCCCACCTATCTGATTTTCATTTTACTTCATCTTTAGCAGTTTACATATATCATAGTTTCTAACCATCTTTTGTTTTATCACACTTAAAATAACTTCACATTTTATCATCTACAAATAATACTATTTTAAAATATACTATCTTCTACTTCTAACCCTACAGCCTATATCCACTTCTAAAGCTATTCAAAGATTTAATTTTAACATATTTTTTCCCCAAATATTCCTTAAACTTCTTCCAGTCTTCTTCCACCGTCTCTTCTCTCTGGTCTCGGAGTCTCCTGGTCAGTTCGGCAAGTTCCATATAGTCTTCATTTTTCTAAACTAAAAAATGTCTCAAATGATTATGATACTGCTCTGTTTTGTACTGATATATTTTGGATCGCTCGCCCCAACTGTTCCCTTCTTAAATTGTTCTTTTTTTAAAATGATGCTGTGTTTATAACATTCTAGGATGCCAGATTTCATCATTTCATAATGTGTAGCATACCATATATTGCATAGGGCTGGTGGGTGGCGCTGAGTCAGTAGCGTGGCTGGGGGTAGGGGGTTGGGGCACCCCGGGCAACACTTACGGTACCTTGGGGGGTGGTACCCCAGAGCCCAGGATGGCGCACAAGCCCAGGCACCCCAGAGCCCAGCATGCTGCTCCCAAAAGCAGCGCGACCCAGGGCTGGGCTTGCAGCACACCAGTATGCTGTGTGTGTCACCCCCCCCCCAGCTACCAGAGGGCAGCTGAGAAAGATGCAACCGGCATGCACTGGTCCCACAAGCAGTGCTGGACCTGCAGCGCGCCCGAGCCACTAGGTCTCTCCCAGCAGGCTCCGCACTGCCCAAAAAGGCAGCACAGGGCTGGCATCTGCCCGCTGCCTCCCCCTCAGCTGCCCTCCACCTGGAGGGTGCCTGGGAGGGACGCGGCCGTTCAGGTGCCGGCCCCACACTGCTTTTGCAGGCAGCGTGGGGCCAGTGCACACACGCCATGTTCCCCTCAGCCACCTTCCAGGGCGCCGGGGTGGGGTGCAGCTCCAGCGGCATGCCCTGCCCCTGGCATGCTCCACCCCCATGGTCTGGCGCAAGCACCCCAGGTGCCACCGGGGCTTTCTACACCACTGGGCTTAGCTGACACTGCCTCATGGGCCAAATGTGGCTGGAGGTTGCCCCTCGTTGGCTTAAAAGAAGAAAAACTGGAAGTGAAGAAAGGTAATCCAGTGTATGAAACGGTGTACATATAGCACCCACAAAATCTGAAAAGTGTGGTGCAAATGAAAGCATAACTAACAACATAAATGTGTAGAGGCAACAGAGGAGTGCCTGGTACCTTCATTATCCAAAGAATATGACATTTCCCTGGCCTTTGGCACTTAGATATTTATTTTTAGGACCCACACTATTCATGTGTTTTGAACTGTTTTGAACTGCTGTGTGATTTGGTGTAATACTAGGAAGACCAGTTGCGGTACCTTTTGCTGTGATCCAGAGATGGCTCTTCCAGTCACACCCTCTAGGCATTTGGCTGTTTATGTTACAATGGTTGAATCATGGCTCAAACCCCCACCCACCTAGGTATTTTGAAGATTTCCTGCTGGAAGAGACGGCTGGTCATAGTAATATCTGGCTGAGTTCTGGGACACTAACCTAAGGTGGAATGCTCGCGGGAGCTTGTTGGGTTGGAGAAGTCCTCGCGGACTTCTTCCCTCCATCTAGTCACCAAGGATCCGCTAGCTAATGTGCAAGAAGGCAAAGCATTCAAAGTCAGAGGAAGGCATGCGAGTCAGGAGTGCCTATAAGGTATTGACTCGGATTCATCTCCCCCCAAAATGATAATTAAAGCTGCCTGTCCTTTCTTATCTTGGACACAGAAGAAAAATGAGCACCAAGAAGGGAGAGATGAAAGGGGGAAATGAATCTCTCTCTCTCGTGTATGTGTGTGTGTGTGGTGGAAGGTGCCAAACTGGCAGTCGGTGAGGTGTTGTGTTTGCCCACAGCACAGCTAGCACGGATTGTGAGCGCATTCTTAGCCCAGATCAACCGCTTGAGAATGGAGTGCTTGAAGCTCAATCTAACCAATGTCTTCTCAAAGGTACAGCCCTCTCCGTTTGGTGGCGCTTCCACCTAGGAAGCTGAGTATAGGATTACAGGCACATAGTCTTCCTTCATCACCTACCCTAGTGCTTCCAAAGTTGGACATATCTACCTATCTCCAATCTGTCCTCCCTACTATCACCACCTTCCACTGTGAGCAGCAGCCAGTCTGTGGATGCAGTGGCAGTTCCACCACTCTTCAAATCCTTGCTGAGGGTGGGCTAGGATTGCAGCCTGTGTACTGATCTATGGGGATGTGGCTCAGGTCTGTTTTTACTGTAATTTGCAGACTCAATTCCTTATGTACACCTAATTTATTTATTGTGTTTCCATTCTACCTTTCTGCCAAGGAGCTGAACTGGGCACACCACCCATTGTATACTGCTTGGCAGCTCCTCTTAGGTCAATGCATAATCTAACAGCGGCAAACAGCTGGGATGGAGATATAGGGGAAGTTTGGATATAGGCAAAGCTAGAGATTTGAGAATGAGCATTCTGCTACAGGCTTCCTCATGTTCAGGTCTTTCCAGATTCAGCCCACCCAAAACTTCTTTATGAACAAGCTCATTACATTTTATGAAGATTCTCCAAAGTGTGTGGCTGGTGGATGGCGCACACTGCATTTCAACTACCCACCTATCAAATCAGGACAAAGATGAACCAAGGATAAACATTATTAGTTATCTGAGACATTTAAATATTGATGCACAGCAGGCATACAAGGACAGGAACAAAAGTTGCAGCATATATTTCATTGCTGGGGCTAATGGGACTTGGATTCCAGCAGTATCTGCTGTGGTTCTCAGTCTTTGGGTAATGGTTTCAGTGAAAGTTTTGGGGAAAACAGAGGATGGGAGAAAATACGGACTTCAGAGCAAATAAAAGAACAGCACAAACTGTTCTACAGAGGTAGAAATTGTGGGAGCTTGTTGGGTTGGAGAAGTACAATAACTCCAACACCCATCAGCCCCATGCAGTATGGTTAGTGGTTGGGGATGATGGGAGTTGTAGTCCAACAACATATGATGAGCTTTGGTTGTCCATAGCTGTCATAGTTTATGATTCATTTTCTCTTGCTTTCTAGTTTGTTCCCTTCCTGATCCCTTCTAATGTTCTGTTCTATGCCATCTCAGCTCTGTTTCTTTTATTATCTCCGATACAACACACACACAGTTGCCATGGTGCTGCAAAGTGAGTTCATATGCATTCTAATACATCAAATCCAGGGAAGAGGGACAGCTCTGTTCTTGTATGACAGAGATTTGACAGGAACATGTTCATAATTTCTAGGAATTTTTTGAGTAGGACAAAGAAGAAATGCTGGCATAGTATCACAGTCTCAGGACAGTGATACCAAATGATGATTTGCATGTGTGAAGGAGCCATTGGAGATCACGTCAAACCTTTTCTGAGCAATTAGAAACCGTGTGATGTCCATGCACCTCTGCACTAACCTTAAGTCTACAGTTTTCCACAATAAATGAACTAAGTACAATTAAGGACACTGCGTAAGAGAAAAGGAGCACATGAAACATACAAGGTAGAATTATTGATGAATACTGTGATGTGTAAGGTATATGGAGTCTTGAATACACCAGGAGTCTTGAATACACCAGGAGCGGGTGGCGCTGAGGGTAAAAGCCTCAGCGCCTAGGACTTGCTGATTGTAAGGTCGGCGGTTCGCTCCCGTCACTCAGTCCCAGCGCCTGCCAACCTGGCAGTTCGAAAGCACCCCCGGGTGCAAGTAGATAAATAGGGACCGCTTACTAGCGGGAAGGTAAACGGCATTCCGTGTGCTGCGCTGGCTCGCCAGATGCAGCTTGTCACGCTGGTCACGTGACCCGGAAGTGTCTGCAGACAGCGCTGGCTCCCGGCCTCTAGAGTGAGATGAGCGCACAACCCTAGAGTCTGTCAAGACTGGCCCGTACGGGCAGGGGTACCTTTACCTTTTATACACCAGGGGCAGCTAACATGGTGCCATCCAGATGATGGACTACAACTCCCACTAGCCCCAGCCAGCATGATCAATGGTCAGGGATAATGGAAGCTGCAATCCAACAATATCTGGAGAGACACATATTTCCCACCCCTGGTGTAGACAATCGGTGCTCAATAATTGTAGTCTCAGTTGTAGTCTCAACCAAGACAACAGTGGTCCATAAGGAGATGTGAGAGCGCTGAATGACCTTTGAGCTGTGTAGAAGCATTTGACCCTCAAGCTTAAGTGCAGGGAGTCATGACTTCATATCCATGGCTTCTGAGTATGTGGTACCAGAAGCAGGAACAGAGCCTCTTCTTCATGGTCTCCTTTACTGGCTAATGGTCTTGGTCACTGAGAAACACACACACAAATACAGCCATCTTCCCATAATGGTTAAGAGAAGAGTGAAGGATGTCTTCTCTAGTCCACTGTCCTTGGGTATCCAGAAGATGTTAGGCTTGCTCTTCTATGTCTTTGCTATGTGTGCTGATGTGTGTATTTCTGAATGGATGTGCATGGCTAAGCATGCTTCTTTCTACCACTGAGCTCTCTGTGTCACACTTCTCAGTTGAATTCACAAGAGCCTGCTGCTGGCTGCCCCTACAGTCCAAACCAAACCTGATAATTGATGCAGTAATCCTCTGGATTCCCTCATTAGCAGGAGCTAATGGCTGGTGTCTTAGCGAGGAACACCCGGAGCAGGACCAATTCAATTAAGCCTCTAATAAAGTCATTGTAAACTACAGTAATGATGGAGTTCAAAGTAGGGATTATGGAAACTGTTCGCAATGGTTTGTGACAGCAGCAGAGCCATCCCTCTTTTTCCTGGTAATTGAGTGCTATGGGGCTGAATGACTTGCCTGGAAATCTTGTCAGTGGTTGTCTGGTGAAGTAATTTGCTAGGCTTGTGTGTCAAGAAAGGCTGATGATGTTGGAATTCTCACATGGAAGCTTCATAATTGCACCATTTTATTCTATGCTGTCATTCATTAAGGATTTTTGTTTGCCTGCTTTGTGGTGGAGCCGCTGGTAGCAATTGGCTGAGTGGCTGTGTTATCACAGAATGTTCACAGTCATTCATTCCAGAACTGAAGTTGTCAACAGCAGAATGTCTGCAACCCAGCTCCTGCGAGGAAAGCAAAAGTTGTTAAATTGCTGGGATTTAAATTTCACAAGGTTCCAATTGTGTGTGAGCATAAAGAGGACTTGAGCTGAATAGAAAGAGGTTCAAGGTGATAGGAAAGATAAGGGGCAGGGAATCTAGAAGCTGGATGGCAGAAGGAAGAAGACAGTTTAGGAAGTGGAGTGAGAAAAGAGGAAACAGGGGCCTGCATAAACAAAGATCACAGAAGACAGGAAGGAAAGGGACGGAGATATTAAAAAGTGGGATTATAGCAGGGAAACCCACAGACAATTCGTGCTGAGTTTACGGATGAGATTACTTTTAGTTTACATTTTTGCCCCTGTGAAAACCACCCCAGTTTCGGAAAGGGTGCTTGAAAGGGCACCCAAATGTGCATTCAGAGAGATGATAATGCTACGAAAGAGACATTACCCTCCTTCTGGATTGGCTTTGTTTGCCCTCAGTGTTGCCAACGTGTCACCATATCTGAAAAGCTGAGTGAAGGTTGGAAATTGTGCTGACCAGGAAGCATCCAGTTGGTGAACAGAGTCTGAAAATCAGTGAAGGAGGTAGGATTTTAGACTTTTTGAAAGCTGTATATTTGTCCTGAAAATATTTAGGCGGCATTAAACAAAGTTGCTGTATATATATTGGTGCTTGCAGAAACAGCTAATCTGTAATCCAAAGAAAAGTGCAGCCCTTTAATTTTCCAAAGACCTTTGGTTAATGTGCTTCACGGGATAGTCAGGTGTGTCCCACAATGTAGGTGTTACAGACAGATAGAAATATACACACAAGCAAGAGAGAAAGAGCTTTTTACACTATTTCCCATAGGAATGGTATAGAAAGAACAAATGCTTTTGGCCCTGGTGTGTATTATTTTGCTTTAAAGGAAATGGCATGTGAGAGAAGCAGAAGAAGAAAGCATTTCTACTAAATTACACCTCTGGAGCTTGTCAGCTGGAATCCAGACAACCAGGAACTCAGCACACCAGTTCTTCTGGGTGTCATTCACCACCTCCAGTTGCTGTCCCTTTTTGCTTTTCCCCATTTCCTGTCTCCTTTGTTCCTTTAATTCTTGCTTATAATAAAGAACACAAGGGCATTCAAATACAAATAACAGAGCACTAGAAAAGGAGGGGGGAGAAGGATGAATCTTGAAGAGGAATATGTTAATACCCTCCTCCTTCCTTTCCAGATTTTACTCCAAAATTGTCTTCTGCAGAGAGACGGGGGGGGGGGGGAGAGAATGGATGATTCTGTTCACATTTAAAGTCTAACCTATCTAACTATCACTTTCTGAAATGGTATGTCACCCAAAACACAGCTATCCGTCAAAATTCACTTCTCTGAATTTTGTAATGCATTTCGCCAGCCAAACAATATGTACAAAAATGCAAATGCTAGGGTAAAATATTTATTTAAATGCATATAGCAGTGAACATAACAGACAAAAATGTATTACATTAGGGGAAATTTGCTTTGCATAAAAGTCTATATTAGGCAAAATTGCGTTACAAATTATGTGTATATAAGGTGAAATTCGCTGGTGAATGTTGATGGGAACTTGTAAAATGTAAACTGGTGGGGAGATGTGGAGAATGGAAGAATGCAAAAATGAGAAACTGAAACTGAAATTAATATATTCACTTATCAGAGAGATAAAGGCAGAGAGATTTTTATTATTATTGAATTTGTTAGCCACTTTATTTTGCCCAAGGCAACCAAAAGCAACTTACCAACCAAGCAACACTCCCCACATAGACACATTAAAACCAAGCAGGGAAATATGTTAAAAACATTCCACCAACTTCTAAAGGATCGCAGATAGCTAAAGACCAAAGGCCTGGTTATAGAAGAAAGTTTGTTGCCTGGCAATTACAGTAAAGATATATAATGATGTTGCCTGATGTGCTTTCCTGGAGCATTCCATAAACAGAGAGCACCACAGAAAAGTCTTGTTCTCATGTCACCACCCTGAAAACCTCTTGAAGAGGGTGCATATGAAGAAGAGTCTCAGATGACAATTGCAGGATCTGGCTCGGTTCATATGAGGGGTGGGGAATGAAAATAAATTGCTTTGCAGAGTCAAGGCCTAGAATAATATGCACAGAGTGATGTGAAGAGATTATTAGCAATAAGCTTGACAAAGGTCAATTATGACAAGTGGCACCCATTTAGAGATCTCACCTTAGGGTAAAGGTAAAGGTACCCCTGCCCGTACGGGCCAGTCTTGACAGACTCTGGGGTTGTGCGCCCATCTCACTTAAGAGGCCAGGGGCCAGCGCTGTCCGGAGACACTTCCGGGTCACGTGGCCAGCGTGACATCGCTGCTCTGGCGAGCCAGAGCCGCACACGGAAACGCCGTTTACCTTCCCGCTGGTAAGCGGTCCCTATTTATCTACTTGCACCCGGAGGTGCTTTCGAACTGCTAGGTTGGCAGGCGCTGGGACCGAGCAGCGGGAGCGCACCCCGCCGCAGGGATTCGAACCGCCGACCTTTCGATCGGCAAGTCCTAGGTGCTGAGGCTTTTAACCCACAGCGCCACCTGCGTCCCTAATCTCACCTTAGGCTGGCAAAACTAATGTCCAGGCAGTTAGAGAAAAGTGTCCCTTTCTGTTTCACTAACATAAGGCACTTGCAGACTTTAGATTTGAGGAAAGGTTTTTCTCCAGCTTGGTGTGGCCATGTAAGTCTGCTCTTAGCAAGCTGCAAGAAGAGATATTACCCACCTCAGACTTCCTGTCCCAGCACTTCCTGTTCCCATTCTAGACCCTGAGTCACTGCACTTAGATCTATTACTTATGATATACATCCTGCCCAATTGGACTGCTGTTTTTTGTTGTTGTCTGCCTCGGCCAAATCTGCCTGGTATTTTACTTTTCCTGATATTGTTCCCAACTTCCCTTTCAAGAAGTCATGGTGATTTGTTTCAGCCATTTCTTTCACTGCCCATCACCAGAGTTTATTGTATTCTCCTTTCTATTGTTTCCCATATTTGGGGATATGCCTGCACCAGCGTCTCACAGCTGATGCTCTTTAATTTTGGATTTACTGCTCATTGTTATGGCTCTAGTGGCCCTGTGTTGTAGTTTGTTTCCTTTATTTGTTCCAAGTTATTCCTAAGTCTGTTTGCATTTGTATTTCTTTGAGGTGTTTTATGTGGCTTCGCCCCATTGTGCAAATTTGCTCAAGAAAACGCAGCCGCTGCCATTTGAATCCTTCAAGGGAAAGAGAGAACGAGCTCTTGGTAGCCAGTTGTATGTCTGATCAGAAGCGACAATAGCTGCATGGTGTGGTGCTTTGGGCATGTAAAGGGGGAAAACCCCCCGAAAACAGTTCTCATTCAGCTCGTGCCTCATTCAATATAAGCTCATTCCTTTAGGCATACATTCACTGGCAATCTGTTATTTTAACACTCACGTGCATCTTTCACTTACCCCACTTTCTTGTACTAAGCTGTGGCAACAACAGGAAGACCTGACTTCTGCAGCTACACCTAGCTGCTGACATTTTGTTTTTCTCAAAATGCCTCAGGTGCTGTGGCATTCTGGGGGCAACAACATGGCGGCTGCCATACACACACAATGGTAGCCCCCTGGCCCTGGCAGCTGCTCCTGCCTAAAATTATGAAGTGTGTTGAGATAGATGGGCCAATAGTCCAAATTGGAAGAAGGCAGCTTCTTATGTGCCCATTTTCCCCTAGTGCAAAAGTGCATGTTTCTAATTATGTAAAGAAGAACGAAGGCTTTAATCTCAAGTCTGCTTACTAGGACTGCTTTGGTTTTTTTAATTTTATTGTTAATGTCAGTATGAAAGACAAGCTAAAGCAACAAACAGGTCTAGACAGCGAAGAAGGCTGCAGACTCCTTCGCTAGTACTCTGCTCGCAGTACAATTCTGTCTCCTTCATACTAATTAAATAAAAACAGGTAAGAACCTAAGTATTAGTTGTAACAATGCAATGAGTTTTTATTGTTTTGAAGCACTTTCTGTTGTGGCTTTCAATTAGAATGCAGCAGTTTCCAGGCTAATTACATTAATTCAGAGCCAATTCCTAGGTTAATATACAGACTTATTTATACTTTGGCACAGGGAGATGTGAACATATGAAGATGCCTTATCTGGAATCAGACTTCTGGCCCAGCTAGGCCAGTACTGTGCACTCTGCCTGGTAGACATTTTCTCATCCTTAAGATAAATTAACTGGAGAGGCCGGGGACTGAACCTGGGACATTCTGAAGAAAAAGCATGTGCTTTAGCACCAAGCTATAGCTCCTCACCAGGAATGGATGGCATAGATCAGTGTTTTTCTGATACACATGTTGGCAAATTGATACTGGGACTACCTTACAGAATAGATAAATCCTCATGCAGAAGAGTGGACTTTTTATGTACAAATGTATAATATGGGAGACTCTCTTTACAGAGATAGAGCAAATGTTTTAGTACCCTCCAACATTTCTTCAATGAAAATAGGGGCGTCCCATTCCATAATAATTTTACTATTTATACCTGACACATCTTACTGGGTTGCCCCAGCCACTCTGGCCAGCTTCCAATATATAGAAAAACATAATAAAGCACGAAACATTGAAAAACTTTCCTGTACCTTCAGATGGCTCAGAGGTGGGATAATTCCATACCCTCCAACATTTCATCAGTGAAAATAGGACGTCCTAAGGAAAAGCTGGACATTCCGGGATCAAATAAGAAACTGGGATGGCTTCTCTAAATCATGGACATCCCTGGAAAATCGGGACACTTGGAGGGTCTGTATTTTGCGTGCAAAAGGTCCCAGGATCGAATTTGGGCATATCTGGGAGTGAGTGAGAAAGACTTCTGTCTGCAACCCTGTAGAATCAAACCTGATCAAAGAGAGGACTGGTGGAAACATCGGGGAATGGAAAGAAAATTTTATGACGCAGTTATAAATGGAATCCCATTAAGACAGGCTTGCCCATAGGAGGATGAGGGGGAGGAGGACCAGGGTCATTGGAATGTGAATGTATGGTGATCGGAATGTGATCTTGACCTGGCAGGACCCCCTGAGATATAGATTGGCAAGCCTGTGGAAATCAACGGACAGACTGTGGGAATGTTCTTTATGGAGGTGTAGAAATGGCGTCTGTCCTTTATGTGATATGACTCTTGGAGAGTGCAAAACCCACACAGGATATGTTTATTTTCAACCCGCTTGTGAAGATAATCAGAGATCACAAAGAAAGGAATATATGATAACAAGAAGATGAGGAAAATAAGAAAGAGACTATCTGGACAGAACTCGATAGAACTGTTTAATTAAAGCAGCAGCAAGAGTGAAGTTTGGATCCCTTTCGGAGCTTGAAGTATGGGTACCCCAACAAGATTTTAAAAATCTGGCTGTATAATTTGGAACTAATGTGATTTGGAATTAATGTGATTTGATTGGCCTGTTAATAAAAATTATATTTTTTTAAAAAAAGAATTATAGAGTACAAAATGGATTCTCCACATATCAAAAGCTCTTCAGCTTCTTGTTCCTCTGTGGATGGCATAGAGGAACTTACCAGTTTCTATATTGTTGTTATCTCATGGAAATCAATAAAATATTGATGCCCACCACACCAAGCTCCAAGCTGTGTGAGGCTCCAGGGGTTTCAGGAGCTTACTCAGGCTTCCGTTTCCTTGGAATGAGGGACAGTGGCGTCTGGGGTGTCTTTAAGATATGTGGTGTATTTACAGAGATATGAAACCTGAGCGTATGATGGAAGAGCTCACAGCCCTAACTCCGCCAGAAGGTCTTGCTTCTCCCATAGACACAGCCTTGGATTCAAGCAGAAATCAGGCATGTCTCTCTCACTCTCAGCCTGCATCCTGTTTCTAGCCCAGCTCACACATACTAAATTCTGGCTTTTGTCTTTCTCACTACCAGCCAGGTGAGGAAGTGTACACACACAAGATTTTGAGCAAATACACGCCTTCAAAAAACACTATATTTTTTCTCTGGATCGCCTTTTGGGAATGAGATATATCAGATCTTTCAGGACCCAAAGTTGCTTTGCACTCGTCCTTCAGTATTTCTCCCCTGCTGGTGCAGCTGCACCAAAGTCAACATTATTTTAGAAAAGAAAAGAAATGAGACCGGAATCCTTAGAGGGGAGACTGCAAGTGTAAGGAAAGATGTATAGAGAACAAGTAGAGATTGGTACTTGGGACATCAAAGGGCAAACTGTGATGAAATGAAGTATAAATGCACACCTGTATAAATACATAAATGCTCTTAAGGCTTTGTATTCAATAATTGTTATGCTTTTATTAATTTAAGCTTTTTACACTGCTGCTTATGTGGTTTGGATTTTGTAAGCTGCCTTGAATATTTGCAGCACGGTAGGGAAAATCTATAAATAAGCTGATAAGGGTTGTTTCTGCAGCCACCTGGGACACTTAAGAGTTACTGGGTCAGTCATTAAAATAAGCACTGTGTTCATGACTGTCAATTGAGGTAATGGGGAATCTGTGTGTTGGAGAGGCCATGGGAATCAAGGTTATATCTTTTAGTTTCCCACTTTCACTTACAGGACTGGCCCAACACATTTTCCTTTCTAAGGTGGCCCCCGTCCTCGACACCACACTGTCTTCCAATGCCTCACCACTGCTTGCTTGCTGCTCTGCCTGGTGCCTGATTTCTGCTCCCTCGAACAAATGCTGCAATGCAGCACCATCATCATGCTCCATGTGAGTAGAGCAATGCAGCTGCACTCACAGTGACCGCTGGGATACCTCTCTGCCCGCTTGCACATTCACGGGCCTTCCCCAGCGGCGCTGTCTGTGACACATTGGGAGAAGGCAGCAAGCAAGGCCAGGCTAACTACAGGAAAGCATCATTGTCAGAGGAGCAGTGGCTCAGGAGAATGGAAACAGTCAGGGGACTCAGGCAGCAGGACTGGGAGGAAGACCTTTGCATGCAACCATCCGATGTGGCCTCCTCAGTCTGCCTGATTGTAGGGCTGGCCATCTGGGTTTACGAATGTATTTGGCATACTTCATACAAGCTAGATGCTGGCTTTAATACCATGCCATTTATCCCTGCTGGGAGCAGGTCTTGCTGATTTGAGATCTAATACAGATTGCACTGAAGTCAAGGGCAGAATTTATATTGCTTTCAGGAGTCTTGAACCAGGCCCTTGAGGCTGAAAAAACAACAACAGCCATTCAGGGTGGATGGGTAGATGAAGAGGATCAGCTGTGAAAATCCTTTGCCTTGCAGTGAAGCAGAGATGGGTGAATGGACAGGAGAGCTTTTTACCCTGCAGGGGGACTAATCAGCTGAGCTGGATGGATATATGGAACAGGAAAAGAACTGAAAATATATATGCTTTTGAGTGGAACTGGAAGAGACAGAGGGAACAAATACACTGAAAAACCAGGATTTTTCAGCATAGACAGGTATATATACTCAAACCAGTATCTCCCAGGATAATTTATGCATTCATTACCTTTTCGGGGTAGTTTACACAGCATTCATTTAAAACATCACAAAATTTAAACACACAAACACAATCAAAATTATAGACAATGCATAGAAAATCAATGCAAAGTAAAAGTTGTTTAAAAGATGTTACGCTGCTTAAACCACAATTATTTATTAATATTTGCTTTTCAAATACAAGTATTTGGGGATATAAATCGTTAATATTTTTATGACAGTAGCCCAAGAGACCCCAGCCAAGACTTGAGACTTCTCTCTCTCTTTGTGTGTGTGTCTTTGTGTGTGTGTGTGTGTGTGTGTGTGCGCGTGCATGCACGCACACACACACACACACACACACACACACACACACGATAAGAGAGAAAGTCCCTGTTCCAGGAATTTTGCCAGATGAACATCCTACTTGTAAGAGCAGCTGACCACTCACCAAACCAGATCACCGAGGCTGACAAGACTGGAGAAGTAGCAGATGGTGCAAGGAAGAGCTTGTGCCATGCAAGCAGCCACCTTTTATAACAGGCTGGTCAGAGCCTAATTTGACCGACTTCCATGATCACACAGAAATAACACTTACAGGTCTGTGCCATTGCTCTAGGGATTCTAAACAACGATCCACAGGATACAACTGCATTAGAGAACCAAGGAAGCACTGACAAGACGGCAGCAAGGCCATTTGTTGCCTTCATTGGTTCAATGCAGAGAGATAAAATTTACCAGGCTTGCATGTTGAGCATGCTGCTTTATGGAAGTAAGTCTTGGGCAACTTATAACCATCATGAATGATTCCTCAATACCTTTCACACATGCTGGATCAAGAAGTTTTGGGGCATCACATGGATGGATAGAGTCTCAAACAAAGATGTACTCTCTCAAGCCCAGAGTCCCAGCATATGCACAGAATGAAAGATGGCAGGATCCCCAAGGACGTGCTCTAAGGGAAGGTGGCTTCAGGCTCAAGTCCCATTGGCAGATCAACTTTGCATGATGAAGATGTCTGCAAACAAGACACGAAGGCTGGCAACATCAACCCCACTGTGTGGGAATCCCTTGCAGATGACCACAGTACCGGAGACAGACAGACAGGTCATGTATCCACAGCAGTGATCAGATGAGAAATGACTGCTGGGAGAAGCCCAGAGAGAAGAAACACTGTGGTACATCTGCATCAGTACAACCGGATGCCTTCATCTGCCCCAGCTGCAACAAGACATGTCTCTCCCATATCTGTCTCTACAGCCACAGCAGGCGCTGTAACTCTCCAACCGTTTGACTTCGCCTCCAAAGGCACACTCATCCTTCGTCTCCTAAGACAGATGGATGCCAACAATTTATACCTAATTTTCATAGAAACTGTAAGAGGCTTACAAATCCACAGCACAAAAGCAAATAGCAAAAACAAAAATAAAATCCCCATTAGAATCATTAACAAATCACAAATATTTCACACCAAGGTCAGGATGAAGTAATTCACAGGTGTCATAACTCCCACTTCATCTATCTGTTTGTCTCGTCTATTGAACTTGTCTTCCAGCCATCACAGAGTCTCTTGGGGCAATCATTTTAGTATTTATTTTTGGAGTTGGTTGAAGAGCCTGTTTGGCTAAAGGATAAAGTCTAAATGCTGTCAGCAATAAATACATAAAGTATGTGGTGGGGCAATCTTTTGTTTTATCTTATTTGGTAGGATTTTATTGGCTCACTGATTCAAATCTTACATAGAAACAAAACCACAAAACATTGTTTCTATTCGTTTGCTTCAATTCCCCCCCCCCCTCTCTCTCTCTCTCTCTCTCTCTCTCTTTCTCTCCATTTTCCAAGTTTTCTTCCTATGGGATGCTTTCCATATTCCGAACCTGCCATAGGTATTATTTAGGGAGGTTATGATATATTCTGTATTTTCTGTTATTTTCTTACTTATCCTTAACAGTCTGTTTTGCCAGCTCTTTCTCCTTACTATGACTAAGAGCATTTCATACTCAAATTATCCATCACATTTAATGCTGTTAACTTTCCAGTGCAGACTATGCAACCCATAGAAAAGTACAAAAAACCCTTCCGGGATCTCTTGGCATCACAACAGTAGTCATGGCTGATATTTCTCCTCCCAGCTCAGGGCACCTCAACCATGTGATTGCTTAAAACGTCTTAAGTCATGAATGACAAGTCTGATTTACAGGTGAGACAAATCCTCATTGTCTCTCCACTTCTCAGGCACTGTGCTCTGGAAGCCTGGCGAATGGGATTGATTTGTTTCTCGTCTGCAGGCAGGATAAGAGGAGGGAATTTTAATTATGTGAGACAAGTGCCAATTGGCTTTTGGTGCAGGTGCAAATGGATTCTGAACTGGCTGAGGGTTGATCTACATGTTCAACAAAATCATATAGGCAATTCCTGGAGCTGTATGGGTGAGAGATTACATCTTTGAATGATTACTGATGTTTGTGTGTGTTAAAAAATATCTGTAAATAGAAAACTAGGGACAAGCTGTTCTCAGTGGATCTAAAGATGGACTTGTCTCCAGAAGATCTTAATACAAAATCCCACCTCTGCTACAAACAAATAACGATTGGTCTCAGGCCTTATTCTTGGCTTACCAGGAGCTATTGTTGCAGTCCAGCATGGCTGTGGGGAAGGACACGGAGCGTCAGGAATCTTCTGCCCCACTTTGTTGCCAGGCAGAGGACAGAGTACATGGGGGGGGGGAGCTGGAAGCCCATCATTTTCCCTGCTGGGCTCCCAGCGGGTGGGGCTCCTGGAACAAACCAGAGAGAAGACTTCAGGTACCTGGTCCACTCCCGGATTATAAATGCAGGACTCACCTGTAGGCGTTCCATCAGCAATCCCTGCTGTTGAAAGGCAGCCTCTTTACAAAAATGGTATCAAGGTTTTGTATGTTTCAATTGTACTCCTAACCATCTGTACAGACAAAGTATAGGGCACCATCAGACCCACCTGGATGGTACTTATAAGTTACACAGAACTACTGTGGACTGGGGGGGGGTGTGGAGGGAGAGAGAATAACATAATTTTGCCCTTAATACTGTTGATGTGTTCTGTGCTGGGAAAATGGGTTGGGAAGCCTGTTGGTGGTTGTGTGTTCTAAATACACCTCTGACATTTATTTTAATGACAAAGTTAAATAGGAAAACTGGATTTGTTTATTTTATTTTTGATTTGGGTCCCATCCCCTCCATTTTGACCCAGGTTGGTTTTTATGACCATGGGACCACTGAAATGAAGATGGTGGAGAGGAGAGAGAGAGAGAGAGAGAGAGAGAGAGAGAGAGAGAGAGAGAGAGAGAGAGAGAGAGAGAGAGGAGGGAGAGAACCTGGGTCCCCATAAATAGAATCAAACAGGTTGTTTGCTGACTTGCCAGCAGATGGTTGCTCAGTTCCTGATCAACACCCACAAGTTCTGAGCAGCAGGTCAGGGGACACAGATGCTATCCTGTGACTTCTGTCACAGCTCAGCCCAGGGACAAGTGGAGTACTGGAAGTTCAGAGTCAGGACATAATGTTCTAGTCTTTCATAGGGTTGCCATATTTCAAACAATGAAAATCCAGACAAAAAAGTTGTTGAGCTTTTCTTAGTTTTGCCCAAAGCTTTATTCTTCATGAAGAATAATACCATTTTTGAGCTAGTTTTATTGGAGGGGAAACCAGCAAAAACAGCACTGCCAGCATGGGTTGCCATACGTCTGGGTTTTCCTGGACATTTTTAACAATTTCTGTCTGGACACTGCAACTGCAGTATTCTGAATATGTATGGCAACCCTAGTCTTTCACCCATCCATTTTTTCCCCTCTCCTTCCCCCATCCCCCATTCTGTTTCCATGCTCACAAATGGGCAGGGTGGCCACAGTGTTTAGATGTTCTGGAAACCTGGGAAAGAGCTGGTGCCCATTTCCTCAGTGTGATGCGAAGCTTTTTGCTCCAAGGCATCAGACTAGCTGCAGGTTAGAGTTTTAGGTTCTGTTAATGTGGTTCCTTGTAGGTTTGTTTGTAAAACAAGGAGGTCCACCTCAACAAGTTATTTAATAATTTAATTATTAAATCAGAACTCCAGCATATGTGAAAAGCGTGCAGTTTTTTCCCCTGTCCTCCACCTGCATTCTGAAGTGATGCACTCCAGACAGGCCTGTTTCGTGTGAGTATCCTGCATATCTGTACTGCCTGTGGTGAATCGCTAGGGAATAAAGATGGGTGGAGTTCTCAGTTCCATAGGAAATACAGTGACTTTTGGCTGAGTCCAGATAGTGAGCATGTCTGATGCAAACAAACACCACAGAATTACTTGGTTGTGAAGACAGGGCTTATTATCACAGAACAGCAGTGCTATAAACTTGATTTTAATTTATTTATATTAAATGCATTTATCACCTGCCAGTAATTCCCTCAGTGACTTACAATATTAGGAACCATATAATAAACATACTAACAGTCAGAATTACAGCAGTAAAATATTTGAAACTTATAAACTGATATAAGTTTAAAAACAGATAATACTGCCTCATGGCTTCTTCTAAAAAGCAATCCTGAACAAAAACAGGTTTCTAGAGGCCACCTGAACGCTACCCAAAAGAGAGCTGATTCTACAACTTGGGGGAGGAAGGTCTATAGCTTTGAAGGTCCATTTTCCTGTCAAGCAGGGTCTCTGAGGTGGATCTCAGATCCCCAGCAGGTTCGTAATGGATGTGGGGAACCTCAGCTCTGGAGGGCCAACGACAGCCTCCCAGTCCACGCTGACTAGCCCTCGAGGGTCTTCCCAAGTCACCCCACTCACCAGCTCTGTTTTACATTCTCCTTGAGTGTTTTTGCCTGGTGGCAAGATGTCACTTTGAGAATGCTGGCCTGGTCTGGACGGAGAGGACTGTGCGAGTGTGTGTGAAAACAAAGGTGAAATGTACATGTGTTGCTCTGCCCACATTTGCCTCTGGGGCATGCATTCAGCCCCTGTCAGCATCCGGGCTGCAGCTACCAGATCATCTTCAGAGGCAGCCCCACCATGTGTGTTGCAATAGTCCAGTATGAATGTAACCAGGGCATGAATCGCTGTAGCAACTGAACAAGCACCTCAATGAGAAATAATTTTTGAGGGATTGGTCACTAGCAATTTGCTCATGTAATGCTGAGTACCTATGACTGCCTATGAATAGGTTTGCTACCTGGCTGATTTTAAACTTGCCTGCCTGGTTATTTCATCTTCCCGTCAATGGAGATTTTAAAATCTGCAAATATTAAAATTTAAATCAATTGGCTTAGGCAAATGAACAGTGCCTGGGGGCTCAGTTCTTTAGGAGAGACAGGGACACTGGCTGTAAGTTGAATGATTGCTCTGCTCTAGCAAATGCTGAGGTTTAGAAAAGTCAAAGGAGGAAAACGAGAGTTCTTGTCTATTAAGAAAAAAAGAGCAAATTATACTGCCAGACATAAACCCTTTGGTTTTTGGGCCACAGGACCTTGTCCAATGCACCATTCCTTAACGGGAAAAAATATATTATTCTGCTCTATAATTTAATGGATGGCTGCGTACTTAACATTCTTTCCCTGTAACCCACCAGGTAATCACAGATGCTTACAGCGCTATCGTCACAAGGGGTATGTTCAGATGTTGTCTGCCTTGCCTAATTGCCTCTGTTCAAGGGCCCTGGTGAGGGGTCCTGTGAACTGTGCACCCTGCTGCGTTAAGCAGCCTTTCTATCTACCAGGAAATATGCTGCGACTGTTAACAAATGCTAGAGTGTGCAGCACAGTTTTGTTGAGCTGCAGCACATGTAAAGCTGAACCACTCAGATGTTCACAGTCAACAGAAGTGAAGGGCGACAGCACTCCAGTCAGGACAAATTGCTTTTAAGTTAGATCAAATCTGTGAAGAGCCTCCTTATCATTTAGTTCTTCTAATCCAAACTCCCTCCAGATGCACATCTGGTAACTTCAAGAGCAATGGACTCTCTAGGACATTTTACTCCAATACTCTGGAGGGAAACATACAAACTTCCTGGAATATTGATTGAATATTGTGGTTCAATTACTGCTCCGTCTGCTAATCCAAATTGAGTTGACTGTTGTAGCTTACTCTGCTAATCCAAAAATCTACTTGTGTTAGTTCAGCCCATTGCATGCTCACTGGCATTATGAATTTTCACAGTATAAGAATTCGTTTCCCTTAGTCATTTAACCTTGCACTATAGGAACATCACAAGTTTCCTTCTACAATTCAGGCCAGTGGCCCATCTAGCTAGCTATAGTCTATGGCAAAGATGGGGAACCACTGTCGCTCCAGATATTGTGGGACTACAATTCCCATCATCCCCGACCATTGGCAATGCTGGCTGAGGCCGTTGGGCATCCAACAATATCTTAAGGGCTGCAAATTCCCCATTCTTGGTCTTCACTGACTAGCAGTAGCTCTCCAAGGTTTAGGAGGTGTCTTTTCCAGCTGTGCCTGGAAACATATGAATGTACATATGAGAATTGAATGTGGGCCATTCAAGGCTCTTGCACTGAGTAGTAGTTCTTCCCCATCTGTGTTTTCATTGGGTGGAATTCAACACCATGCTATGGTGAATGTTTCATCTGCTCACGCATTTCAGCTTGCCAGGTGGAACAATCCCACCTCTCCTTGGGGGGTCGGGGGGGGGGTAAGACAGGAGGAAAGTGGAAGTCCCTGCACATGGCTTCCACTGACGGAGCTTGCTAGGTGAGTCTCACCCATTACATCTTAACTTACTAGTATTCAAGCAACTTTTTTCATTCCTAGCTTGCTCAGTACTATAGAAGTCCTTATTTGCTCTTGAGATAATTCCAACTGTGACCCCTTTCCTTCTATATGTATATAACATGCCATCATCGCAAAGCCATGGCTCACTTTTGCTTCCAGCACATTTAGTATTTTTCAGTTTCTCCTTCCTGTAATCCCAAATCTAATGTGATTTTTTTTTTACAGTATCTTGTGCTCACAAGTTGCTGACAGAATTGCTTGAACTTCGCATGTGTCCTGGATTGACCCCCTCACACACTCCCAGATCTGTGAACAGGCTTTGTTTGCTTTCAGCTGACCCACAGAAGGGAAGAGGCCTGCCTCCTTTTAAATAAGACAGCTGGCCTGTGAGAAGTGGAACTGAGGCCAACTGCTTTCTGCTTTTTTATGTTTAATCTCATCTATATTCTACATTCATTGGTAGATGGTTTGTATCTTTCACCATCTTTGTAGGCTAGTTGAGGGGTAACCAGCCCTTGTGTGCCCAGCATTACCTCCACATGAAGTTGGTAAATATCCCCTCAAAACACACACACGCATGCACACACCATGTGGGAGAGATTGTTTGCCCTTTCTGTTCAGTTTCTCTTTCACTGGTTGAGCCTAATGGAATACTACCAGCCTCTTAAACATGCTCATATTTCATTAGATGCTAGGATTAGAAACCTTCCTCCCTTCTGATCCAAACAGAAGGGAGGTGCAAAGAGCTTCTCTGTGTGAATTAGTGTTGCTTTCGCTGATCTCCATGCCTTTTCCCCATTGATGATGGGATGAGGAATGATCATGCCCCCAACCATTTTGTGGTCTTGGTCTCTTTTTCTGCTCTTTTAGATGTGGCAGTCATTTTGTGTTATGCACACCCAGTGGTGGCCATTTTGTGACTGGTGCCCCTGGTCAGAATTCCAAATGTGTCCCCTGCCCTGAAAGTTTGGTGAGCCCTGGGCTAGCCTCTGAGCGCTTTTTTTTTTTTAAAAAAAGGCATGGGTGAAGTATTTGAAGCTCACCTTGCATTAACTCAGAAATTACCAAAATCTTGCCTGAGGAGAAGGCTATCGGAGATGCTGTTCTCTCAACAACACTTCCAGCTGCAGGGAGCCTTGGAAGAAGTATACACTGTTGGTGAACAGAATGGTGTGATGAAAGAGAAGAGAGGAAAAAATGTGTTTCTCCTTTCTTCTCCATATAAGTGATTTATTGCTGCTACTTACTAATATAAGGGAAAATACAAGGGAAGAGGGTGACAGGGGTGGCGGGTGGTAGCAAAGAGTTGAGTGGGGTCAGGTGGGTAAGATGGGAATTCTTCTCTAGCTCTGATTTTATCCTGATTTGTTTGTAAGCCTCACTCAGAGAAATTTGTTGGTATATCTAGATAGTACAAGGAAATGAGCAGTACTATTCCATGGAGAGATGGGGCAGAGAAATAGAACATGTCGGGCAGAAAGCTGGAAAGAATGGAAATGGGAAAAGAGGGCTTGGGAATTAAGGAAGCAGAAATTCTTCATTTGATTTGTATCTAATGCTTAATCTTTGAATTTCGTGGTCTTTTTCTGCTGTAAATTGGATTTTGAGACTTTTGTTTTTTTTTTTTTTAAATATTTTTTATTGGTTTTTACACATAATAAGAACAAACAAAACAAACAGACATAAACATTACAAACAAACAACAAAAATTGACTTCCCCATGCCCTCCCTTCACCACATCCTTGTTTTACCATTCTTTCGAGCAACTCATCGATCAATCTTTAGTCAGGTCCCTTTTGAGTTTTCTTAAAGTTTAAGATTTACAGCTGTAATTCTTTGTTTCCTACCCCTTAACATCTTATCAGTCCACAATTTTACAGTAGTTTTTTTAATATATTTTAAATTTCCCCCAGTCCTCTTCCACTGTCTCTTTCCTCTGGTCACGGATTCTGCCGGTCATCTCTGCCAGTCCCATATATTCCATCACCTTCGATTGCCATTCTTCCAGAGTAGGTAATTCTTGCATCTTCCAATACTTTGCCAACAGGATTCTTGCTGCTGTGGTTGCATACATGAAAAATGTCTTATCCAAGGCCTTTTCTCTTGGGCATGGTCGGCCAATTGGTGTCAAAGAAGGATAGGACATTTTTTATGTATGCAACTACAGCAGCAAGAATCCTGTTGGCAAAGTATTGGAAGATGCAAGAATTACCTACTCTGGAAGAATGGCAATCGAAGGTGATTGAATACATGGGACTGGCAGAGATGACCGGCAGAATCCGTGACCAGAGGAAAGAGACAGTGGAGGAGGACTGGGGGAAATTTAAAGTATATCTAAAAAATTATTGCAAAATTGTGGACTGATAAGATGTTAAGGGGTAGGAAACAAAGAACTACAGCTGTAAATCTTAAATTGTAAGGAAACTCAAAAGGGATTTAATCAAAGACTGATTGATGAGTTGCTCGAAAAAATGGTAAAATAAGGATGTGGCGAAGGGAAGGCATGGGGAAGTCAATTTTTGTTGTTTGTCTTTGATGTTTGTGTTTGTTTTGTATTGTTATTAATATGTGTAAAAACCAATAAAAATATTTAAAAAAGAAAAAAAAAAGAAAAATGTCTTATCCTTCTTTAATACCAATTGGCCGACCATGCCCAAGAGAAAAGCCTCCGGTTTCTTTGCAAATGTCCACTTAAGGACTTTCTTAATTTCGTTATAGATCATTTCCCAGTAGGCCTTAATCTTTGGGCAGGTCCACCAAAGATGATAAAAAGTACCTTCAGCCTCATTACATTTCCAGCATTTGTTATTGGGCAAATGATAGATCTTTGCAAGTTTGACTGGGGTCATGTACCACCTATAGATCATTTTCATTATATTCTCTTTCAGGGCATTACATGCCGTAAATTTAACACCGGTGGTCCATAACTGTTCCCAGTCGTCAAACATAATGTCATGACCAACATCCTGTGCCCATTTAATCATAGCTGATTTCACTGTTTCATCCTGTGTGTTCCATTTCAGCAGCAAATTATACATTTTAGATAGATTTTTAGTATTGGATTCTAGCAATTCTGTTTCTAACTTTGACCTCTCCTTCTGAAAACCAAGTTTCCTGTCCTGCTTAAACATCTCATTTATCTGACGGTAGTGTAACCAATCTCGAACTTTATGCTTTAGCTTCTCAAAACTTTGTAGCTTCAGTTTTTCGCCATCATATTCTAAAATTTCACAATACTTAGGCCAATTTGAGTCCATATTAATTTTTTTCACTGCTTTCGCTTGGATTTTGAGACTTTTGGAAGGGAGAATTGGGGTCAAAGAGCAAGCAGAGGGAGTCTGGAACATTTTTGGTGGTGCCGTAACATTTCTAGCTATGCCTTTTACCAGTGTGATGCGAGTTAAATGTATGTTAAATTGGTAGTAATGTGTGTGAGGGGGGATCCAGTGAAGAGAAAACCAAACTCTCCCTTATTCTTTGAAATTTTCCTCTTTTTTCTGACTGCTTTTTTGGCAAAAGACATGGAGGTGATGGTGAAGGGATCTTTCCATCCATCAGCTGCAAAGTTCTCAGAGGGACTTAGAGAAATGTATTAACATGGTATGGAATGCAGACTCCTGCCTGCATCCTTAAACAGGATACATTTTTTTTTTTTAGCACAGATAAAGCGGAGGAGCTGGGCCTGATACAGTGTTCAGGGCAAGACGGATTGCAGCTGCTTCACTCGCTTTGATTACACCAGCTATGCTATTTGCATACAGAAAAGTCAATAACTCTCCTTCAACTTTTGTTGTGGCTTGTTTTTCTCTGTAATAAATAACTAATCAGCAACCAGTACCAGTGTGTAATGGAAGCTGAGTTCTTAAAGGCCCCGATACACCTTTATGCTACCTGCTCTGCCATGAGTTCTCAAATTAAAAAACTCCAGGCACGTAAGGAAATGGGTGAGTTGGAAGCTAAGCAGTAAAGTTACTTTCCATGGGGATGTGAATAACCCTGTATAATTAATGAATGATTATAAAAATTAAGAGTTGGCGCTGAAGCTTGTTAAATACCAGGGAGAGTTTAATGTGCATGTGTAACAAGGGTTATAAATGCTGGGCACATTCGCAGAGCTAAGAACATGTTAAGGGCCCTACACACACCCCACAATCAAACCCCTACTGCAACATATTTTATGGGCTACACTACAATGCTTTTTTCAAACCTGATTTAAACTGGAGGAGGGGAACACTTTTTCAGGATCATAGCTGGAGATTTCTCTGATGCTGTATTATATCATTAAGAAGAAACTGTACGGCAGTACGTCTGTGCCTATCAGAAGGGCAGCAAAATGGGGCCACCCCCAGACAGAGGTTATAGGTAGAGGTTTCTGACTGCTAGGTATGCAGAAAAATATTAGTTCACAAATCTTTGGGAGCTAAGGGGGAAATGGCTGGTGGGAGCTGGAGTCTACTAACACCTGGAGGATATGACATTGGCTACATCTGGTCTACAGTGCTCTGAAGAGGGTGTTTTTGTGGATTTGGGGTCAGGTGATGCATGCTCGCTCTTAAACTGTCTGAATCCACTTGGGACCTGGGTCCCTAGGCTTGCTTCTTCTTTTCTTGTGTTCTTGACCAGCCTTCCCAAACTTGGAGCGCTCAATGATGGGCAGCTGTCCAAGGCTGCTTGGTGCTATTGCTGCACCTGCTGTTCCCCTCCCTCCAAAATGAGAGTATGGAAATAGATCAGGGTCAACAGGAAATACATTTCTCACCCTGCCAGTTTCATAGCCATTATTTATTTTTATAAAATGTTTTATTGTAAACTGTAATAAGGTTACAATAATAAACACCAACTGAAGCACAGTGGTTTTTCATGTTGCAAACTGCACACAGTGTTAAACAGAAATCAGACATACACACTGTCAAGCTAAATCAACAAGTCTCTCCAGAAAGACCCTTGTAAATCCAGTCCAGTACCTTTACACCCTCTCCACCTCTAATGTATGCCCAAAATAGAAACTACTACTCTACAAAATTATCCTCTCTCAGTAAGGCCAGAGCTAGCCTAATTTGACATGTTAATCTTTCTGACAAGGGTGACCACCAGTTACATGAAAACCAGTCCTGCAGAATACTCCCCCCTATTATTTTCCAATGTCTTTCCACCTCCAGGTTTGCCACCACTGGGAGGTGCATTACTAAATCACCAGTTCCACAGTCTTGAAAGCAGTCATGTAGGACTGCTGGTGTGTGTGTGTTGCAGGAGATCCTCATCTTCCACTTCACATCTAGTTTGAACCTGGGAGAATGATTGCTGTGAATCCCTTGCTAGTTGCTTGGTAACAATTTGACAGTGTTGCACACATCCTCATCTACTGTGGTCGTGTTTTCGAGATTTACTCAGGTGCAACGTGAGGGGGCTCTTTTGGCTCACATGAGAAATGGCTCCTCAGTTCCCCTACTACTGGGGTAAGAAACATCACCACCCTTGTGGGCTTTGGTTATGTGGACCAAATTCACACAGAAGGAACAATTTGAACCTAGAGCTTGCATCCAAAAACCCTCTGGCATGAGCTGAAACCATGTCTGCTCATGCAAGAGAATTGGGGGACCCTACAGATTGTATTTGGGGGAGGGAGCACAGGGAACTGCAGTTCATGGCAGAAATTAGAATGGAAGTGCCTGTCGGTTGTGCTGCAGGATCCTTGGATCCTCGCCATATCCTATAAAAGAGAAAGCCAATTTCTGAATTGGACCGGACAAGCCACTTTAGTGTAATAAATCATGGATGGTGCTGTAGACAACAACCTCTATGTATTGTAATTATACTACCCACGGTCCAGAAAGGTTTGTACAGCTTTCCTGCATATTATAACGGTTGTGAACCATACTGCAAACATGGAATTGTAACCATCTGCATTACAAAAACATGAAAAATCCAACAATGATTTGAAAGGTTTTGTGTTCGGTGGTTAAAAGGAGGGGGTGTTCACTCCATTCTGAATGAGGCTTCATGGTTTATTTTCCATTCATCCATGTCTTTCTAACCAGTCTCTCTCTCTTCCACTAAATTATCTCTTCTGTTCTATTCTAATGCTTTGAGATAAATAGTGCTAGGACAGCAAAGAAAGAATGAGGCTCTAGATTCATGCCCTGGAGGAAGACAGCCTCTCTCTGCCCAGGTTTCTCTAGTTTGTTTGTACCGCGGCTAGGAAATAAATTTGTCTGAAATACTTTTCACCCTGCCTAAAGGGTTATCACGAGCATATAATAAACACATGCAACCTGAGCCAATGTAAACAGGGGAATGGCTTGGTCATGTCTGCCTCGTGAACTGACATACGCATAGATACATGGATGTGTTTTTGTTTGCAGCACTGTTCTGTCCCCACACGTAGTCTCTGACTCATAGTCCTACCACTTGCACACCCACATTCCTTACTCACACAAAGACCCACACTCAAACCACCATCCTATCCTGTTCACATCATTCTTGATCACTGCCATTTTAATGCTGCATCCTTCATTCTCCACATCCCCTCTAATAGGTCCTTCTGTAAGTCGTTTTTGCCAGCTGTTCAGCAACTTAGCAAATGTAATGTTCATCACCCTTTAGATCAGCCAGTGAGTACAGAGAGATGTTTCTGATGATATAGCAGTAGGGATGTGCAAAGCTGCCAATATTAGTTTCTCTCGGTTCATTTTCCAGTCTTAAGTTCAGTTATTCACACGTCCACATCTGTTTGTGATTTTTTTATTTAAAAAATGCTAATGAAAATCCATTGGCATGTCAGTGTGAATTTCTCCTAATATAATGCATTTTTGTATGCAATTTCTCCTAATACACACATTTTTGCAACATGGTTTCCCCTAATATAATGTATTTTTATGTTTTCCCCCACTAATATCTGCATTTTTATGTAAACTTTACCCTAGTGTATTCCGTCTTCCATATGCAGTACTTGACTGGAGAACTGCATTGCAAAATATGTAGAAGACCCCTTACCTTCATTGGTCAGGTGGCATTGTGGGATGGTACCTTTCCCTCTGCCATGATCTGACAAGAGACTAGTCTCGGTGGTGGTGGTGGGGTTCTGGCCGGTGCGAACCCAAAAATTGTCTTTGTGCTGGCCTGAAAAGTGGATTATAGCCTGCCCGCA
Source organism: Podarcis melisellensis (assembly GCF_964234715.1). Classification (NCBI taxonomy): domain Eukaryota; kingdom Metazoa; phylum Chordata; class Lepidosauria; order Squamata; family Lacertidae; genus Podarcis; species Podarcis melisellensis. The sequence continues at coordinate 43,733,775 of NC_138542.1, read as the reverse complement.
AATTGGCCAATTGTGTGCAGGCTGCACAACCTAACTCTTCCCCAGAGGTGGATTGGACTGAGCCAGCCTCTTGGCCTTGTCAGTCAGAAGGTCGGCGGTTTGAATCTGCGCAGTGGGGTTAGCTACCATCGCGGTGTCCCATTGCACCAGAAGCAGTTTAGTCATGCTGGCCACATGGCCTAGAAAGCAAGCTGTCTGTGGACAAAGGTTGGCTCCCTCAGCCTTAAGCGAGATGAGCACGGCACCCCATAGTCGCCTTTGACTGGACTAAACTGTCCAGGGGCCCTTTTCCTTTACCTTTACTCTGGTTTGCTCCCCAGGTATACAAGTACAGCCAGGCTACACCTCCTCATGCACTTCCTTGTTGCATCTCCATATGAATCTCCAGTACTTGACTGGAGAACTGCATTACAAAATATGAAGAAGTGCAAATTTTGAAGGCTAGCTAAGATTTGGTTCATGTATTTTCTAGGAACTTGTGAATTAGGTAGGTTGACCTTTAAATACATGCTGAATTGTCCCCGATCCCTACGCAGCACATTAGCCAATGGTATGGCAGGGAGTGTGTCTCAAGTTTCGTCCCTTTTTCACATTTCTGCAACATTGGGAGAAGGGGCTAATCAGCAAAACTATTATTTGAACAAGCTAACTACTTAGAATTACTGTCACAAAATCTATTTTTAAAAACCCCATAAATCTTCTATATCCAAAGGCTATATAGCTATCGTGCCAATTAAATGAGTTTTTAAAAACAAATTATCCTCTAAAATGGCAAATGGCCTCCACTTAAACAGAAGCATCACATACCCTAAAAATTTCCAGTTAAAGTCTAGCCTACGTACTGACAAATGCACATAGCTCCTGGCTTATGTACTACTCCTGTATCAACAACAACAAATAATTTATTGTACTAGCCACTGGCTGTGACAACTTTATAAATAAAGCTCCGATATAAAGTTTCCAATACTAAACAATGAAATAAAGATAAATCATTTGATAAAAGTTAAAATACAATATAAAAACTTTGATTTAAATTCCAATTTAAACCTAATTTAAACTTAAAACTCTCACATTTCTTCTACAATAGCTGCCCCGGTTCTTTCCATTCAGAGTTTCATTGCAGCCCGCTAAAGCATACAGTGATGCTTCATGTACAGTATCTCAAATGGGGAAATAGATAATTTCTTGATCAGAACATGTGATTAAATGAGACAAAATGTTTCTCAAGAATGTTTGTCTTGGACCATAATATGAAGGCCATTTCCATACATTGCATTCTCTACCCATTTCAAATTACAGATCCTAGTCCGCTGCGAGACAGGTATCTGTTTGTATCCAGCCTCCAACACAGCAGAAGGCTTAATCTGTAGGTGCACTTCTAGAACAGCCCTACATAGGAAGAAAATGTCAGCTCTTCTAGATATTTAGCTCTTCAATGATTATTTTAAAGAGATGATACTGTTAGGGAAAGTTAGATTGCTGTGGCAACCTCATGCCTTCTTCAGCTTAGTTTTCGTATGATCTGTCCCTTAGTTGTTTTTTAACTAAGTGATCCTAAAACACTTTGGGCAATCACGTGGATTATGATTTTCCATGTTACTCTGGAAAAAGTAAGCTTGTTTTACGAAACCCTTCCCCTGACATTGTATGCCTATGTTTATAAAATTTCAGTGGTGCCACCTGCATCCTGCATAGTTTCCTTAAGAATTTATTCTGTTCTGCATCCAGTAATGTAATGCACATTTTTATTTCACCCCTTATTTCTCTAAGAGGCATATGGCAGCTAGGCAATCACTTTAGCTGGAAATATTTTGGGGGCAGGAGTTAACATCCATCCACCTTTTCTGAAAAAAAGAAAAAACTTCAATATCACTTTACTCATCAGCTTGGTTTTTGAAAAACTAAGAGTCCCTGTGTGCTTTCCAAGTTAACTTCCCTGTAAAGAGAATACTGAAATATCTGATATACTGCTGGGGAAAAAGAATTAAACGTTTTGTTTGCTTTCCGCATTGACACTGTCAGCTGTTGCGCTGCCCTCAGTTGCAGAATTTGAATGCCCTGTGACCATTTAATACCTTCCCCTAAACCAGGGGTCTGCAACCTTTAAGACAAAAAGAGCCACTTGGACCCGTTTCCGAAGGAATAAAAACTGGGAGCCGCAAAACTCGTCATTATAAAAATAACTTTTTTGTCACTTTTTTATTATTTCTTTGTTTGACCCCTCAGAATTACTCCTCCTCATAGAAACGTTAAATTAACAAGTTACCTTTTTGTGTGTGTGTGTTCTTCACTCCCCTTCAAAACAGTGACCAGCGTACATGCCCCTTACAATGTGGCAGGCGGGAAGGTGACGTCGGGACGGTGCGTGACTAACAGCGCCCGCCACAGTGGGGAGTGTCGGGGCACACAATGCGCCTCCTCCCCTCGTTAGTATCCGCCCCGGAGCCGCGGCAAAGGTGTAAAAGAGCCACATGCGGCTCCGGAGCCGCGGGTTGCAGACCCCTGCCCTAAACAAACAATAAGTTTGCTAATTGCACAAAGATCTAAAAAGCAGCCTGTGTGCTCAGCAACCTTGATGCGTGCATGCCCCTGCTCCTGGTTTTATTATTTCATGTTCACACCAATGCAAGAACACAGTTTGTGTGAAAGCCCATTCCTTCCCATGAATTACTACCTCTAACATTGATTTCAGTTGGACTCAGGGCATGATGTTTGGCTGGGATTGTCTAATATGGGGTCTCTAAGCACCAGTGAAACTCCACTGTCTCCTGCTGGTTCAAAACCTCTGAAGGGGTGATTTAAGGACTGCATTGTTAGTCATATCAGTTTCAATAGAATAATGGCAGAGATCATTGATTTGCCTTCTCAAGATCAAGGGCTGTATATAATAGACTCAATTGTAACTAAATATATATCTGTGTATATGCCCTTATTCAGGGTGAGCTAGTATGAGTAAATGGTGTTCACAAGTTCAGTCTGCAAATCATGAAGCATGTCCTCAACTTTATGTGTTGTAGAACAAAGGCATCCCATTTGAACGGTAGAACTCTGCCATCCTCCTCTCAGATATGCATTAATCCTCTGGAAAGATGGGTGAATAGTTCTCTTTTCTTTCCCTTTGCTTAACTCCCTATGAAGCAGGGATACCCATAGATATGTTACTGAAAACTGGTCCATTGAATTTATTTGGATTTGTACCTGGTTCCTTACACTGCAATCTTGTACACATCTACTCCGAAGTAAGCTTCCCTAAGTTCAGTGGGACTTGCTCCTAGGTAAGTTGGTACAGAACTGCAGCCTTCGTATGTGTCCTTTTCTTCTTTCCTTGCTTTATCTATCACTTCCATTCTTCTTTTATGAAATGCCCTCACTGGGACAATGCCCACCCTTTGGGAGTCCAGGTGGTAACAATGATTTCAGATAGAAATAAAGAGGCAGTAGGATGTGAACCCAGGGCATTGGCCTTCAGCAAACAAGTCACAGACAACAAGTGATGGAGTATTTATGGCGTATCTGTCAACAGCTCCGTTTTTTTTACTGCGATAGTATGGTGGCTAATTTGGGCACTTTGCTCTCATGCAATTTTGGGCTGAGATTTTGCCCTGAGAAAAGCACTTCTTTTCCAAGTCTGTGATTTGTCCCATGCCCCAAAACATGCGTTTTTGGGTGCATTGCGTCCCCACGAAAGTGATTTTTCTGGGTCTGCAATCTCACGTGGGTCATGTGATTCACATGGGATTTCAGACCCGGAAGATGATATCCCAGATTTGTTGGAGGGTATGCTTTATAATCTTCCAGAAGCACAGGCAGATCTCATCACACACTAATTTCACCTATGCAATTGCAGCTTTGCAGAAAATAAAATGAACCAATTAAAAGGGGCGGGAGAGTGGGAACCTGCCCCTGTCCATGGAAGGGGCCATTTGAGAGCTTGCGAGACCCTCACACAACCTTCCCAGAGCCTGGGAGGCAAGGTGAGGGATGGGGGCTTAAAATGCTCCGCACCTTGTGTGGGAGGTGGGCCAAGATCTGCTTAGTGCTGGCTTCCAACAGGGAGAGGTGGTTGTGTGGGGCTGTTTGGGGGATCATTCTGACTTTACCTGGTTTATATGCACAATAGCCAAGAATGTAACTCCCAGATACCATGTGCATACCATGGCAACTCAGGATTTCATACAGGCAGTCGACTACTGAAGTGGCTGCATATAGAGCTGGGCTGAAGCACACCAGCCACATTCCTACCACAGGCTTGAAGCACTTTAAACTGCCATGGCTTCCCCCCAAAACAGCCTTTTCTGCTTTATTGTAGGCAGGGCTGGATGCACAGCTTGGAGTGACCTGAAGGTGCCATGTTTTATGGATAGCTGTGATCTTCTTATTTAGGCCCCTGTTGCATCTGCTCACGTGATTGCTCATCTCTGTTAACCATACATCAAAGCAGATTCCTGGACCGCAGTTGCTTTATTAAACAGGAAACATAATGGACTGGTTCTGAGGGTAATGCAGGGAACTCAAAGAAAGAGAAAAAAATTGTGCGCAGCGTGGTGTTGGATTTTTTTTGCAAAAAGCAGAAGCAGTTCAGACCCTTAAAAACCATAGATTAAAAACCCCAGCTGCATTCTGGGATTACGGAGTTTCTAGAAAATGGAAAGAAAAAGTACCTGGTTTTTCTGTTAACCCTGATAGAACTTTGAAAGAGCGATTCTTCGCCAATCTCTCACAAAAGGAAAGAAAAATGCATACAGGAAAATCACACTTAATGCACTTAAAGTCAGAATTTTGCACTGCTGGCATTTCTTCACATATGCTAATTGGCCATTAAAGAAATAACTGGACCCTGTCTTCACTGGCAGGGCTCAGCCCAAGTACATGAAATGCCGGAGAGCATCTAAACATACACAGAGGTCCTTTGCTCCTCAGTGAATAACCATAAGGAGTATGCAATAGAAAGGTCTCCATAAACCGCACACAGAAGCTATTCCAGACAGCTGCAGTTGCTTTTCCAAATGTAATCAGGAATCACCTAATAATCGCACAAATCTTTGCAAACCTCAGTCAGAAAGAAGAAGTGAGAAATGCTGAACTGACGTTGATGAGTCACTGCTCAATGCCAAGTCTTGATTAGGAGTGAAGAGGATACAACTGACAACGCTGTTTGCAAAACAAAGCAGGAGGATTCTTGCAGAGTCCTGTGGCATTTGCAATTTGCACTGAAAGCTCCCTCAGCTCTGTGCAATGTGTGGGATTTTGAAAGGCTGTGACGGTTGACACTGATGACCAGTGGGATTGTGCTTCCCTGGGGATTGTTGGCCTTGGCCATTCATTGTTGGTGCAAAAGGGATCTTTCGTGTGTGCGGTGTCCTTTGCCAATGCCCCCCCCATCGCCAAAGTGCTCACTTGTGCACTTGTATACTGGCAGGTCAGTGGACACAGGGGCACAGCTGGGATGTGAATTTTTAAAAATGAGGTTTTATACATATTTTAATGTACACATCTCCTAATGTATGCATTTATGTCTAATGTTTGGGGCACATTTATAAAATGTGCATTTGAAAATAATACATTTTTAAAAATATGTTATTTTCACCAAAGATGGACTTTTGTGCACACAGTTCTCATATGTATACATATTAGACACATTTTGCTGTTGTTGGAGTACTGCTTCCTAAAAGTGCAAATTTTAAAGCTTTGTTTTTCGTTTACACATTGGTTCAGGAAGTGCAAAGTGCAAGGGACTCCCCCTTTACGTGGGAGTTCTATTCCAGGGCCCTGTGTGCATATGCAAAATCGCATAAAATGGGGAACACCCTGGGGAACGCTCCTCAACCAAGCTGGAGAGACGGCGGGGCTTGGTTAACCAGGTGGTCTCCATTTCTGGATACCACTTCTGGGTACCCAGCACCACATATGTGCATGGTCACGCACAGATAGAATGAGCATAAATGGGGAGTTGCCTATAGTAATGCTCACATTACCAAAAGGTGAACAAAATGAATTTCTCCCCCATCCCTAGGAGGAGAAATCCTATTCTCCCCTAGGAAGGCTATAGTTTCATGCCTTACAACTTGATATGCAATCCACATTCTCTTCTGGTGCTGTGTCATGACTGAAGAAGTTACAGAAGCTCACCCTGGCATTTCATAGCAACTCTCTGATATGGCTGGCTAGTAACAGACAAGGCCGCAGAAGCCAGTTGTCTGATATTCTCCATTAATTGAGCAGGAGTGTATTCGCTTCGGTCATCTTTTTGTAGGTGTCATGCTACATCATCACTGGTGGCACTAATGATTCCCGAGTAAGCCCTGATCTTCTCACCTCATGCTCCCGATTCCATTTGAATTTTCTCCTTGCGGAGCTGATGTCTTAGCAGCATAGTGGCTAAGCTAGCGGCACACACCTCTGGCAAAAAGGTGGCGCAACTGTAGCTTCTTATTTCACAGGTGTAGCAGGACTTGGTAGGGATCCAATTCCACTCCAAGACTAGGCAGACTCTGGGGCAGGATCACCGTGCTAACTTAATATTTATGAATATATTACCTTCCTTGACTTTTAAAGGCTGAGTCAACTGCTTCTCTGTATAGCTTTTAATCACCATCAAATCCTGAACTAAAAGTGTATTATTTACACATCACCAGCACACAACGAAGTCCTCCTGTTTCATTAATTCTCCCTGGTAATAGTAAAAGTGGCTTCTTCCTTCGCTATAGTTTATTGTCGTGCTTTCACCGCTCCCCTGAGCTGCGATGTTATGAGCTTTCATGTGCATGAAATTCCTCACACACTTCCTTGCCAGATGGGATGTATGCAACCATTCCTCAGAATGAAGTGGGACGGAGGGTTCTTTGGCATGATTTGCCTGGGTACAAGAACAGGAACCGCCCTCCTGCCCATAGAATAGAACAGATGGGAATCACCGTCTGCTCGAGTCTGGACTGCATGTTCCATCAGGGAAAGACAACACACATTTCTTCCTTTTTGGATGGGATTCTCCCTCCCTCCCTCCCTCCTTTCTTTGAGAAATACTTATTCGCTCTACCTCTCCCTTCTCTCCTCCCATACCATTTGTTACAGGATTAATGGCATCGTGTCAGAATCTCTCAACACTTCTGCTGTGCGTGTTTGCCATTATTAGCTGAGCTGGCCAAGGCAACACCAGGGCAACATCTGTCTACTGTCACATAAAAGGCCATGGGGTGGCGGGAGGTGGGGGTGGCACAGAAGTCTTAAAGACGGTAATTAGTTATTAAGCTTTATTAGACCTCCAACTATACTATTCTGGAAGCCCTCCAAAGGCCTTCAAGCTGCGAATTTCTCCACATTTGGAGATGGCTTTCCCTCAGAATTACAGGGGTTTGGGAGTGACAAATGATGCAATGATAGCAAATTGTTTAGAGGTTCTCTCTCCTCTTCTAGTCCTGTGGAGGAGCCCAGGGGACAAGGAGAGCAAGGGGCAAGCATTTTGCTCCCACAAAGTCAGCTTTTTGAGCCTTGGCTTCCAGTCCACCCTTCCTATGTGCTGCTGTGTTTTTGAGATCGTCTTGAAGGGGCAGGCACTTCTCCACTCCATGGCCTCCTCCAGGCCACGGCCACCTGCCTGGTACACTCGATGCACCGTTGGACTGGTGTGGGAGTCACTTGGCTTCTCAGGCCTGGGAGAAAGTACCCATGAGGGTCCTGTCTGTGGAGCAACAAGCCCTGGTGCTGTGCAGTCTGCTTTGATTGACTCCTGCTTATAGAGATAGACCTGTCCATTTTGGTTCTCTAAGTTTCTCCTTTTCTGATCTTAAATTGAGTTATCTACATTTCCACAGCAATTTGTGGTTCTTTTTCCCTTTGAAAAATCATCTTGAGACTTTGTCAGCATTTTAGTGTGAATTTTTCCTAAGAGCCACGGTTTTTTGTACAGGTTTTTGTACACATTTTTTTGTACATTTATGCACATTCAAAGCATGCATGACCATATACACACATATCACCATGAACACAGAAGAGGCAGGGAAAGGGGCCAAAGCAGTCCTAAAAGAGTGTGAAAATGGCAGAAGGTTGTTAAAACTCTCCAGCAATCCCATGAGCCTTTGCAAGTGCAATTCCAGGATCCTTTGCACCAACCTTTGAGGTCTGTGGAGAGTTGGAGTTTGAGAAAGGAGGTTTGCAGAGAATGATTGCGGTGGAGTTGGGTAGATGTTTGTGTTTTTTAAAAAGGGTTTTTCATGGGTTTCCAGAGATTTTGAAGATTTTTTCAGGTTTTTTCAATGGTGTTCCCAATATATGTGATTTAACTTAAACATGTGGTGCCTTGGAATGAAACCCCTCTGTAAATGGGCAGTTGCCTTATGCAGTTTTGGCAAATATGCACTGTAATGAAACATCAGAAGTGGCATCATGCCTCCTCGCTGATCCATTGACAGCCTACCCAGAGGTAAACAAGAGTAGGCGTGAGGTTAAGCAGCAGGGGAACCAACAGTGGGAGGCTATACTTTCCTTCCAGCCGAGTTTGCATGGACAGCTGGAGAGGAGGGGAGATTAGGGGGAGAGAGGGATACCACTTCTGTGCCAGCAGCACAGCACCCATGGGAACACTGCCTGAGGTGGCAGCCTCACTCCACCTAATGGTTGTGCCGGCCCCAAGTTATGTGTGGCTGCTTGTCTGACATGCTCCCTCAAAAACTACAAGTCTCAGACCTCTGGCATTTCCCGTGTGCAGTACAAAGGAACCAACAAAGTGTGGCAGCAGATTACAGCAGAAGGAAGGGGAATGCACCCTAATAATCAGGGATATGTACCCTCTTCCCATGCTGCTCTCCACACGTTATTTCCCCCTTTGCATAGAGGAGGAAGCCAAACTGCACCTTCAGGCCCTGATGTTACACACCCCACCAGTCCCTCCCTGCAATATCTTCACATTTGTGTGATACCTGTAAAGTTGAATGCATATGTGGCACACAGCTGTATGCACTTAGACTCCCTTTCATGGGCGTTATGCCAAAGGAGCACAGATGTTGAGAACAAGCATTGACAAACAGAATAATCGTGAAAGGCTTTTAAGAGAACAGAGCTATTTGAATCCCAGAGAAAACGAGAGCCGGAGCTGCTGATGGGCTTTGCAGGTCCCAGTAAACCATCAAGGCCTCTCATCTTCAGAGTGCATAGGAGAACTGGCACTAGCTCCCAGGGATAGGGAACAATTGCCTAAAGGATGTTTGTCACTCATCTATAGTTATTATACAGTACATACATGCCATACTGCCATGTCTGGCTATAAATACACACCAGGCATTTAGCAATGTCAGGAATTTAAACAAAGAGACAGAAAGAAGCTTCTGGACATCCATAAATCCTCCAGACAGAGGTAGGGGCTGGTTGACAAATTTGTACCAGGCTTGAATAAATTATGCTTGGGCACTGCAAGTAGAAATGCAGTAAGACTTAATAAAAAAATTATACAAAAAATAAATAAAATAAAAAGTAAGCACCTTTTAAAAAGAATGCAAAGCGCTTCATTCAGTAAAAAGAGGGATGGGGAACCTCTGGATGTTGGTAGGTAGCTTTCATCATCCCTGGACATTGGCTGTGCTGACCAGAGCTGATGTGCGCTGCATTCCAATGACTTCTGAAGGGCCACTCCTGCTTTGCAGCAACGCTGTAGGGTCAGTCTGTGTTTTATTCCCATACTGCTGGTGGGTAATAGCAGCACCCAGGGCACTTGGGATTTCCTGGCTCACAATCTTGTGCAGACAACATTGTGCAGGCTCAGATCCCATAAAGCACCCTTCCCCAACTTGGTGCCCACCAGGTATTTTGAACTTCAGCTCCCATCATGACCCAGCAAGCATGGCCAGTGGTCAAGGGATAATATAATCCCAATTTCCCATTTGCTCAATTTGCTGTTGTAAGCAATGGCCCTGTAGATTTGGAGTCCGGAGTGCTTTTACTCCAAGGTACCTTTCTTGAGTCACTCCTGGTTGTCAAGGGTTCTGTTGAGGGTCTTCAATAGATCTGTATTTCCGTCAAGAATCACACCAAGAAAAGGAACTCTCTTGCTGTAATTGGTGAACTAAGCCCACACAGTCAGAAAAAAAACACTGGGTAGAAAAGGTTCTGCACAGTAGCTAAGCAACCCTCCCGCAGCTCTGGAAACTTCACAATAGGAAGTGAGGCCATATGTAGTAGTTCCTAAGAGGCAGTTGCTAGGGAACCTAGATGGTTGCTTAGCTAGTATTCCAACTAGGCCTGTGTTGTTATTTTTGTTAATTGAGCCCCTTCCCAATTGTTGATTTCAGGTTCGGATTATTGCAACAACCCCGCTAATGTTTCTAAATTCCACAGCATATCCTAATTTCTAAGTTTCCTAGAATTTTAGAATGATCCAGCCTTTGGTGGGAAGGAACAAGTGATGAAGAGCTGGACAGTCAACAACAAGGAAAGGAAAGGAAAGAGAAGGGGGAAAATATCTGTAGAATAATAATAATTATTATTATTATTATTATTATTATTATTATTATTATTATTATTATTATTATTATTATTTTATTATACCACCCTTCATCTGAGGATCACAGGGCCATTTTCACTATACCACCCTTCATCTGAGGATCACAGGGCCATTTTCACTATAAAAATACTGAAAATAAAAGCATACGAAACAATAACCACCACCCCCACAGTTTTAAAGGCCATAGATGGTTTAATTAGCCAAAGACCTGGAAGAAGAGGAATGCTTTTGCCTGGCCCCTAAATATATCTAACAGAGGCACCAGTTGCACCTCCCTGGGGAGAGCATTCTGCAAGTAGGGAGCCATCGCAGAAAAGGCCCGTTCTCATGTTGCCATCCTCCGAGTCCAAACTGCTCATGCAGGGGGTACACAAAGAATGGTTTAAGATGATGAGTGCAGGATCCAGGTTGGTTCATAGGGGGAGAGGCGGTCCTTGAGGTATTGCAGTCCTGAGCCCTTTAAAGTGCTATTAATTAAAGAGTAGAGCAGAGTTCTTCATCAATGTCATTTCTTACTTTGGCAAATCCAACAGGATGGTAGGCTATGGGTGGCCATAATCTAACTAGGTGGAGGTGTAACTGGGGCCTTCAGTTTCCTGGCATTTCTTTATTAAAGTCATAGACACTTAGATACATTTCAGCACCTGCTGTTGAAGAAACCCAAGAAGGTGTCTTTATTTATTATTTGATTTCTATTTTATCATCAGGTTCATATAACCCAAGAGGCCATCGCCTCAGTAGGTCACAACCTAGTTGGCCATGGAACTGGAAAGTGAACATTAAACAGCAGCCTTACTGCGTGTGCCCAGTTGGTGAGTGGGGAGAGACTCTGCTGTCCATCAGACAATGGCCTTTTCCACCTGCTTTGCCCCACCCTCCAGCCCTAGGAGCCTGCGTGTGAAATAGGGCATTCACACATACAACTGGTAGCCTACACCTGTTTTCCATGCAGCTTCTCCAACCCCCTTGCCTATTCTGGCTTGTGCACTGAGATGTAACTGTTGTTTCATAGGTTCATAGAATTGTAGAGTTGGAAGGGACCCCGAGAGACGTCTCGTCCAACCCCATGCAATCTAGGAATCCTGCTCACAGCCATCCCATCAAGGCATACTGTGCATGGTGAAGGCCCCATATCATAAAAACACCCCAAGGGTATCAGGCAGGGTTCGAGAGCTACTGCCAGCCAGGGTAGACTATGTTGGATCGACCATCAGACCTGGTATAAGACAGCTTTCTATGTTTATAAGTCTATCTGCCACATTTATGTGAAAGCAACCTTCTGGCCATTCAAGAAATAAGGCAGACCAACGTACTACCCCACCAGCCAACACAGATCTGTCAAAGCCACTGATCCGCTCTTCCAACCCTTGCACGAGTTCCTCCTCTCCTGATTTATTCCAGAGCTGCCTGATTGACACTGTTCCTGCCATCCCTCCTGGAGGATTGTTGACATGCCTGGTGCCACTTGTCAGTCTTCCCAAAGCTGCACATATCAATCTGCGTTTCCCTAGATGGCTCTGACCCTCTGCTCACCTGAGATCCAGGATATAAATAACTGTGCGCGGAAATGAAAGTGCTGATTGGGATTTAAATAGCATTTCCATAAAATCTGCCTTGAGTACTAATTAATTAAGCTATGATCAGTGTGCCTTGATGGCGCTTGTCTGATAACAGAACAAACTGGCTGGGTGGGGGAGTCTTAGGAGCACCTCTTAAGGCCTTCCTGTGGATGCTGCTGCCAGAAAGCCAGGATAATGAGATTGTGTGTTTCCAATTGTTAAGCTGCAGGCAAGATTTGTTCCCATTAACCTGATAGTACCTACAATTTGAGGTGTTTAACAAATGCTTCTTCTTTCTTCTTCTTTCTTCTTCTTCTTCCTTCTTCTTCTTCTTCTTCTTCTTCTTCTTCTTCTTCTTCTTCTTCTTCTTCTTCTTCTTCTTCTTCAATGATGCCTCAATGGGAAGCGAGATCTTGGCTACAGCTAAGGGTCAAATGAGAACCAGCAGGTGGAACATTGCCAAGCCCATGGTGCGAGACTGAAGAGCCCCAGTGGTGCAGGAGACCTGGGACTGTATGTGAGAAATGAGTTGAAACACTCAGATCTTGGTGTGGATTTTCCATGTGACCTTGACCTAGATGCTCTCATACGACTAAACATCAGGAATAACTTCCTGACAGCAAGAGCTATTCAGCAATGGAACAGACTCTCTTGGAAGGTGATGGACTCTCCTCCCTTGGAGGTTTTTAAGCAGAGGTTGGTTGTCCATCTGTCAAGGATGCTTTAGTTGAGATTCCTGCATTGCAGGGAGTTGAACCAGATGACCCTTGGGGTCCCTTCCAATTCTACAGTTCTATGATTCTATCTGTGAAATCGGAGTAATGGTGACCTACTTCTGAGTGCTGTTATACTATATCCCTAGTGCTTGGTATGGTTTTCATATGTTCTGAAGAACAAAAGCTCAAGTGCTGTTTCTAAGAATCAGAAATTTATTGGTTGTAATAAAAGGCAATGTAACAGGAGCAAGGAAGAGCCAGAAAGTTCTGAGACTGAATAACTTTATTAATTATCACTGGGAGGAATTCAGCATAGCACAATTGTTCTATCAGTGCAACATTTCAGTTTCCCAGATAAAATAACCCCCCTCTTCTCTCCCCCCCAGTGAACTTTCTGGGGATTTTCTTGACCTCAGAGATGATGAGGGGCCATGGGGAAGATAGGGAGAGACCAGCTGCACTAACAGAAGTAAAATGTCAATGGGAATTAATAATGAAGCATAGAACACTATTGTAAGGGCCCTTTTATACTATTTCAAACCTTTGGCTTCACCCATGCATTTAGATATTTTTATCTTGCTTCTTGGTAGGACCACAAAGCTGCCTACCTAGCTCTTGACACACCCCATCCACATTGGATATCAGAAGGAGTAAAAGATGAGTAATCACAGCATGGTGTCAAAAATCCAGGCTGGTTACAAGACTCATAAATAGGCCACCAGCAGGATTTTGACTAGCACACCAAGTAATAAGCTCTGGAACCATACTTTGTTTTTTTTAACTGAACACCCAAAGGATCAGGTTGCCAATCTGAACCTGCGGTCTGAGACGCAGTGAGTGGCCACTTCCCACCTTGCTGTCTCTATAAATGCAGCCCTTGCTTCCGTGGCTTCGTTTTCATTCCCAGCGTGCAGTCTTTCACTTTCCCAGCATATTCATCACAACCAAAATAACAAGGGTAGTTTCTAGTTAGGATAAAATCTCCCTGTGATAACGTGAGGCAGGATGTGTGGTGAGGCAGAGGGGAAAGATAATTTTGATTGCCACCAATATCTCTCATTTCCCAAGGCAGTAGGGCATAACTCTATCAGATTAGGGTGCTTCCCCATGGCAGCCTTCTGTAGGAATTGAGATGCTTCGCAGGTGATTGGCAACCTGATTCAGTATGCTGGACACCCCCAAGCCAGGCATCGACTGTGCTGATTTGCTCCTACGGCTGGTACATTCGTACTTGCAAAATCACAGAGGATTGGAAACCGTTGCACGAAACCAGCACCGTTAGCTATAAATTCTTTGGCAGTAAGATTATGGAGCCACTGTCCCTGGTAGGGTGGCCACGATGCAACCAGAATGACTTGCAATCACCTTGAAAGCAGGAGATGCACCAGCAATAGGCTATGGCTATCTGTTCCTCTCCATTGCCCATCCTCCCTTGCCTGCTCTGCAGTAGCTCAAGGGTGCTCTTGCAGCGACAAGATGGGGGGCAGATAAGAAGAGCAGGCAGGGAATTGATGGAAGCAGCTGCAGCTTCTTCCCCTCCCATGTCAAAATTTAAAATACACGCCTTTCCTTCTCCAGATTGCAGACTGACAATGCTAGTCCTTGGGGACAATGAAGCTTGAGAGCCACCTCATGTAGAGATCTGGGCGTTTGGTGGAAGTTATGGGACGCGGGTGGCGCTGTGGGTTAAACCACAGAGCCTAGGACTTGCTGATCAGAAGGTCGGCGGTTCGAATTCCTGCGAAGGGGTTTAGCTCCTGTTGCTCGGTGCATGCTCCTGCCAACCTAGCAGTTCGAAAGCACATCAAAGTGCAAATAGATAAATAGGTATCACTTTGGCAGGAAGGTAAACGGCGTTTCCGTGTGCTGCACTGGTTCACCAGAAGCAGCTTAGTCATGCTGGCCACATAACCTGGAAGCTGTACGCCAGCTCCCTTGGCCAATAAAGAGAGATGAGCGCCGCAACCCCAGACTCGGTCACGACTGGACCTAATGGTCAGGGGTCCCTTTACCTTTTATGGGGCGTGTGGCAGTGAGAGCAGATGCAAGACTTGCTGTCATATTGAACCTGAGATCTTCTGCTTGCAAGGCAGATGCTTTACTACGGAGCTACAGCCATTCCCCAAAGATGGCTTCACTTGGCCCAGGGCCACCTCAAGCCTAGATGCCAGCCCTGGTGAGAATGTAGGACAACACCAGAGGCTAATAAAGGGAAACATGTGACAACATAGTTTCCCCACCACCAATATTGTGGACGGGCTCCTTTTGAGTTGCTTCATTATTACTGTTGGTGGACTGTAGGCAGGGGTTCAAAAACCTTGACTGGCCTTGTTAGCTAAGCCAAAATCTGTAGTTGCCAGGATCCTGTCCCAATGCCTGAAACCCTCTGAAATCCCCCTGAATTATGCATCCTGCAAAAGAGCCAACAAAATGGAGGGAGCCCTGTGTTTATAGCCATCCTCCGGCTTCTTTTCTTTAGTTTCTTTTTGTTTTTAATTATCTCCACTGACAATATTCCATTATTATTTTTCTTCCTCCAATCTATTCTCTCCTTCATCTATTAGTCATTCATCTTGTCTTCTTGCTATTTGTTCGTTCTTTGAAGTTAAATCCTTCAAAGACAGAATTTCTTATTTTCTCCTCCTCTCCTTGTTCCTCCTGCTTTTTTATTGCTGATGTTAGTATTTCTCCTTCCGAGAACCTTCTCCTGAAGCTAGAGGACTTGGTATCATCCTTTTATTTTATTCTTTTCTCTTTCCTCCTGTGATTTCAAGATTAGCTAAATCCTGTCATTTTCAGTTGTCAAAAATATTGCTAAAATGTGTTTCTTTCTGTTGAGCCTGCCCATGCTTTGATTTTTCTGTTCCCTTATTTTACGTCGGATTGGATTTCTGCAGCTTCTCACCACCACTATGAGGCTAGGGCTGATGAGAGTTGTAGTCTCAAACATCTGGAGGGCACCAGGTTGGGGAAGGATTACTATAATGCTGTGTGGTGTAGTGGTTAAGAGCGGTAGATTCGTAATCTGGGGAACCGGGTTTGCGTCTCCGCTCCTCCACATGCAGCTGCTGGGTGACCTTGGTCCAGTCACACTTCTCTGAAGTCTCTCAGCCCCACTCACCTCACAGAGTGTTTGTTGTGGGGGAGGAGGGGAAAGGAGAATGTAAGCCGCTTTGAGACTCCTTCGGGTAGTGATAAAGTGGGGTATCAAATCCAAACTCTTCTTCTTCTTCTTCTTAGTTGGTGTTCTGTGTGTGGGTTTCCACTGTGAGAACAGGATGCTGGACTATATGGGCCAGAACAGAATCATAATCAAGCAGCACCATATGAAAAATGGGTGGCTTTCATTATCATGACCCATGTGGGAAGGGTTAAACCTTCTCTCCCTCAGCAGTGCAGCCCCAATGAAAATCACCCCTTCACCCACACCCACACTTAGCATTAACATTTTAAAATAGAAATAGCACTGCGTACTACACAATTAGCATAACAGGTAGCTTGATCCTGGGTCACATAGTCTACTGTGAAAAATCAGGCATTGCTGTCCCTCCATTATCTATTTGCTCTATCAGGTTTGACCTTGATCCTTGTTTCTATAAAAGTCATAAAAAGGTAACGATTTTTCCTAGATATGTATATGCATGCTGGCTACAGAAATAAATATAGAAACCTAGGAACACTTTATAGCTCTTCATTCAGGGGTTCCCAACATTCTTGGGCCTGGAAGCACTTTGGCAATATAAGGAACTGTTGTGGGTGCCATGAAATAGCCATTTCAGTGAAGAAAAACTGGTGATGCTACAGAAGTGACCGATGGGGAGAGATGCTACATGGAACATGGCCTCCCAACAGCCATTTGTACTGCTTACTGGAATGACTTGTGTTTTGTTTTCTTAATTCTTAATTTCTGGGAACTGCCCTGAGATCTTATGCTGAAGGGTGGTATACAAATCTAATAAATCATCATTATCATCATCATTCTCCATCCTTTTAAATCATTGCCGTCAATTCTGTAAAGTGTGTTTTAAAGCCATCCTATCATATTCTGTTTGCTGTGTTTGTGGCATTGTATCTTTTTTCTTCAAAAAAATATTTTGAGATGTTCCTTGATCTGAGCATCAGAGAGATCGAACAGTTCAGTCTCTAGCTAAAAAGTTGTCATGCTCGTAGTTTTGTTATGTAGATCACAAAACCCCCCCAAAAATGTGAGGGGTAACTCATGCTCAAGACTGTCCCTGCAGGCACATAGTAAAACATGAAGATATATAAGTATCTCAAAACTCAGTGTTACAGTACCCCAGCTTTTAGTTACTTTAACCAGAAGAGTAATTTTCACGGCACGTTCACTCCACAGCCATCAGGATCCACATCAGGTGGCCCAGAGAAAATTGCTCATCCTTTTCTCCTTTAACTGCAAAATACTCTAGGAATTGTCTGCATGTTGCTTTTAGGGCAAGCCACTTGCCATTCAGATATATTTTTGCCTTCTTCTGCTTCATTAGTACTGTCTTTGTTATGCTTTATCAGCTCCATGATTTCCTCCTTTATTTTAACACCCATTCTGGTTAGCAGCAATAGAAGTATAGTGTCCCATTCAAGGGAAATAATAGTACTGCGCTATTCTGTATCCAGTTCTGAGCGCCACAATTTAAAAAGGATATTGGCACGCTGGAACATGTGCAGACAAGGGTGCAGACCAAGATGATCAAGGGTCTGGATTCCAAGCCTTATGAGGAGCAGTTGAGGGAGTTGGGTATGTTTAGCTTGGAAAAGAGGAGACTGAGAGGAGATGTGATAGCTATCTTCAGATATCTCAAGGGCTGTCACAAGTTTTCTCCTGCACTGGGGGGTGGGGCAGGACCTGAACCAATGGCATCAAGCTACAAGAAAGGAGACTCCAACTAAACATCAGGGAGAACTTTCTGATGGTAAGAGCTTTTGGACAGTGGAATGGACTCCCTCAGAAGGTGGTGGACTCTCCTTCACTGGAATGTTTAAGCAGAGGTTGGATGGCCGTCTGTCAGGGGTGCTTTAGTTGAGATTCTTGCATTGAAATAGAAGACCCATGGGATAACTCTAAAAAAAAAAAATTCCTTCCCATCCTTCTCAGAAAAAAACCACTATGATTCTATGCATCAGAAATCTTTCCCTCAGAGAGATGGCTGTATTGGTCTGATCCTCTTTCACATTGATGATTTTGAAGCTAGAACCTTATTTACACCATGTTCTAGGTCTTCTCCAGTAGGAATTTCTGTGACCCATTTCATTCCCTTGAAACTTTGATGTGTTCCCAAAACTTGGCGTACAGCAAGAAATTAACACTAAATTCTACTGAGGATCTTAAAAAAAGGAAAAATCTCAAAATTCTGAAGAACTGTAGAGAACAGAATTTAAGAGTGGAAAAGTGAGAGAAATCAAAATGGTCAGTTTTGATTCTCAGCCCTATCTAAGTCCTTTGACTCTTGACATATATCTGTGTCCCTAGTGTTCAGTGTAACCTTTATCTGTTGTGCAGCTTCTTTTGGTGTTCTCCATGTATATCAAAACCTGTTACATGGCTTGTATTCTAAACCAGAGACTCTGCCTGTCAGCTTGTCAATCACTTTCTTAATGATGGAAATTCAGGGAGACGTTTCTCATTTAATTACCATCTTATAACATCCCAAATATGTAGGAAACAAGCTCTGAAAATCACCTTTTGTCAATTTAGTTACTGGTATGGGATGGATTGGGGGGGGGGAGCGAGCCATCACAAATCTTGAGCAATACTCTGCATGTTCCAGCACTCGCTTGATGCTACATCTCTTGAGTGTTCATAACTGCAGAGATGCTTACCATGCCTACACAGAAGTTTGGGACAACCCACTGCCATCTTGAAAGACTTTCTCCTCTAAGAGACACCCGATTCTTAAGGACAGCCTCCCTCAGCTTTAAGCTGAGTAAGTTCCCTTGACTTTACCTTTGTTCCAGTCATTTCCACCTTCACAGTGATTTGCTAAGCAACTTTGTTGTTGTTGTTTAGTCGTTTAGTTGTGTCCTACTCTTTGTGACCCCCTGGACCAGAGCATGCAAGGCACATCTGTCTTCCACCGCCTCCCGCAGTTTGGTCAAACTCATGCTGGTAGCTTCGAGAACACTGTCCAACCATCTTGTCCTTTGTCGTCCCCTTCTCCTTGTGCCCTCCATCTTCCTCAACATCAGGGTCTTTTCCAGGGAGTCTTCTCTTCTCATGAGGTGGCCAAAGTATTGGAGCCTCAGCTTCAGGATCTGTCCTTCCAGTGAGCACTCAGGGCTGATTTCCTTAAGAATGGAGAGGTTTGATCTTCTTGCAGTCCATGGGACTCTCAAGAGTCTCCTCCAGCACCATAATTCAAAAGCATCAACCCATCAAATTGCCCAATGTGAAGAAGGTGAGTTCAGCTTTGTAGATTGTAGCAAATCCTTCCCATTCCTCTCAGAAAAAAATACTCTTCTGAAAGCTGTGCAAGCTTTGCAGTGTTTGCCTTTTAAGATATTTGAGGCTGCAATCCAATACTCTTACGTGGAAGTCCCATTTACTCAATGACGCTTATTTCTAAGCAGGCCTGCATAGGACTGGGTTTTAAATTGCTCAGTTTATGCTGCTGGAGAGCTCAGATCCAAGTGCCAGCAGGCAGACCTTGTAAGACATTAATGAGCTGTCTTACCACTCAGGTTTAGCAGCCTTTCTTAACAGACTCCTTTGGAAATAGGAAATGGGCTGGTTGCTGCGTACAACCAAAACAGATTAATTCTTTCTGCAGTTCAGCATTAGAGTATGGCAATTTGAAACGTCTTCAGTGATCTGAATACACTGTTTCATTACTTTCAGTTATTTATATACATTTAAATATGAAAATATCTATCCTAGTTTTCTTGTTTTTGTTTTAATTATGATGACTCAGGACACCTTGCAGCCCACAAGTTAGAATATATTTAACTAGCAATCAACAACCTGTGGATGATACAAGCCCCTGGTCAAATCACCATGGGTTCTTTTGAATTATGCAAGAACTGTATGGCATAACAAAATGGACGGCCTGTTTTGCATGAAGAAAATTGCTTTGTTTTTCACAGGACAAGACGTCCTCTTCCTCTGTGCCTTTTATCGTGGTTGTGTGGGGTCCAGTTAGCTTCTTGTCTCATAGCCTCACTTTAGAGGCTGCAGCAGCTTCGTGGTGCCATACGCATCATTTGCAATGTGCTTCAGGATAAAACTGGCCGGGCTTCTGGCAACAGCCAACATCTTCAAGGCGGTATATCTTTGAAGGTACGGTTGCATATTCTTTGCTTTGTAAAACTTAGCTGATATGATTTAAGATGCCTGCAGCTGCAGGCAAGATGCCAAAGTATTAAGTGTTCAAAATGTCCCTTGCTGCCTAGGCCCTTGGCAAGATGTATACAGCTTAACATTTCTGAAATCTAAATGCTTGTTTTATGCACAAATGATGAATCCACTGCTTACCTGTTATTGCTGTTGAGACTGCCAACTTCAAGGCTATTTCAAGTAGGATTCTTTCTAGTTATCCGAGTTTAGTTGTTTAACATTAAATGTAGTTATAATATTTAAAACATAAACATAATTTTGGATTGTGGTTTTAAATTGCAGCCTAATGATGTACAGTTTTACTTGCAACTCTGTTTTCTTTTCTCCTGTTGTTCTTAGTTCAAGTCAAAATTGGTACTCTTATAACTTGAAAGTGTATAAACACTGCCCTTGTTCTTCAGAATAAAACATTGTGTCAGCAGTTTTACAATTTGCCAGTTACTCATGTCTTTCCCCAAAAGCAAGAACTTGAGAGATAAAGAGAGAATGATGATTTTGCCTTTATACTGTTAGCTTTCCCCACGTGGAAATGCAGACGTTCAAAAATTTCAGATCCAACTCCATTTTGAAAATAATGCGTTTTAAAAGTCATAGACATAACATCTAAAAGAAACCAAAAATACTTTCCCGTATATTAGGTTGTGTTTGCAAGATAACTGGTTACATAATTGCTGTTTAAGTTAACACTTTCAGTTTTCTTTTTTAGTTTCCAATTTTCCTGAGGCGCCACAAAATTCTGCTGCTGACATATGGCATGAACTTGTGCTAGATATCCCCCTGCCCCCCGGCAAAAAAATCTGGAAATTGTGGAAGGGGTGGAATCATTACCCAGAATGGTGTGCTTAATTCTTTCCCTATCTATTGTTACTTTAGTCAAACACAATCAGCACCTTTTCACCTGCAGGTATTCAAATGCATGTTCACATTTGACAGGGAAGATTTATGTGTAATTCTCTCTCGGCCACGTTTGACCTCTCTGTAAAGTGTTAGAATCAGAACTATACTTCTGCTTATCAAACACATGTATACCAGGACTCGAGGATTTGGTCACTGAAGTGAATAGAAGCAAACTCCTTGACCTTCTTACTATTAGCTGCTCCCAGAGGACATGAGGGGAAGAGAAGGCCCCTGACTAACAGGCAGGACTCAGCACAGTTGTGTGTGAGAAGGCTAATGAGGACTTTGATTCATATATTTCCTTCCTATCGCTGTCCTAAGATATATACTTAGCTGCCACAGGCAAATAAATAAATAAAACTTCTGGGTAGAATAAACCCCTTTCCCACCAGTCATATTCATCTGAGGCAGGGGTCAGCAAAGTTTAGCCACGTCTGCGCAGGTGCAGATGCAATTTCCGGTGCTGCAGAAGCGAGTCCCCATGCCGTGCTGCACCAGTTTAGCACAGCGTGCGAGCAGGCAGCTCACTTTGGGGTGGCTCGTGGGCCGGTCAAATGACCTCCATGGGCCTTAGGTTGCTGACCCCTGATCTGAGGGTCTGACTTTCTGTTACCTTTATCATGTGGAAGCTTCCAGAAATAGATCCACTGTGCCATAATGTGTAACATACAGAGCACCCCCAGATTCTTCTTCTTTTAGTGAAGATCTTCCATGCTAGGAACAGGGGTTTCTAGAAAGAAAGAAAAAGCTTTCTAGGCAAGATAGGTACATGCACTCAGCATTGAGTATAATTGAGGCACATTATAATTTATAAAATGATAATGTGAAGGTTGGCACTTTGGTGAGACATCTTGTGGAGCTTGTTTTGAGTGGTCTGTGTATCAGAAAGAGTCTGTATGTCCCTGTGAGTACCCTGAATCTTGTGTTGCCTGGAGGCAGTGATGGACTGGAATCATAGACTCATAGAACTGTAAAGTTGGAGGGATCTTTCCCCCAACATTGGATTCAAACCCACAACCCTGAGATTAAGAGACTCACACTATCATGAAAACTGAGTTATGTTGGGAGCCATGGGAGCTAACAAGTTGAAGCTCAATCCAGACAAAACAGAGGTACTGTTGTTGACAAGCTAACCTGGGACTGGGAGTATGGATTTTCCTGGATAGAGTACACTCCCTCTGAAAGATCAGTATTGCAGCTGGGGAGTGATCCTGGATCTAACTTTACTCCTGAATACCCAGGTGGCTTGGGAAATGTTCAGAAAGTCCAGCTTGTGTAAAACTCAGCAGACAAACTGCTTCCTTGGTCAACTGTGCTGGCTTTCAACTCACTTCTGGGCCCAGATAAAGGAGCTGGTACCTATATATAAAATCCAAAATGGCTTGAGGACAGACCACCCTCTCCTATATACGAATCTTCCCCAGCCTGGTGTCCTCCATATGGTTTGGACCACAACTCCCATCTACCATGCTGGTTGGGAGTGATGAGAGTGGTCTAAAACACCTGGAGGCACCAATTTCAGAGACTTGTTATATGCCCCCTCCAAGAGGTTTGGTTGGTGGGAATGTGAGATAGACCTTTTCTGTAGCAGCCCTGTTAGGGTGGAATAAGGCAGAAAGATCAGCTCAATCCCTGGTGACATGAAATTTAGTTCAGCAGTGAAAACATTCTAATTCTTTGTGACTGTTTAGGGTTCTTACTGTATCGTTGGGGAGTCTTAACTCTGTTCCTTTTGATTTTAAGGTTTTAGTTTGTATTTTATTTCTTTACTTGATGGGTGTTGAGCAGGTACAGCAAGGGGCATGGCCCAGGAGGGTCATGTGGCTGAGTGAGAGTCCAAAGGGTCAGAAAGAGAATCCTGGAGGGCCACATTTGATCTTCCTGACTGAGGTTCCCCACTCCTCCCCCACACCCAAATGAGCTCTTAAATATAGTCCGTTGTCCTTCAGTGAATGTTTATGACTATCAACCAGACACCATGTAAATCCATTTCCTGTCTCCTGGGCAAACAATGTTCTGCCCAGTAAACAGACATTGCCAGGAAGAGTTCCGGGCAGTTGTAAATTAGTTCAGTGGCACTTTTTTTCCAAGTAAGTGTGCCCAGGATTCCAGCCCTCATTTTCAATTAAATGATCTTGCTTAGTATCGGAAAGAACTAAACTAAAAATAAAAATCCATTAATCTCCCAATTGTCTCTCTTTGTCTCTAAACTGATGCCCTTCTGCAGCATGAAACACACATTAACTACATGACCAAAAGGCTGGTGTTACACTTCAGAGAAGAATGGAGGCAATATTTAATTTCAATCTAGTATGTATGAATGTGTTTGCTTGACTGATTGTAAAATGTGTTTCCTGCTTTTCCATCATATGGTGCTGCTATAAGCAATAAATTGGTATGCACGTTTGTTCAGAAAACACACAGTTACACAATGCAAAATGTGATTTTAATCAGTCTGCCCTGTTTCAGGACCAAAGTTAAGCCAGAATCAATGAAGCCTGAGCTCTGAGAATCCTGGGAAGGGCGGAAGATCAGTGGTGCAGCACAGCCTTTTCTTTTTCTTTTTTGCAAAAGTTCCCAGCTTCAGTCCCTGCCTTTTCCACACTGGGCTGGAATGTACCTTTGAGAGCCACAGCAAGTCAGTGTAGGCTAGATAGGCCATTATTTTGACTCATTAAGGCAGCCACTTAACGTTCTTTTGTTCAGCACCTTGAGTCAGTAGAGAGGTGTGAGTGAGTGTCCTTGGTCATATGCAGAGTGACTTCCCTCCCCAACTGAGATGCCCAGTTCTAATATATCTGAAATTAAAAGTAAGGCATCATACTATGGGCATTTATTACTATCAGCCAAGCATCAAGATTCAAAGCCAGGCTTGGGTCCTGGCATTTTCTGGTAGGCTTTTTATATTTGCACACATCTATTTTATTTTTATTTTTTAAAAAAATGCTGATTGTATATTTTTTAAATGCCTGATTTTTATGACACACACATAGGAAGCAGCTGATACAGGTTCAAGCAGAGATGGGCTATAGGGGCAACAGGTGTGAGGTGATGTTGCAGTGCTCCTCTTCCTTAATGCCCAGATGAGCTGCAAGCTGTGCTTGCCTATCGCTGACTAGAAAGCGATTTGTGCACACTGTGTGGTGCTTGATAAAAGCAGCACTGAGCATATCTCTGAGAAGTACACACATGCCAGTCTCCATCGCGGCAACCCGTCCCTCCCATGGATCACTGCTATTGCAGAATGAAGCCGAAAGAGAAAATACAGTGCGGGAAACAAGGAAGGGGGACAATCATCTTGGAAGCAGACACCAAAGAAGCACAGCGACTCATTACGGAGCAAATTGGTTGCAAGCAGGTGGCTGAGATTTATGGGAAACTGGCCCCCGCTCCCCCCAGTTCCCTCATGCTCGGTGTTTGACAAAAGCCGTCTTCCTTGCAGCCATTCAGTCGTGACATTTTTGAAGCCTCTCTTTTCCTTGTCAACATGACATTGGACAGAAAGCCTTTCACAGTGTAGAAGGGCTGTGAGTGTGGCTGTGTGGCTGTGCCTCTGAGAAAACAGGAGAGCACGAGAGATTAGATAGACTTTACGTGAAGATGCTGGAAGCTGGGTGAAGATGGCCTCAAAACAGGGGCTTAATCAAGGCAGATGCTAAGTGGGAATTAGCCCTGGCAGCCAAACACCTGCCTTGTAATTAAACCCAGCTTCTACCTCAAATCCAGTTTCGAGTGGACATTTTTCCTAGAGTTGGGTCTTGTTGGGAAGGGGCAAAAAAGAACCACAAATTGCTGCAAAATGGGAAACAGACAGGGGTAAATTTCTCTGAATTTAATGGAATGAAATTTCGTTCTGTAGTACTTTTTCTCCCTGCCACCAACCACCACCTCTCTTTGTGGTGGCAGGGGATGAATGATCCCTAAACAATGTGGCTGGAATTTCATTCCACCAGTCATTCTCCTTCCATAGTTAGAATTCAGCCCAATATGCCTTAACCCAGGGATAAAGGCCGAATGCTGAAAAAACAGGTTGTTTCCTATGAACATATGAATGGATCTGATACTGGATCAGGCCAAAGGCCTATTTAGCCCAGCATTCTTTTCTCACTGTGCCCAACCAGGTGGCTAGAGAAATTCCAGATGCAGGACATCAGCTCCGTAGCATCTTCCTGCTCATGAACCCCGTCAGCTGGCATTCAGTGGTATGTTGCCGCTGCATCATTCATTCAACTCACAATATTCATAGAGAACTCTTGGCTCACTTTCAACTGCTTTATATGGTCATGGCAAATTTTGGGCTGAACAGAGAACAGGGTAAGTGAGGAAGTGATGACTGCCACTTCAGGGATGCATACATTCTGAACAACCCCTGGCAAAGTCACATTAATTGGTTCTAGAAGAGAAGAAGAAGAAGAGTTTGGATTTGATATCCCACTTTATCACTACCTTAAGGAGTCTCAAAGTGGCTAACATTCTCCTTTCCCTTCCTCCCCCACAACAAACACTCTGTGAGGTGAGTGGGGCTGAGAGACTTCAGAGAAGTGTGACTTGCCCAAGGTCACCCAGCAGCTGCATGGGGAGGAGCGGGAAATCAAACCCGGTTCACCAGATTACGAGTCCACCGCTCTTAACCACTACACCATGCTGGCTCAAAGCTCTTAACAGAATTGTAGAGTTGGAAGCAACCCTGAGGGTCATGTATTCCAACCCTCTGCAATGCAGGAATCCTTGTGGGGCTCAAACCCATGGCCCTGAGATTGAGTTTCATGCTCACGGTTGTTATATTCTGAGTTCTTTTGACCGTTTTGGCTTTTGCGTTGACTGTATAGAGCTGTGTCACCAAAAGTAGTGCTTCTCCTGTTGCTCACACAATCACTTAATATGGATAAAAACAGAGAGATGAGTCAAATGACTCGACATGTCAGGGGCTTTTGACTTTCTTCAACAAATGAATGAACCCCTGCTCTAGATAACTGCTGAGTCATCCTGTGAATGAATGGACATGTGAATCAGGACAGGAGTTGCTATGTCAGGATAATTGCTCATGTAAACCGGACTTGAATGACAAATGAAAAGAAATGCCCCGGGGAAGGAGACACAAATGGCACCTAAGTGATCGATGCCCAACCCTACAACTGAAAGCTCACCCAGTTATAGTGCTGAAGAGAGAAAATGCATTTTGGCATACCAGAACAGCAAAGAATCTTCAGCTTCAGCCATCGTCCTTGATGGAGAACCAGGAAAATAACAGAGAAAGGATATATTTCCTTTCCCCCTCCAACGACTGGAAGAACTCTGCAGTGATTCACTCTGTAACGCAGCACACCTCAAGTGTAACACAAAATGGCAGCAAAGATAACTTTGCTTTATTCAAAAGAGAGTTTCAGTTGAGACAGAATGACATTCCCTGTCAGATAGCAGCTATCACCATATGCCACGAGCGACATCAGTGGTTTCATATTCAGAATGAAGATGCTAAAAAAAAAAGTCAATACATATTTCTGACATTTGACTGCACATTGTTTTGGCCCTGCAAAAGGCTAAGCAGGAAGAAAAGAGACTGAGGCTGTGATCCGAAGCACATTGACCTGGAAAGAGGTCTCATGGAAATCAGTGGGATAACAAAATCAAATAAACATATTTAGGAATGGCAGACGAGGGGCAGAAGTTAGATCACCCTATGCTGGCTTCAGAATCCAGTGGTGCAACTTCTCTTTCTAGCATCTCCTCCTTGTTCACAGACTCTTCAAATCGGAGAAGTAATCAAGACTGATTCTTGTCACATCACTGCAGAGTTTATGTGTTGATCTTAGTCTGTAGCAAAGGCATGCACATAAAGCCATGTGTATCCTAGTGTTTATTTATGAATAATGATCGTAAAATGCTAGGCGACCCATTTAATCAAATAGCCCAATATTTAAGCGGACTTAGTTGCACTCTTGCCTGGAAGTAAGGCCCAATGAATTTAATGGGTAGACATGTACCCATTCTGAGTAGACATGTATAGGCATTTGCTATTAAATCACTGAATGTTTTCCTTCATCCCCCCTCCATTCTGGCCACACACAAGCATGCATTCCAAAACAAATTCTTATCCGACAAAGATGTTTACTGCTTGCACAGAAGACATAGCATTATAATTGTGACCGGTGATTAACTTCCATCTAGTGCTTTCAATAGTGAAACAGTGCATGAAATAATGTTCTTGTACATAACCTCCAATGTACCTGTCTCCAAGGCTGACTGGAGGTACTGCTGTGGCTCAGCTTGCTGGCTTAGCAGTGTGTGCTGTGCACAGCCCAAGAAAAGGTTGGAAATATCAGATCTGATTTTTGATTTCCTCTAAAGCAGCCTCCCTTCCCTGACTTTGGGTGAAATGAGAAGCAATGACCTAGAGGAAAATAACTGCATTCTGTTCCCAAGCCCCGAGCTATCTAATCCCTGCACACCATGAGGGGAGTGGGGGAAGAGACTAATAGCAGAATCCCATTATTGCACAGAGATTAACATGTATATGTACACAATGGCGTAGCCATTCTACTCCAGGGGGAGTAAACACGCCGTAGTACTACCATCTTGCTCCAAAACAATCCCTTCCCATTTGAAAAAGCAGGCAGAAAAAAACAGATACAGAGCACAGTTCTGCTACCCATGCAGGCACACTGCCTGAAACAGTTGCAGCTCCGCAGTGACATGTAAATAGGTATGTGTGCAGTCAGGTCTGCGCCCTTTTTGAAATGTATAGAGGCAGCACGTGCTCCAGCCAGATAAGCGCATTGCTGGATGCAGAAATCTTTCAGAAAGCCAGCGGGGCATGCTCACCTTGACACACTTCTTTAACAAAATGCTTCTTAGGATGCATGTTGCATCAAGAGTGTATCACCCCTGTTCACGCACTCCTGGGAGCAAGCAGGCCGAGAGAGAGAGAGAGAGAGAGAGAGAGAGAGAGAGAGAGAGAGAGAGAGAGATTTATTCCTCCAGGGCGACTTTAACTTTTTCTCCCCCTTGCCTCTCCTTCTTGCTCCTTGGTTAACCTCTTTTTGAAATGAGCATGTGTGAGAGATGTCTGCCTTTGGAGAGGGCAGGGCAGAAGCTAGCCAGATGAGTGAGTTTGCGGGCAAGGAAGTTCCGCAGTTGAAGAAGAGCACGATTCCACCATTTGAGTAATATCACGCACGAGTCCCTGCTTGCCAAGGCGCATTCCACAGCCCCTGTAATGAGGCTCGCCAGTGTCTGTCTGATGGACGGTGGCAAAGAGAATCGTTGATGAACAATCAGAGGCAGCACAACAGTAATGGGACTACTGAGATGCTTTGCATAAACGTGGCTGGGATAAATGATCAGGAGGAGCAGAAGAGATCCAAGGGAGGGAGCCAGCAGAGGGAAGAGAATTTGGAAAAGGAATCTTGGGTGCTATAGAGACAAGTTGAGCTGCAACAACTACCACCCGTTTATCCACTCCCTGATTAAGGTCCGAAGCCCATTCCTATGCCACTTCATATGCCAAGATTGCACTGCTTTATCCTGGATTAGCTAAACTGGGATAACTACCACACTTGGGTTCACATACACCCTGAAGAGGATTAGAAACCCTTCCTAACTCCTTAAGCATCCACATCTTGAAGGGCGAGGCGGAAACAAATAATCATCTTATAATTCTATCCATTCCAGGGTTTGCTGAGGGCATGAAGAAATAGCTAATCCAAATTTGTGGAGGGGGGCATTCTTCAGATGGGGCTGTGAATCAGAAGCAGAAGGAAGGTCTTGTGACCCACTCTACAGATGGCAGTTCTCTAGTCTGAAGGGCTGTCAGAGGGGAGTCCTCCATTTGAGAGCTGTCGCGTCCACATTTGGTTTGAAGAAGGAACCATAACAAAGCAGAGTAGGAGGCTAGATGTTGCTCATCAACAGCAGCACCTAGGCAGTGAACTCAGCTGGCATCCAAGTCACCTGGTTTCTTCTCCACCACAATAAGATGTTTCATATTTCTATTTAAATTATAGTATTTTTCTCCTAGCTTTGGTATAAAATACCATATGTAAATTTTATGCCAATCAGTGTCTCTTTTGTCCTTTTACTAGTAATGCAAATTCTCTTTTGGGGCAATGCATAACTGGCTGGACTATGAAACGAGACAGGTTCAATAATCAGGAAGCGTTTCTTCTATTAAATGCTCTTTCCCTGTGTTCTGTTTCCTCCTCTCCTCTCTCACACACCTCCTTTCCTTTGTTTGATTCTCTTATGAATCAGTTCATCCAGCTTCACATGGCTTCTGTTATGGCACATCAGCCTCAGAATTGCTTTACACATTTAATTTATATAAGTGACATATGACTCACGAAGGGCCATACAGCCATTTAGTACATGCTTGGCAGTGCTCTGTTTGGCAGCACATGTGCATGCAATAATTGATAAGGACAAAGACCCATCTAGTCCAGCCTCCTGTTCTCACAGCGGCCAACCAGATGCAAGCATAAGAGCACTTTCCTCTCCTGCGGTTTTTAGCAACTGGCCAGCCCAAGTTTTGCTTAAAGCAGAGGTGAAACTAGGCTTTATTTCAGCCGGGTCAAAGATCCAGTTTGACATTCCCCATGTACATTTGCACACACACACACACACACACACAGGGTGGGACCCTCAATGGCACCCCTCTAGAGGCTTCACCCAGGGCAAAAAACCCCAGCTACACCCCCACCAGCTACAGCTCTGCTTAAAGATAAAGAATCATAAGAAGAGAGAGGAGAAGAAGCCTTGAAGTTGCCCATCAACAGTTAGATAGCAAGCGCTCAGGTCACCTGGTCACTGTCTTCCCCACTATGGTTAGTTGCATTGTATTTCCATTTAAATTATAGTATTTATTTCTAAAAGTGCACCCAACCACACTAATTAGCATATGCAGATTTTATGTGTGTCCTCTTTTGTCCTATTCCTTGATGATATGTAAGTGGCCACCCAGTTCAGAACAACATCGCTGCTGTGATTTTGCAAAGTACACATGTGCAAAGCTACTGCAGATCTTCTTATGAGTGGGAGAAGTTAATTAGTGTCTCTGAGGATGCTTCCAGACAGCAGCATCTTCAGAAATTCTAGAGGAGTTGGTGCACTTGGGGACAAACCAATTCCCTTGTGGATTGTGGGTGTCACTTAAAAAAAGCTCCCTCTGAAAGCACCCAAAATGGGTGAGGGCAGCGACATATCAAGCCAAAAACATTCTGATTTTAGAAATGTATATAATATATGCTGGTGTCTTGATATTAATATTTAAAACAGCCATCTAAATTACAGGTCTGCCTTCACTCTCTATTCTGTGCTTGGGTAATAAATAGAAAATGCAGGAAGGAAGGGGATGCCTTGAAAAAAGTACCCCACGTTTTTCAGGCAACTTGTAGTATGTTAGCCTGCTGTTCTAGTAAAAGATAAGGCACGACATTACCCCAAATCACCCATTCCTTTTTAAAGAACAGCTTGATCTCAGTGTGCCACACAGTTATAAATCTGCTGCAATTTAAATAGCTGAATGTTGGGGAAATGAATAATGGCTATCTTTTTTCTTCTTTTGAGTGATTTGAACCCTATCTGGAACCCAACTGCTCCGAGCTTTGCTCTCCAATTTAAGACAGACCCCTCTATTTTCTCTTTGTACTTTTAAGCAGTTTTGGAAATAAACTATTAGGGGAAATGTATTATCTGTAGCTCATTTAAGGCTGTTATTCTTCTCAATGAGATTGCCAGCGATAGGACCAGTTTAATCATAATAGCTTTCTATGTCGCGTGGGCAGGTTCATGGTGATAGTAGCATGGGATCTACAAACGTTATCTAACTGCTACTGAAGTATGACTGGATATTAAGGGTGAGCCAAATTTTCCTGAGTCCATTTCTCTGTGTGAAAGATGCTATTTCAGGGGGGGACTTTGCTGAAGGACCAGTGACCTAAATAAGAACAGAAGAAGAGCAGGCTGAATCACACCAATAGCCCATCTCATCCAGTATTCATTCTCATAGTGGCTACACAGATGTCTTTGGCATCTCTCTCCTCCTGTGGGTTCCAGCAACTGGCATTCAGAGGCAACAAGACAAAGCAGATAGTCATCATGGCTAGTAGCCATTGATAGCCTTATAACTTTTTGTTAAAAATGCTGAGAGATTATTTACCTATTTTACTTTTTGTTGCAAAATGCTTGTCTTTTCTTTCAAGGTTTGCTTTGGCATTGCATTTCCCAGAGAGCTCTGGATTCCGAATTCCGGATCTCATATTCCCCTCGGTGTCCACTACCTAAACATTAGATACATAATAGCAGTCCTCTGTTTATCTTTATCTTCAACAGCAGCTCAATGCACAGCCATTAGCAGGTTAAAAAAAATTTCTCTGTGCTGTGAAGAGGTTCCTCTCTTGGCTGGCACAAGACCTGACCAGCCTATTCTCAGCCACTCAGTTGACAGTCCTATTGCTCTTGTGGTCCTGCGATGGCAAATGGGAACTAGGCACATGCAAATGATAGAATTCTGGTGGAGCTTTCTTTATTTACCATTATTTTATATTCCACCTTTCCTATAAGAAGTTCAAGAGATGGTTTTCTGTCACCCACTCGCAATGCCCCTGTTAGAGCTCCCTATAACTCTGCAAGACTGACACATGACAACTGGCCCAGAGTCATCTGGTGAGCTTCATTGATGAGTGAGGAGCTGAACCTATATCTTAAAACAGGCCCACACTATACATTGAAAGCATAGTCAATGCACATTGAAAGCACATGACTTCCCCCAAAGAATCCTGGGAGTTGTAGTTTGCTAAGGGTGCTGGAAATGGTAGTTCTGTGAGGTGGGGGAGTATCAGTTCTCAGAATCCTTTGAAGGAAGCTTTAGATGCGTGTTTAATATGCTTTCAATCTATAGTGTCACTCTGTCTGGCTCTTATTAGGGCCCCTGCCCTTAAGATATGCAGTGGCACTGCTGGCATTTGTTGCATTGTGCGGGCAGATATTTAAGCCAGGAATCAGGGCAGCATGAAATTCTATATCCTCTCCCACTCTCTCCTCCCCTCTCCTCTCAAGCTAACCAGCCTCTAAAACGAGAGACTAGTTACATTTCTGCAGCTATAGCAGTGAGATGAATGCTTGAAAGCTTTGCTTTTGTTAGAGCAGAGAAGCAGATGTTGTAAATTATATACTGCAAAAGGAACTGTGGGAACAATTCCATGCATCACCTCAATAATTTGTTGGCTCTTTATCTTGGCATACTGAGCGGGGGGGGGGGGCTCTCCTTTCATTAGGGAAGGGGCAGGGCACTCTCCCATCAAATCACTATTCAACACCAATTCTGCCTCTGGTTGCTTGCCGCTCCTGTGTCCTGGCAGCGATGACAGAAGCCTGGGGAGGCTCTGCTTGCAGCTCCTCCTCAGCTCCCCAGTGCAGAGGAGGACATGCTGGGAAGGGCAACCATTTCAGATGGGCCTCGGCTCACAGCAGGCTGGGCTTCAGGCTACCTACCATGTGAAGAACCGAGACACAGAGAAAGTCTAGTGCTGCTTCACCTGTGACACCTGGGGACCTTTCTTTTCTTTTGGCACTTTCTGCATCTATAAAAGGACCGAAGATGTGTTAGGATATTGATGTTCCGTTCCACCTAAACAGATGTGTGGAGCTGTTGTATGTCACATGTCTGTTTACATTCCAGTACAGCTTGCTGGGAACTTGCGTTTGTGTATCGCTTTTGCTTTGTGCTTCCTGCTTTTGCTTGGACGCGAAGGGGAGCAGACATGTTTTTCCTTTGTCCTGATGCTGAATAAAATGCTTGTAAATATGCATTCATATGCCTCTGTCCACACTTCCGTTGCAAAGAGCTCTTATCTCTGCTGGCTTGCGTGCTCAGTCTCTAAAGGTTTCTGAGGCTTGAGTTGCAGTTTTGATGCTGTTCCGAGAGCCGGAGTTTGCCCAGCTGCTGGCCAGTGGGCTGGAGCCAGCTGGGGGCCTGCCAATTGCCCCTGTCACCCAGGATGCATCCCAACAGGATGGGTGGGGACTACACTCACTAGAATGTACATACATTACATTTCCCTTGATACAAACTGACTCATATGTACTGATTGCTTAACACCTTCTCTGTGGCCCTTGGATGGCATATTCAGCATGCCACAAAAGCAACACGAGGGGAAGTTTAACTCTTCAGCGGCTCAGTTCTACACCCATGGGGGGAGGCAGTACGTCTCTGAATACCAGCTGCTGGGAATTGCAGGTTGGGAGAGTGCTGCTGCACTCAGGCTCTGGTTGTGGGCTTCTCTTGAGAATCTGATTGGCCACTGTGAGAACAGGATGCTGACCTGGATAGGCCTTTGGCCTGATCCAGCTCCTCTTACATTCTTATGTTCTGTTCTCAGCCACAGTGACAATGAAAATAGACACACAACACCCAGGTGTTTTTATGCTTTCCTTTTATTAGCCTTAGGGAAAACACTCCCACTGGCAGCAATGGGAGCTTTCTTTTCTCATGCTAATGTTATAGATGGGGAGGGGAATCCCCCTAAACCCTAGAAATTAAGAAATGGTAGGGTTTTGATTGTTTGGGGTGTGAAGGGAGAAACACAAGCTGCAGAGGAATTCCTGAGCTAGCCTATGCAAAATAACCTGGCCAAGCTAGGGCTATTAATAAACAATGCAGCGCCATTGAGGGCCATTGGCAATGCAAGTGAACTGCCTTCCCCACTTGCCTTGAGTTGTGCACAGAGATTGGGATTTGGAAGGTTGTTGGGTATGAGGTGACAGGAAAATAGAATCTTTAGGAAGGTGTGCTGGGAAGAAGAAAAGAAAAAAGACCAGGATCCATCTTGGGCAGGCTGGATGAAGGCTGGTTGGGAGAGATGCCTTGGACTCCAGGGCTGCACTGCTGTGGGGGACAAGCCCCTCTTGAAATGAGCAAGCTGTAAGATCTGGAGTCCCTCCATGCAGGCTGAATGTGTAAATAGATGAACAAACCATATTTATTAAGGTTACAACAGTGTCTGCCATGTCTCAAGATTCAGGTAGGTAGCCATGTTGGTCTGACACAGTTGAAATAAATTTAATTTTTTTTTTAAAAAAATGCCCAGTAGCACCTTAGAGACCAACTATGGTAAGTTTGTTCTGGGTATAAGCTTTCATGTGCATGCACACATGGTATCTGAAAAAGTGTGGATGCACACAAAAGCTTATATCCAGAACAAACTTAGTTGGTCTCTAAGGTGCTACTGGACAATTTTTTAAATTTTTAAATTTATTTCGACTGCCGTGTCTCAGTTCTCCAAAGAAAGTGCCTGCAACCTCCAGGAATCTTCCAGAGAGTGGGAGGCACCCAACTTTTGTAACACTAATAACAGCATGAGGAAGGGTGGATTGTTAAAAAACCTATAGGGATTGCATGAGATGAGAGACTGTGGATATACTCTTTATTTGTTCCATCACTACCTCTGTGCCAGGGTCCTAAATTACATGGAACAACTCCAGGGATTGAGCAAGCTCCTTGCTGCAGAAGTTCATCACCCAACATGGAGAGAGGTAGTAGTAATATAATAGAGGGGTGGGATTAAGAGAGGGCTGAGAGATAAGAGGGCAGCCACTTTTGCAACTGCAGGGTTATTACATAATCTGGATCTTTCTGTGCATTGTAAGCTTCCCAGCCCATCTCTGATTTTTCTTCTGACTGCATCTGTCTTCCTTAAGATACTGAAAGGAAGTGTTTTGTCAGACTCATTGGCTTGGTACCATTACATTCTGCTTTATGGAGTGGCTAATATGATCAAGTCAAACTGTAATATGTTTCAGCCAAGTCTGCAGCTGAAGATAAGTAAGATACAGATTGAATCTTAGGTTGCAGTCTTATGTACACTCATCTGGGAGTAAATACCATTGCACTCAGTGGGGCTTACCTCTGAGTAGACTCATGTTTGATCGCACTGTCAGCCACACAAATAACAGGTGCATGAAGGTGCATGTTCCCAATAAGTCCAAGATGAGGCTTTGGGAAGAGGACACTAAAATCCTCTTTACACATGGTATTATAAGACATATAGTATACACCAAATATGCTTAAGGTATACACTTCAAATGTCAAGTTTGAATATGGTGGTGATATTTTTTCAAGTTCATGTCTATTGTATGCTTGTCAGGGAACCAGGGTGCCCTGCAGGCACAGGCAATGGCCTTGCCACCACATGATGTCTTAGAGAAGACCTTGAGATAGTTGCTGAGTCTGTATAGAATAACTGCCTGTGAAAACCAGAGAGCTAGAAATATATATATATATATATATACTCTGGTGTGTTTGGCTATACGTAATGATTCCTTGAAAATCTGAAGCAGGGGGAACTGCTGGAAGGGAAATCACTGGGGCCACATAACGCATCAGGTGTTTGTAATAGTTTTTCCCTAATAGTTTTTTATATTCTTTTACCTCAACCCCACGCCTGCCTGCCACCTGCTTGAAAGAGCTGTAAGTAGGACTCATGAACCTGATGATCAGCTGGGAGGCTCCTGCTTTTTCCAGCGGATTACTTAGCCTTGGAGGCTGGCTGGCAGGAAGTCTCATTGTTCCTCCTTTCCTCCAGAAACACCTTCCAGCGGACTGACACCTCCCCGCTGTTGCATTTCTGCGAAAGCTACCAGGGATCTGGGTGGGGTTGGTGGCAGTTCGGAACCTCCAATCCTGCTTTATTTTGGGAGCACTCCCCCTTGGGGAGCCTTTAGAAAATCCGAGCCCTTTAGAAAAGCAAACTCTGGAGTGTATTTATGAATGCACCCAACTGAGGAGAGGAAGGGCAGAAGGCTGTATAATTATTTTCCAATTCATTGGCTTTTCCTAGCAGGGAGAGGCCTTGCTTTCTCTTGTAGATTTCTCAAACGGAGGCACCATAGGCTCGGTTACCACGGAAACCAAACCATTTCTTTTCTCTCTAATAGTATGCTGAAGGTTTCTGAGGCTTTATTCCACCCTTTTGCCTCTGCTGGACTCTTTCAGCATTCACCCTACGTCACGCTTGGAAATGCAGCATTTGATTCTCGGCGGAAGGAGGGGCGGTAACTGCTTCTCCCCTATAGCCCAGCCCTTATCCCTGCCACCGCCTCCTCATCACATGCCCCCATCATCTGGTACTTCAGACTGTTATGATGCCATTTTATTAAAAAGATCCTGAGTGCA
Source organism: Podarcis melisellensis (assembly GCF_964234715.1). Lineage (NCBI taxonomy): Eukaryota > Metazoa > Chordata > Lepidosauria > Squamata > Lacertidae > Podarcis > Podarcis melisellensis. Next base: position 43,697,600 of record NC_138542.1, on the reverse strand, counting down.
CAAACCTCCCTCCCTGCAAAAGAGAATGTAAAAGTTATTTCCTGGTCTAGTCAGAATTGCTTTTCTGAAAAAGGGGCTGTCCGGATATGGATTTATGGAACTCCTTGAAACTAGTCTGCAAGGGGGGAAAGATGAGTTAGACTTACTACTTTTCTTTAAAAAATGAGGTTACTCAAAATAAAAAGTGTATTTTTTTTTAAGGTGGCAAGTGCTTATTGCACTTAATCACTGAATTGTATTTTGGATGCTGTCACTAGGTTGCCATTAATAGGGCACCATTAATGGCTTCACCAGGGATGTGGGTGGCGCTGTGGGTTAAACCACAGAACCTAGGACTTGCCGATCAGAAGGTCGGCGGTTTGAATCCCCGTGATGGGGTGAGCTCCCGTTGCTCAGTCCCTGCTCCTGCCAACCTAGCAGATTGAAAGCAAGTCAAAGTGCAAGTAGATAAATAGGTACCGCTCCTGCGGGAAGGTAAACGGTGTTTTCATGCGCTGCTCTGGTTCGCCAGAAGCGGCTTAGTAATGCTGGCCACATGACCCAGAAGCTGTACGCCAGCTCCCTCGGCCAATAAAGCGAGATGAGCACCGCAACCCCAGAGTTGGTCACAACTGGACCTAATGGTCTGGGGTCCCTTTACCTAATGGCTTCACCAGAGCTTTCATGATTTGCTAGTCTTTCTGTGTGCCACAACATTGTATTCTGGATTTAGCCTTTACATCAGGAGTCCTCAACCTTTTTAAACAGGGGCCAGTTCACTGTCCCTCAGACACTGTTGGGTACCGAACTATAGTTTGAAAAAAACATGAACGAATTCCTATGCACACTGCACATATTTTATTCGTGGTGCACAAAAAACAGGAAAAACAATACAATATTTAAAATGAAGAACGGATCCCGTTCGTAACCGGAAGTACCACTGTAGTAATTATATAGTTCGTGTCCTGCTTGTGGGTTTCTCGTAGGCATCCGCTTGGATTCTGTGAGAACAGGATGCTTGAATAGATGGACCTTTGGTAGGGTCCTTTAGTTTTATAAATGTGTGTGTTTTGGAGAAAGGGTAGGAGATTATATTTAACCCTTCCTGGTTTGGGGAAACCCCAGCTTTCTCCCCTACCCTCATATAATTAAAACCATGTGACGGAGATCATGGTCACACTGACAAACACTGACACACTCCCAGTCTCTTAACACTTCACTATTCCTTTGTTTACATCCCTCCATGAACTGAAGGGCAATTGTCTGCAGCAGGAAGCCTCCGGCAATAGAGCATGATCAGGGTTCTAAATCATGTGAAGACAGGAAGCTCCTTGCTGATGCAGTGTGTCCTTCGTGGAGGGCAGTAAAAGGGGGGAAGTTGATGCAGTGGAGGGGGTGGGGCCTGCCAGTACACCTTCGCTCTCTCACACTTGATTTCCATTGTGCGAGGGAAAAGGATGGCCAAAAACAATCACATTGCTGGTGCAATTTGGTGTAGGTTTCTGTGGATCAGGCAGTTAAGGTGATGTCCCCAGAATTAATCCCTTTGAAATACCGATGCTCTGGTGTGTTTTGTGTTGAGCATCAGGTTGCCTAAACAAACCCCTTGTATTTCCTGGAGTCCTGGATGTAGCAAGGGTTAAAATCTAAGGTAGGATTCCATTCTTGAATTAGCCAGGCAAGGGTCCTCATTACCACGTAAGTACAGTCCTTAGTACGACAAACAAGGTTGCTTAGTGTCAGAGGGCAAATGGATGGACCTTTCTTCCTCACCTTGCTGGTAGTGAGAAAGACAAAAGCCTCTTGTGTGTGAGAGAGATGGAAGCAGACTGCTGGCAGAAAGCAGAGCGAGAGCCATGCTTGTTTTCTGCTGGAATCCAAGGCTGTGACTGGACAAGATCTTCTGGGGTGTAAATAAACCACATATCATAAAGACACCACAGTCTCTGCTGCCACTCATTCCATGGAAACCAAACCCTGGATGAAAGCCTGGAACCCTGAGAATCTCACACTGCTTGAAGATTGGAGTGGTGTACAATAGTTTGAAAGAAAAGATATCCCTATATTATGTGGAACTCTGAAACTTTGCCATAAAAGAAACTTTCTTAAGGAACCAAACCTATGCTATTGTCCAGTTATTTATGGATAGTAGCATTTATTAAAATGATTTTTAAGATCAGCTGGGTATATACAGTTCTAATTCTTATCTAAATAGTTCAAAGCTCTGCAGCAGACCCTTGCTGTGTTTGCAGATACTCACACTATAAAAATCACTGAATAATTTGTGTGGCCCTTCATGCCTTTTCCTCAGGAGTTTATCTGATAGGTTTACTTGTAGAGAGTACTCAGGTTTTCTCATTGGCGATCTTTCCACCATTCTCTCTGGGGCATTGTGACCGACTGACTTTTCCATGAGCTGCCTGTTCAGATACAAAATGAATGCTAAATCCTACACCTCAGACTGATATAATGTCCATACAGAAGAGAGTAGGACAGCTTTAGTGTCAATCAAAATACATTGCCAGGAGGATTTAAAAACACTGTTTAAAACCTTGGTTTATTCCTAGGGGAACTGGAGATCATACTACAAAAAATGGGAGCAAGTCACTATTGTCATCACTAATTTTCCTCTGTCTTGTAATGCCAGCAGCAGCAGTAGCAACAGCAGCAAGATCAAAAAGTTAAAAGTCCTCTATCTAATTTGGGAGCAGGTCATGTCAGAGTTTGAAATGGGTTGAGTGCATTCTTAGGAGATGAATATAGCATCCATTTTCTGTCCTTTACCCTAAATGACCACTGAGTATTGCTGTAAGTCATTAAACATCTACATTATATCAGTGACTTCAAACACTGCATTTTTGGTACTAAATGAAGACTGGCATTCTTCATCCAAACAGTGAATGAGATAACTTTTTGATATAAAGTTATGATAACTATTTTTAAACATTTGATGATGAAAAGATACAGTTTGGTCTGTATTCTGGAACTTTAGGCACTCACCTTTATCCAAACTTTAAATAGTCCATTCTGGAGACACTATAGAGTCCCCAATATATGCATTTTTGTATGCAGTGCTAGGCTGGGAAACTGCACTGCAAAATTCAGAGAAATACCAGTTTCAAAGGACGGCTGCATTTTGGGTTGAATACTGTTTTGGGAAGGTTTACCTTTATTCCCACCCCTACATGTTCCCGCTTTAAAATTTTGAGGATGCTTTCTTAAAATGTGATTAGCGTGAGATATTAGAGTTACAATTCTGAAGGGTTCCAATCTGTCCCCAGGGTCACCAGAAGCTAAACATTTGAGTGTCTGTGCAGGAGAGATGTTCCTTGTTTGCTTAGAGCACTTTCTCATCAAGTCGCACACATGAACATGCACAGCCCTTTTCACACACTTATGAGGCTCATTTTGAACTTTTGATAGCAGAGTGAAGGTCAATTATGCCCCCCCAGCATATATTTAGCCTAAAGAAGAATAACACCTGGGTTTCAATCTTAGTTGAAACTCTGACAATGAAACTGTATGAAGCCAAGCACTCCATACTCACAACACTGTTGCAGCAACTTCGTGTTATGCTGTGTCTTTGTATAACCATGTCACCAGGGTCCTAGTTTGATTATACATCTTTCTCCCAGACAAGGCTTCTTAGGCTGGGGTGGGTGGCTATGCTACTGCAGTTTTCTTGAGTCCTATTGTGAAGGCTGACTGGGAATTATGGCAGTTGTGTAGTCCAAAACATTTGGAGTGCACCAGGTTGGGGACAGTTGTGCTTGAGCATCTTTTTGACATCACAAGTAGGATGGAAGGGGGAGCTCTCCTCATAGTGTGAGTGCCCTTTTCCTTCCTTCCTTCCTTCCTTCCTTCCTTCCTTCCTTCCTTCCTTCCTTCCTTCCTTCCTTTCTTTCTTTCTTTCACAACTTTGGCATTCATTATTCAGCCAAGTAGAAGGTAGTGCTGTGATAAGCCTCTTTTAGATAAGGGATTTCATGCTTAAGCAGCATAGTCCCTTGGGGTGTGAGCAAGGTGACCATGTAATTTGCATACCTGTGCAGTTTATTTCAAGCTGTTTGGGAAGAAAGAGGAAATGGGAGGAAGCAGAAAAGGTCTGGCTTTGAGCAGATATGGCCCCTTCAACATTTTGAGTTAGGGTGCTTTCATGTTACTTATGAAAAACAATTATTGTGCCACAATTTTCCCGTGTGACCTTGGCTAAGCCATTTTATTGCTGTATCTCATTTATCTGTAAAATGGGAATAATGATGCTAATACTGTACTGCATTGACGTACTGCAAGCAGTGGAAACTGCACAAATATTTTAGATCATCTCAACATCTCAGTGTACTTTCATCTAGAGCTTCATAAAGATAAGCTGAATCCAGGATAAATCTGCTTTCTTTAGTTCTATCCATGGTCAACTTCAGACCACTTCATACAATTACTGGAGAGTAGGGCTGCATCATTGGGCCTGCCCTCTTACATCTACATCCTAGACCTAGAGTCTTCCCCCAGCATACATCAACACACAATCCATGGACCCTGAGGGGTGAGGCAAGGAAGATGATAAACTTTGGGAGCATAGACAGTGGGGCAGTCATCTTTCCCTTTCACACATATAATGCATGAAATGAACTTTGGTTTCTTTCCTTAGTACCTATGGTTTCTAAGAATGTTGCTGCTTTGGTGAGGAATTCACTTTCCAAAGGATGTGAATTAAATCACACTAGTCCCGTTTATCTAGTGTTGCCTTTAGGTCATAGGAACATAAGACGAGCCAGATGCTTATGAGAAGGTCACAAGCAGGGCTTGGGGTCAAAAACTGATGCTGTCACACTCACAGTTCTCTACAAACCCCAAATCTTAACCTCTTTTGCTATTGCGACAAGACCTTTATCCCATGTGGCATTAAGTTCTTCTAACCACAGATTTTATTGAAGGTAAAAATGGAGCACAGACCGAAGTTTGCAGGACACTGTTTGTGGTAGCTGGCTTTAAGAAAGGAGTGGAGAAGTCTGATAAAGCACTTGTTAACCTGACAGAAAGGCTTGACACTGACTTAAATATTGTTTTCCAAGCCAGAATATTCTGTCTATGGAAAAGCACAGGAATGTGGTTGTGCATTTTGTGCTCTAGTAGCCTCATTGATGACAAGCAGTATACAAATGTGCCCTGCCATTTTGTGAACTGGGTTTAGGTTCAGTCAGTCATTTCACTTCAGCAGTTCCTCTTTGAGGTTTGCCTGTTTTAGAATTAATTGTAGCATTTACACAGGATTATATATCATTCTAGGCTAGACTATTCATCCATTTAGCCCAGTAATCTGACTGCCAGCAGCTCTCCAAGATCTCAGGTAGAGGGTATTTTCCACCTTCTGCTACTTCCTGAATTCCTTTAACTGTGAGGGACTGAACCTCAGACCTACCTGTGAGCTATGGTAATTTCATTGCTTAGTATTAATATTTGCCCAGTACATTGTTAGAATTGTTATGGCCTCATTTCTATATAATTTTTTTCCTCAAAAACTGTGTAGAATTTGCACAGGAGTACTCCTGTACCTGCTAATAACTTTGCTGCACTTCAAAGAAATGGAAAGCTTGAGGTAAAGCCAGAAATCAGTCTGGATTCTGCATTCTCTTCAAAAATAATGAAACTACAGAGACTCTCAGTTAATATTTGGGCCACTAAACACACCTATGCTTCCCAGTCAGCAAACCATGGAAAAACAGATGCCCCCACTTTGTGTCACATAATGCCTGATAAAGAATTTGGGAGGATTCAAAAGCTTGCCACGATTTTCTGACATCTTGCTTGGTTCTGCTAAACATACCTTAGATGGTTCTGTGGACCCAGGACTCCCCCCTCCCCATAAACCTCTGCCTCAGTGAGCTGAAAATGTAATTGCTTTGCAAAGAGAAATGCAGTTTCACAGGGTGGGTGGGTGTAAGAGAGAGAGGGAGAGAATTGGATATGGTGGTCGCTGAAAGACTTTCAGGAGGAGGCAGAAGGGACTGGAATATAATTTAAAGATGATCAAGGCATAGATGCATCAGGGAGCATTAGAGGAGGGGAAGAATGTGAGTAAAAGGAATGGAAGGGAAAGGCAGGGAGATTTGAGGATTTTCTTACTTTCAGGGATGTGAACAGGCTGATTCTGCCAACTAAGAATGCTTCCTTGTCATATCTCACCGGAAGACTATCTTCAAATGCACGTCCAGAGTACAAGAGAGAGCACGAAGATGGAAGAATATGGGATGGAAATGCGCGAGCGATGAGATGGGAGAAATAATCCAGGGGAAAATGGTAAGTAGTAAAAGAGGCGTCAGGGACAGAGGGGAAAAGAGGTTAAATGACAATGAAAAGGGGGGAGGCGGGAATGGGAAACAGAGTGGGGGTGGATTACAGATCCAAGTGGGAGGGACTGTGTGTGTGTGTGTTGGTGTGCAGGGGAAGGAAAGTGCAACATCGGGGAGGTTGCAGTTAAAGATAATGTAAATGTGCCGAGCCTGTTTTCATCAAGTTGTCTGGAGAGCCATCTACTGTTGGCAAGTAGAACAGTCATTAAGGTGAACGCGCTGCCCTGGGTGAGTCAATGTCAGTTCCTTCACTCCATAGCACTGGGCACATACTGAACTTGTCACAGATTAGTAAGTGATGCCAGAGAGTGAGCTGAGCTGGAAACGGCCGGGCCAGCTGCATGGAGCCTGAGGGGGAGAAAATGCAGCGCTCCAGAGCTCACACCCCCACCAGGCCGATTCCCCCAGCCCTTGCTTGTGCCTCAAATAGCAGGACACTGTGCTTGGTGGTAGCAGCTGCCTGGGCCATGTATTCTTCCCCATCCCCACTGCCCCTTCCTCCCCCCCCCCCCAAATACTGACAACCCTAGAATAATGACCTTCATGACAGACATCACACACCTTGGATATTCTGCCTCGGCCTGAGATGTGCTGGTGCTTTGCAGCAGTAAGGGGGAAGCAGATGCCTAGCAGGGTCTTGCTAGCAAAGCACACTGCTGTGGCCCTTCTGCTACCTGAGACTCCTGCCTCCTACCTCCATTTTCAAGCTCTTCCCCACACAACTTTGAGGAGCCGGAGCATCCGTGGCAATCACTTTTGCCACTGGTGCTCAGAAATAAATGATATTCCAGGTAGAGGTATATACAAGTCCATCTGAGTGACTGGGCATTGTCCTCACCTGCCTGATCGTAGCCACATAGGAGTGGCTCCTTCGCTCTCTGCTGAAGCTTATGCTGACAGTTCACTGGGCAACACACAGAAACAGTGTCACAGTTTCTGAATTGGTACATGCTAACACCCAAAAATGACATAGCTGCAGTGATGAATAAAGGCAAATGGCCCTGTTGTCCTGATACCAACAACACTATTTCATTTGTCCCTGTTGCTGGAGACTGGGGTAGAATGCTGAGTCCGTGGTCTTGTGGCCACTTACATCCCTAGTTTAGGCCCTTGTCTGTAAGAATGGATTTGTAGAATGCCATGCAGTCTGAGTTTGCAGCAACTAGCTCACGTCTTTGCATTCCGGCGTTCCCATGGTAGACCGAGGGAAACAATAGACTTTACTTCCTTCCACCCCTCACATTCTCCAAATTATTTCCAATCTTCTCTTAAGCATTCTGGGCCCATAACCCCCGTTGGTTGGGAAAGAAATTATTAGGTAAATTCCCTGCATGCCTAAGATCCAGGTTTGGGGTGAGTACTCTTTGGTGAGAGAACCCCAGCCAAGATTTAAAATCACAAAATATGCAGCAAAGCATGGGAATTTAGGTGGTTAAACATTAAAAGATCCCCTTCTAAGTTGGTTGCAAAGTTCCCCTCTTCCTTTGGCATACAAAGTGACCACATGCATGATAAGTTTGAAATGGTTTACTTACAGACTCTTCAAAGGTCAGATCCATGTGCTTTTCTATACAGCAGTCAGAAAACATAGGCAGCAAAACATAGGTTCCAAAGTACGGTAGTATATAGAAACACAAAGATGGCTTGCAAAAGCCATGCAGTCTGAGAAACTAGCTCCGACCTCCTTACTGGTAGGGTTCACGTGATGGAATGGGAGAACAAAGAGCTTGATAATCCGTCCTCCCAAGGTGAGGGGGAGTACCCTAGCTAAGCCTGGCAGGACAGCTTACTCTATGGTCTTAACCCTTTCATGCATTAGTTACATCTTAAGCATGTTGGTAATATGAAGCTGGATATCCTACATGTCCTCTGTTAGCCTTTTACTATGATACCTTTCTCCTCTCTGTCCTTCCTGGGGCTTCAAAGCATTTAAAATCCAAGTATTGCAGCCAAGAGAATTGTCCCCATATTCTAGATTCATTACCTCCTTTTTATATTCCTTCCTTGTCATTCTTCCTACATCAGATGTGGACTCCTTGTTCTTCTTCTTCTAGTGTTCCCATCTCAGACTCTGAGCCTCCCTGAAATCTCCACTCTCCACCCAATACACGGGCTCAAACATTCTTTCCCATTGTGTACATTCTCCTGCTCCCCCCACCCCCGGATTGCTTACAAAAACACAGTCACCTTTCTGAGACACGAAGCGACAGCATCTATTTTTTCCTTCAGCTCTTTTCTTATAATGCTCCTCTCACTTAGCCTTCTGTCTCTGCATCATATCCCTGATTCTGCCTGCTTTTATTCCTACACCCAATTCTTGAACAGTGTTGGTTGTCAGGTCCTGTCGGGAGCTGAACTTGCTTTGGGTTTGCATGGTGCCTGCTTAGCAAGAGAGAGAAAGCTGCTGCTGTGAATAACTGTGTCAGCATTTATCATGGAAGCCACAGTAGTTGCATTGGCTACTTTGCAATCTTGCTTCTGATGCTGCAGACCTCTCGAGCATTGCTGAATGAGCATGCAGCTTTCTGGCACCCGAATGGAGTTTGAGTTTCTTCACAGACCTGTCAAGCATCTGGGCCAAATGACCAAATTAACACTGTATTCCCTGTATCGGTCAGACCATCTTTTTGGTCTGCTTCCTCCTACTTCTGCTGATCCCAGAGCACACCTGTCTGGCAGCACAGTATGCTGTCCCTATTAACGTCCACTTCACACTTCTGCTCATCTTGCCTGGATGTTCCAGCAATCCAAGATGTTTGCTATCACCAAGGGATCTTTCTCAATCTGGTACATATCAAAGTAAATGAGGCATGCTCAGGAATGATTATGACATGACATGGTGCAGAACTGGGAGCAGATGGGGCTTCCCCTAGGATGTTCCAGGTCTCTTTTCAGGGGACTGGAGGGAAGATACAGTGCTCTTAATGACTGCCTGCATATCAGCCAAAAGAGATTACCAGGATGAATGCAGTGTTGTGATCAGCAAACAGGGGGGAAATTCCAATGGAATACAGCTGGGTTTGGTTGTTTTTTTGGTTTATTGGGCCATGGTTCTGCAGGTAACTCTGTTTCTTCCATTATAGAATTTCCCTTTGCCACACAGAAAAGAAGAATGAAATGAATGAAGAATGAGTAGATTCAGGGTGGGAATTTTATTTTAATATGAGATGGGGCAGGTGCCTAGGAAAGAAAATCTTCCATATCTAGCATCCTCCTGAAGTTCTCAACGCATTTTTCTCACTGGGCTCTGCTATTTATCCTTCAGCTGATTTAAGCTTTTCTGAACGGCATCTTGCCAGAGGCTATTATATAACAAATAGTCTTTGGGAACAGGGCTTTAATGTAAAACCTGGCATGAAGAGGAATCCATGATGGGATGTGGGTCTGTATGGAAATAATTCAAAGACTAAGAGTCAAGCTTGTGTGTGTGTGTGTGTGTGTGTGTGTGTGTGGTGCCAGATGACCTTACATTGGTACACTGTTGAAGTTTAGGAGAGCTCACTCAGTAGAACATGAGATTCTAATCTCAAGGTCATGGTCTCAAGCCCCTCGTTGGGCAAAAGGTTCCTGCCTTGTATGGGGTTGGTCTAGATGACCCTCATGATCCTTTCCAGCTCTCCAATCTATGATTCTATGACAGCAATCACAGCTGGTAGCAATTTACAAAAAACAAAACAAAACACATTAGCATTGCCAGAGTCCAACAGGTTTGATCAGTCATTCTTCTAAATGCAGAAGTTATTCTCCATGTTCTTCAGCTCCATCTACTGGTTCACTTACAGCTTAACAGAGAGATGTGCAAGCTGGTAACTTGAACTAAATAGGAAACATTGTAAATGCAGAGCACCTCGCATTATGAAAAAAATTAACATTAACAGGGATATGCTAGCTTCGTGGGGGGAAATCATACTTTGGAAATGCATGCTAGTTTTGCATGAGAAATATAAGAGAGAATTAGATGGGCTTATTTTTTTTGCATTGTGCATTTGACATTTTAAATTTTGTTTGTTTGCCCTTCATTAATACCAAACTAATCAAAGAATGCAAACTCCATCACATTAAAACCTCTTCACAAAGCTGGAGCTTACATACAAGCATTCAGGACAGCCATGTGTGAAGACAGCCTGACAGTTTGAGGTTTGCTTGGATTTTATATAGTGATGTTAATAGTCTGCCCCTTTGCTGATCAGAACAAACTTGCTCATGATTCAGTGTCTGCTTCTTTATGTGCAAGATTTATTACCCATATATCTAGGCAAGTCCCTCCGGAGACTTCAAATATAATATTTTACAGAAGCGGTTTCCCACTTCGCTGTCACATGCATACACTCACCTTGGAAAATCTCAGCCATCCTCTGCTTCCCTAATTCTCCTCCTCCATGGCTACTTATTTTGAGAAAAGCATGCTAGGGAGAAGGCTAAGCTGATATTCTTTTCCCAGTCATGCAGGAAATTTTTAATATGGGAGAATTTCATATGCAGGGTTAAGCCAGCACATTCCAGGAATCACTATACCATGCAGTCTTTTCTCAGGCAGGGTTTTGTTCTGAGCCAAAGGCTGCAGGAAAATTCATTCATTAGTTCTCATAGATGCTAATATTTCCTTTTTAAAAAAGGAAATATTAAATCATTTCCTCTTCTCTGTAACTTTTGAGCTGGCTCCATGAATGCTTTATAGACTGGAATATTTCACCTATGAAGAATAAGAAGTAGAAATCACATTTTTTTAATAAAAAAAGCATTTTTAATAATAATAATAATAATAATAATAATAATAATAATAATAATAATAATAATATGTACTTTTTATCCAACATGTTTGTGTTCTTTTCCAACTTTTGATATTGTAGGTGCAGAAAATGCAAACCAAACCAAACCAATTCAAAGTCCATTTGTGATACCAGTTTATGTTAATTGGACCACAAATAGTTTGTCCTTGCATAAAAGAATCAAGTTTTACAAATGCTCACAGCTGAAAGAAAATACTTTCTAAAATGAGGTTATGTAGTATTTCTGTAACCTCAGTACCATTCAGATCTTGCCTGAGTGGATATTAGAAAACACATGTGTTTCAAATCAAACTAATAATTAGCACAAGAAAGCTGGAAGGAGAAACATTTGGAAAACACACCACATTGAAAGAATCCATTCTATTCTATTTGAAGTTGTTCTCTAGAGATTGGTCTTGAGTCCTCTAAGAAGAAACTCCCATCTCTCAGCGTTGCAGAGAGCATCAGTTATGTACATGTCTAGATTCCTTTCCATTGTAGATTTCCTCTTCTGGGGAAGTGTGAGTTCTACTTTAGTGAGCATAGTTGCAGAGCAGTTTGTACTGCTCCTTGTGGCAAAATTGCAATGTGGGTCAACAGAAACAAATGACAGGCATCATGTACCTAAGAAACTGTTATCTAAGCATTAATGACACAGAAGAGAGAAAGTGTGTTGAAGGGGGATTAGAATAAGCAAATAATATTCTAATATAAAAGGAAACTAGAATATGAAATAGATAGCGTAAATAATGTTAGCTTAATAAAAGTGGACAATCCTTGTTATCAGTAACACCCCCAACGTTTTGTAAAAGCATAGTGCGTAGTATCCTGTCATCTAACGGGCCCCATAGCTAGTGGTCCTTCTGCATACTTGGCACATGGGGTCTCCTGAAGTATGTTCAGGTTCAAGTCGGTTCAAACCTAGTTAAAAGGATCATGGGAAGGATTCCTGCCTAAGACCTCAGAGAGCCAATGCTTGTCATATAGACTGTACTGACTTAGGATCAGGGCAACTTGAGAACTTCCAAAATACTCATTTGAATGCTACCTTTATTAGACCACCCAAATCTCCCAAACTAGTGTGCAAGCTTTCAAGTTCCGAAGAAAGGGCTCCATTTGAATGCCTGCTACCTCCTCCTGTTCTCCATCTTCTTATGGGATGCAGACATGGGATGGCTTGAACAACAGCCCTTTTCTCTCCCCCATCTTCTCCTGTTATTGCCCTACTTTGTCGCAGCCAGAGGAGGGAAGGTGGTTGGCATGGGAAATGGTCCGGTATTGGAAGGGAATTGTATCCCAGCAACATCTATGGAGAGTGACATATTTCCCATCCACTTCAAAATGATGGTTAAGGCTGGAGCCTCTGACATCTACATTGCCCTGATGCATCTGACCCCCCCCCCCATGCATTCCAGTAGCAGCTAGATGCTGATGCTCAAATCCCAGGGCTGTTGTGTTTGGGGAATTTGCTTCTAATTAATTCTGGGGAATTTAAGATGTAATTTCTCCTGTCTTCCTTTGTGACCTGCATGGTTGGGTTCATAGGCAAGATGCTCATTTTTGTGTCATGTCAAGATTTACACGCTGCATAATTGACTATAAGGCAGCTCATATTTGTGCAGCTGAGTCCACAGGCTATTGTTTGTGTGCCTTCACCTTCTCGGTGGCAGTCACCTGGCTTTTCTATTGTTTGTTAAATTTGTTTAGTGAAGTGTAATCCCCCTGTCTTTTATAAGACACTACTGTGTGATTTTCTGTCGCTTGCAGAGGTGAGACTCATCAGCCTTCTAAGCTGGAATCTTCTTTCCCTGGAGGAATTCACTCTTTTCTTTGATGGGAATAGGTGTAACTGAGACATAATTTAACCAAAGAGAACAATGTTGAAATTCTGCTTTCTTTTTTTGTGGGGTTTTCATAGCACACACAGGGAAAGGACATAGTCAAGATGTTGGTTTCAGGTATGCTTGTATTTGCTTCTGCTTATCTTTTAATTTGAAAGGTAATAATTCAAGAATTTCACCTGGGCTAGGTGAAAACTTCTTTTTCTTGTTTTCTTTGGGTTTTTGTGACTGGGTATTCTTATCCACATCCAAGCTTGGTATCACTTGGCTTCTTGCAAAAGCTGATTTCCAAATTTACTTCCTGAAAGTAACATTCCCTTGATTTTATTTATTTTTAAAGGCAAGCATGGCACACTCTTTTTGGAACCAATTTCAAAACAGTTTTCTCCTCTCCTTTCTTTGTTCATTGTTTCTGTTTTGCTTTCATTTTCCATGGCAGGATGGACCCAAGGGAGGGGGAGGGGAATCAGATGCTTGACGTATGATTTACGCCTTCCCCTGTTCTCTGCATAACTCTATATGCACAGAAGATGGAACTGGTGGAAGATGGAACCACCCTGCTACTTTTTAAAAGGCACAGTGGTATCTCAGGTTAAGAACTTAATTCATTCTGGAGGTCCGTCCTTAACCCGAAACTGTTCTTAACTTGGGGTACCACTTTAGCTAATGGGGCCTCCTGCTGCTGCCACACTGCGGCGGTGGCGGTGCAATTTCTGTTCTCATCCTGAAGCGAAGTTCTTAACCTGAGGTACTATTTCTGGGTTAGCGGAGTCTGTAACCTGAAGCATCTGTAACCTGAAGCGTCTGTAACCCGAGGTACCACTGTATTTCTAGGTGGGCTATAAATGGGTTGTTGGGTTGTTGCAAAATGGTTGTTGTCAGCAGTTGGGGGTTTTGTGTTCTAGTAGGATTTTATCCAAAAATGGTGAATCTAGATTAAATTTGTGGGGTGGGGGAATACTGGCTGGCAGTTTGGTGTGACAATGATATTTTGTGGCTGCTACCCAAAAAAGGGGGGGAGTGTGCGTGAGAAATGCCCCCTAACAGGAAATAGGACCTTTTCTGCTGAAATGAACATTCTGAAGTTTTCTAAGTACGTTTCTGAGCACAATTCAAAGTGTTGGTGCTGACCTTTAAAGCCCTAAATGGCCTCGGTCCAGAATATCTGAAGGAGCGTCTCCACCCCCTTTGTTCTACCCAGACACTGAGGTCCAGCGCCGAAGGCCTTCTGGCGGTTCCCTCACTGCAAGAAGCCAAATTACAGGGAACCAGGCAGAGGGCCTTCTCGGTAGTGGCACCCGCCCTGTGGAACGCCCTCCCACCAGATGTCAAAGAGAACTACAACTACCAGACTTTTAGAAGACATCTGAAGGCAGCCCTGTTTAGGGAAACTTTTAGTGTTTGGTGCAGTACTGTATTTTAATATTTTGTTGGATGCCACTCAGAGTGGCTGAGGAAGCCCAGCCAGATGGGTGGGGTATAAATAATAAATTAGTAGTAGTAGTAACAAACTATCAGGTTTCTTGCTAATTCAGTCCCTGGGCATATTGGGAGTTACATGAGTGTTCACTTCCAGAGGACCCCTCTTCATCTTAATAGATATAAGACATGGTTGCCATATTTCAAAGTACTGCATAAAATGCCAGGGTCTCTGTGGAGGAGTGTACTTGGCTGTTCTAGGCCAGTACCAGTTTGGCCATATGGCTCTCCCTTTTTTCTTCTGTTCAGCTGGCAGTGAGCATAACATCTTGTGTTTCATTTGGTAGCAATCTTCCTTCTGGATGCTCTCATTCCAGGATGATGTGGGGAAGTTTTACATTCTAAAACAGGACTGGGGAAGCTGTGGCCCTCCAGATGTTGTGGACTCCAACTCCCATCAGCCCCAGCCAGTGTGGCCAATGGTTGGAAATGATAGGAGTTGGAGCTCAACAACATCTGGAGGGTCACAGCTTCCCCATCCTGATTCTAATGTCACTTGTGTTCTGCTAGTTTCAAGCTTTTGGCCTGCTTGAAATCTATACACATCCTTATGTGTTAGAAAGGCACTGATGGGAGCTATTTGTGGCTTGATGTTATCATTGCTACCATTCTCCTGCCAGTGCTAGTAAGTGAATGTAATCTTATGCATGAGATCAAATAAGTGCTAGTAAGCAATTGGAAGGTTAAAATGTATTATGCTGGATATGTGCCTGAAACGTGCAGCTTTCAT
Organism: Podarcis melisellensis; assembly: GCF_964234715.1. Classification (NCBI taxonomy): domain Eukaryota; kingdom Metazoa; phylum Chordata; class Lepidosauria; order Squamata; family Lacertidae; genus Podarcis; species Podarcis melisellensis. The sequence goes on along the minus strand of NC_138542.1, from coordinate 43,682,452 downwards.
TTTCAATGATAGGGTCATTCCAGAACCAGGCACAAATTGGTAAAACTACGAGAGACACTGGGGGTTGAGTTGTTGGAAAGATTGGAAGACTGTCCAAGATGATCTCTCCCATCACTAAGTAGACTTATCTATATATTTTTTCTATTTTCTACTTTCCGCTGGCCTTTGGTGTCCTTCACATTTGCCACTTTGCTTGTAATTTCTCATTATATTATTTCATGCCAACTGCCAGGCATTTGTATACCGCCATCTAAATGAAATAATAACAGTGTACAAAATAGCCATATTAGCGGGTGTCCCATTTATTTCAGGCATCTGAAATAAATGTTCTTTGTGGTAGAAAGGAAAGCACAGTTAAGGAGACCTGATTTACATCATGACTAACATGCTTGGAGGTTCAACTGTGAATTAAGGCAAACACTTCATTTGAGCATTACTACAAACAATGCAGATGTAGCCCAGAGGTGCCCAGGATAATGCTAACAAATTTTTAATTTCTAAAACTAAAATTGAATTATTGCATTTGGGGTAGGGGGTGATTATTCTTTTTTAAAAAATAGATATAAGTCTGCTAATATGATTTCTAAGAATGCAGCAAATTACTGTCATTACAAAGCCCTTTGGTACTCCTGGCACCAAAGTGAAGGCAAGAATATTGGTCGGTAAGTCACTTTACTATGCAGAAGGCTAATAAAGCTTTCTTTTTTAAAAGAAGAAGAAGAAGAAGAAGAAGAAGAAGGGGGATGTGAGTTAAGGATTAACTTTTAGGCAATCTGATTTGATTTGTTGGCCATTGTGTAACTTGTGCTTAATAAACAACATTTTAGTATCCGTTAGCAGAGTTTTGCTTATGGCTACAAGCCACAGCACTACCCCTTTAATAGTTCGAACTTCTCTGGGGAGCAAGGTGGAACAACTTATTGGCTACCTTGGAGCTATCCATGGTCCTGCTGCTGTTGACCTTGCTCTCTCTTGCTACCTGTTACCCTGCATCTTGAATTCCAAGTTATGCTTGCTAACTGTCAGAGGTCCAGTAAGTAATTGCTGGCTACTGCACTGATGGAAGTATGTATCCTTTAAAATTAGGATTAAGAACCTGTGGGCTATATGTGACCTTGGTCAAATTTCATGGGGCGTATGTGATCTTGTTCTAATTCCATGTTGCTCACATAAATGAAGTGGCACAGAGAGAAGCAGGGAGGGGAGAAGTGTGTGACAGAGAAAGAAAGAGAGAGAGAAAGAGGAGAGAGAGAGAGAGAGAGAGAGAGAGAGAGAGAGAGAGAGAGAGCGCAACACTATCCAATTCTGCATACTTCACCTACTTTTGTCTGGCTTTGCACACCATTGGCTTGGCTGCACCCTCCATTGGTTCTGGTCTTGCTTACCATCATCTGTGGTCCGCTGCTGATTTTTACTGTGGGTCAGTGGGAATAGGGCATACTGCCACATTACAAGGAGCCTCTCCGTGCAGTAGTTAATGTATGCTAATGCCCCTGAATGCTTGCAGAAAACTCTGAGGCATGCCTTCACTTCATATAGGGGACCCACACAGAGGCATGCTCACATTGTGTTTTTTATTACTAAAAAGCTTGTTCTGTTTTATTTGAATTGTGCTCACACATTGAAATAATGTGACATTTCTCAAGCTATGAGTCTCAAAGAGAACTCAGCTGTCTCGTCAATCTGAATGATGGGAAACGGGGCTTTTATTAGTTCCCTTCAGCATGTAAGTCTACACATTGAAAAGGAAAGTGTAAATCCCTACCATGACATGACATGGTTTCCATGTTCTCATCCTAATGTCCACACGTTTAATGTAAAATGTCTGCAATGTAGAAGCCTATGCAACTGGTCCTCATGTAAGCATCTGGGTTTTCTGGAACCCTAATCATACCTGTATGTGCAATTTCCCCCATCTCTGATGTTCATGCTAATGCATCAGTATTCAGGAACAGGGACACAGGGAAGTCTGTTGGATCAGATCAAAGGTCCTGCTCCCAGCAGTGGTCAACCAGGTCCTTCTCAGAAGATCACAAGCAGAACATGAAGGCAAAAGCCCTCCCTTTCCTCTCTACTGTCCATCTTCTCAACAACTGGAAATACTCAAAGCCTGCACCTGCAGCAATTTCACAGGCTCAGTTACCACTACTAGAGCTGTTTCTCTGAATCCTTCCATTGTTATGTTTGATCCCCATACCCAGATGCCCTCCAGGCTTTTTGAACTACAAGCCTGGGTGTGGGGCTGATGGGAGTTGTAGTCCAAATTGTCTGAAGGGCTCTAAAATGGAGAAGGCTGATCCAGAGATATGAAGCTCTGTAATCCATCACAGTTAAGGCAGCAATCATTTATGTTTCCAAGACAGCAAATGCAATGTTGCTTAAGTACAAAGGATCCAGCGTTCCCAGGAGAGTCAGCAAAATGAATCAGACAAGTGAGAGCTTTTCATTTTAACTTGCTTAACCATCCTTCTAAAGGGTAACTTTCAAACTGACCTTAAAAAAATAGTCTTTCAGGCTAGAATGTTGTAGACTAGGAGTGAACAAATCCTCCACACACATTTTTTTTTTCTTCCTTGTTCCATATACTGTTTCTTTCCCTCAATATGCTCGTCTTTGAATTTTGAATTTCTGGAAATGGGCTGTGTGGTTTTCCTCGATCCCCCTCAGTTTATTTCCTTATTTATATTTCACTTTTCTATTAAAATAATACGGAATGCGGCTAACAATAAAAGGAAACAATTAGTGGTTTTGACACAGCAATATTTATTTCCTTATTTATATTGTGCTTTTCTATTAAAATAATAAGGAAAGTGGCTTACAATAAGAGGAAACAATTAGTGCTATTCTGACCCCTTGCTGATTTTCACATACTTTTTTCTCTCTCAAATGCTCTCAAAGCTCTGCTTTCTTGCATATCTTTGTGGTCACAAGAAAGACCTGTGAGTGTGTGGTGGGGCTTTCCCTATGGTCTGCGTGACTCCTTCCACCTCTTTTCATCAAAATGAAGCTCCCTCTCCCTGCTTGCCTTTTTAAGAAGGAACATCACTTTCCTTCTCATCTCCTTCAAATGGTTGAAATGAAGACCATTCAAAGGTTTGTCACAGCCCTGAAAACAATACATCCTTAAAAGAGAACAGCAATAGAGAGACATTGGTAGTTAAACATCACTAATAAAATGTCAAGAGGCAGCAGTACTGAAACTTGAGCAAGAACATCATAAAACATCAGGTTACTGGTGAAAACCTAGACTAAGAAAGGGTTTCCATCCATTGAAAGATGGAATGAGAGAGACCCTGGCAAATTTCCATACTGGAAGTGGTCCCACAGTCATAACACCACCAAGGACTGAAGTCCTTATCTCATCCTTCTGATCTCACATGGATCAATATATATTATCAAAGTGATAGTTTAACTCCTGACCAAACAACCCCTGCTGAGGCATCTGCACGTGAAACTGAAGCCTCCTGCTCCCGAGGCATATGTCATACAGCTACCATGCAGTCTTTCCTTTTAAACAATGAAACGGAAACGGAAAAATAAACAGAGTTGGTGGTCAAGAGAGCTCTATCATGCAGCCTTTACATCCCTGAAAAGCAATAGGGTTGGGTACAGATGAAGCTAATCACAAGTCCTATGAATGTTGATGAAACTAAAGTGTGACTCATTTGGATTCTGGATCCAACCCACTGTCAGTATAACATTCCAGCTATGATCAGCAGAACGATAATCGGCACGGTGCTGATTTCTGCTCAAGACAAAGCAATGCTCAACTTCCTCAAAAAAATAATCTCTCTAGATGAAAGTCCTTAGTTCATACCAAGAGAGGAGCAGGCACACAGACAGATGCCTGCCTTAAAAAACAAAAGACTAACCTAAACATGGAATGGGGAACTTGTTGCTGGAATAAAACTCCCATACTATTGTTATGCTGGCCGGGGATGATGGAAGTCCAACAACAACTGGAGGGGTCACAGTTCCCCACTCCTGACCAAAAGTCTGCATTATATGGCACCCAAGCAACTCAGGCATCATATATGAACTGGAATTCTGCTGGAGGGTCTGCCTACCAAGAGTCAAGAGAGAATACATCCCTGTTCTATCTTCCTGGGTTGAAATTATGTTAATGGGGTATCTCCTCCTTCAGCTCCTTCCTGATGTGCTGAAATGCCATGTTCTCAGATGCAGAGAGGTGTCCCCATGTCCACAGGGTCACACCAGACCGGGGGAATCTTCTTGCAGGGAGGTAACATACGGAGAGGAAGATGTTTCAGGCGCCTTTCAGATATGCCTCTATTCTACTCCTAAAAACAGACCCGTGCCTCTCTCTACTTTCTGCATGCTTGGGGAAGATCTGGGTTTTAAACACTTAAATCTGCTGCTCTTGTAGCTAGATTGGCCTTGACGTGGGGGCAGGGAGGTGGGGGGGATCCTTGCTTTCTAACCAGTTTGACATTTAATCAAGAAAACGGAAATGCTTGAAAAAGGCATGGGCTATTTCTGTGCCGGGAGACCTGCAACCATCCAAGTATGAATCATTAGGGTGGGAAGAAGCTGTCACTTCAGTATCTTGCACAATAGAGAGAAGAAAGCGGATAAACATTTTTCCAGCCTTTGAGATTAATTTGGGACTAGCTTGTCCCATGTGCTTGCAGTTGCTGCTTCAATCTACTACAGCTAGCCCAAGGTTGTTGTTTAAAACACAGAGCAGGCTGCAACACTACTCCCCAATTGGCTTACAGTTTCTTTCCACCACCCCTCAATCTGCCTTCAAACTGGGGCAAGGGGAACCCAAAATCTGCAAGGCAGGAAAGCACTTAATAAATTCTCCCCGTTGCTGTGTGCCAGACACTAATCTGTTGTTCCCTAGCTCCCTCCCCCTTTAACTAAAGAGCACCTGTCATATTGGGACTAATTCTTGGGGTGGGAAAGGACACATCCAAAGCCCAGGGTCCAATTTATGAGTTTAAATGTGACTGCCTTAAATGCCAATGCCAGCCTTCCCCAGCCTGGTGCATTGCAGGTGGACCAAAAGTCTCATAAGCTCCAGTCGCCATGTCCAATGGTCAGAGGTGGCAGGTGTTGTATTATTGAAGAGCCGGAGGGCATCAGGTTTGGAAAGACTGGCCAACATTATACCATCTCAGCAAGGGGCTCCAAACTTATGGGCAGGGCGTTATTTCCAGCCGGGATTCACAGTAACTCAGTTCCAGCACCTCTCAGCTTTTATAGCTCTTTGTCTTTAAACCAGAGTCACACTAGAAAGCTGCACATAGAGGACAGCCTTCTGTAGAGCAGAACACATGGTCACCCTTCTGTAAACATCCAGTCTTATAGGGAAATGACCTTAACACATGGTCATGATTTTGGCAACTATTATGTGGCTGTCAAAGGCCAGCCATTACAGACAGAGGATGATATTCCATGCTTGTCCTACTCAACGTGGGTCCATTGAAATTAATGGATGGGATTAACTCTGGTTTAATGTGTCAATTCCAAGCAGTGCTTGGTTAAATGCAACCCAAACTTTCTTATTACATGAATGCAATGTTGGTCAAAGCAAGCCTTTAGAGAAAAAAGTTCTGCCCCCACCCAGAGGAAACATTTTCTTCTGTCCTCAGGCTTTGGAATGCATTTGCGGAGTCAGGTCTCACAGAAATGAAATATTTCCCCTCCTTTCTTGTAGGATTGCCATCTCCCCACTCCCACCCCTTTTTAAAAGGAAAATGGCTCTATGCTTTTAAGAGCTACACAGCAAGCAGAAATTACACTGATGTTAAAAGTGATGTTGTTGTCCTGCCTGGGTCATTATCACCAGAGTAGACACATTTCCCATTTGATAATGGGCTAATCAGAGCATTAGATTTTAGAACTCTCAATATGATGTTTTCTGCAAACTTTCTCAGTGTGTATGGTAGGATGACTTTAGCCACTGGCATAGTTGCTCCTAGTTGCTCTCTTGTTGCTGATTCTCAGCAGCAAAGTTTGCTTTGGTTTAAAATGAACTTGATGCAGGTGACAGAGCACTGCAGGTCATTGTGGCAGCGGCAGCAACAAAATCCTTATGTCTGCCACAATTCTAACAAGTGGTCAAGCTTGAACTTCCTTGTTTTAAAATTTCAAAAAAAGGGGGGGGACATATATGATCATTCTTCTTTTTCTGACCTTCAGTTTCTACAGTGTCCAGAAAATTTTGCTTCCAGTGAAAATAGAGGAACAAAAGGAGATGGAAGATCTGCAGAAGTAACAATTGAGCATATAAATGGAAGGAGATGACAAAGGTGCCCCCCAACTAGGAGGAAACTCCCCTCTCCCCAGGGAACTGTAATTTAAGTAATGCAGATCAACATTTGTCTTTGAAGGGGTATCTCAAATGAAGTGTTTAATGCTGATATCTGCAGAGATGCAAGACCATCAGCATAAATTAATTATTAGGGAGCACACGGCAGCATTATTGAGTGGGGCAGCAGTGGGGGGGGGGGAGGTGGAGATTCCAATGCAAACTTAAAGAGTGGAAGAGCAAGATAAACACTAGGAAGCAGCAAGTAAGCTCCTTATCAGACTCCGTGGTTTTGGATGGCGTATGGTCAGTCTCATTAGCATATCTTAATTAGGAATTAGCCTATCATTTGTGGAACAAATCATGATTTAAGACACTTGGGGTTAGAAATAATTAATTTATGCTTTTAAAAGGCACATTTTGGTATGTGTTGAAAGTGCCGGGTATATAGAACACACAGCCATCCATTTAACTTTTCCTCCTTTCCTTATGGTCTCCCTAAGGCGTGAAGTCTTGGGTTTGCAATTTTGGGAGAGGGGAGACTGCCCACTGGGGAGCGGGCTGGCTGGGAAGGCCTCCTGGATTTAGAGGCACTAGGCTTCAGCCACCCCTCTGCCGCCACCATCGCTGCAGCATCAACATCCCAAACATGTACTATAGTATTTATTTGCTTCTTTATTTAGCCACACACCCCCGACCAACCAGATTGGTTGACCCAAGGAGAGACTCCCTAATGGTGTGGGGGCTACTCACGCCCCCCGCGCAGAGGGGAGAGCTCGTGATGAGCCCACAAAAAGGAAATGGCTTTGGTGGGCAGGCGCTTGGGGGCCGCAAGAGATTGCCTTTTCTAAATTGCCTGGGGGGGGGCCGTTTGAAACTAGCCGGGGGGGAGCAAGTGACCCCCAGACCAGACTTTGGACATACCTGAGCTAATGGAACAGGTTGCTGTGTGTGCTTGCTGTGTGGCTCCCCCAACAGCTTATCCAGTTTGCAAAAAGGAAAGGAAAGGAAAAGCTAGGGATCTGAGCTAAGAGATGGCCTTTCAACAAGTTCCTGGGGGCTGCTTTATACTGAACCCACTGGCCTGGCATAAAACTGCCATGTCTTTTTCTAAATGCAAGGCAGCTTTTTGGTATTTTCAGTACTGGGGAGGGGGAGAAGAGGTTTGCCCTCCTTCTTGAACCACTTTGGCTGAAGTGGAGTACATTGGCATTTCAAATAGGCTGCCTGATTCTCCCCCCCTCCCCGAGGTAGTCCCATTAACCTTGCACTTCTTATTTCTGCACAATGGCTGATAGAGGGAGAATCAGGTATAAAGGCTTGGAAATCTTTAATCTCTCCAAGCCTCAGTTCTTAATCTGTCAAACTGCAAGAACGATATCCCAGCTTCCCCAGTGATGAAGATAAATCCATTGATGTGAAGATGTGAGGATAAAGTCAGCCCACTGAGATGACTTTAGAGGCGGTAGATAACAGAGCAGAGAATTTCACTGAGGGAAGTGAGAAGGGTGGGGGGGAGGCCACACACCCGTTTGGCTGGCAGTGGCTCCTCTCAGTCGCCACAGGGACATCGAGGGGCTGAAGAAGCGGATGTAGCTGCCAGAAGGTCGTGAATCGACACATTGTCAGGCTTTTTGAAATTCTGCTTGTAATTTTAATCCCGGCTGTCATTTGCAAGCTTTCAAGATGGAATTGCAAAAGTGCAATTTGCAGTTTCATTTTAAAAAAGCATTTCACTTTCCTAACCGGAGGAAAAGGGTTCTGGGTACTGTAAATGTATCAAAGGTTTCCATTGGCAACTGCAACAGACTAGCATGCTACCAATTCAGCAGCTCACATGACTTGCCTCTCTGTAAAATGCTCATTTAGACCCTTAAGGAACACTAAAAATAACAATTTTTCTTTGTTTTGATCACTGGCAAATGGGTCACGAAGAAGTAATGAATACTTCAAAATGATGCTGTTTCCCTTTGTGATTTCAATGTCGTTTTTGCCACCGGGCTTCCACCTCACAGTAAATATCCAACATAGACTACTGCAGAATAACTGCAGATTTTTCCTGGGCCATGTGAAGTGGAGGTGGTTTTTTTTGGGGGGGGGGGGAATAAAGTATTTTTGAATCGTGGCTGCATCCTTTAAAAGGGCACATTCTGGGATTCTTTCATTTGCCAAATGTGGGCACTTCAATTGCAGCGCCTGACTCATCAATCTGGTGTTTGGTTGCACCATGTCCCCATAACTGCCATTGGCTTCACTGATTGCTCATCATTTTGATGAAAACAGGAGGAATGTAATCCAGCCCACAGCTATTCACATTCCAACTCCCATTGGAATGAGTGGGATTTAAGTGCATGTAATTGTGGGCTGAATGGACCGCAGCCAGAGTGGCTTATCGAGATAGTCTAATCATAGGTGCTGGCTTTTGTACAGTGAATATTTGAATCTTTTTTGGAGGGGCAGAGGGACGTGAAGGAATGAAAGAGATGGCAGTAGGGGGCAGCGGTGGGATGTGTGTGTGTGTATAAAACAATGTAACAGGTTAGGTGCTAGGTGTGCCATTATATTTCTTTCGCCAGAAGACAGAGTGGCATTTGAACAATGAATGTTTCACAATACTCACCCTCTTTCTTCCTAGGCTTAAGCGTGGGGCAGGGGGGAGGGCCGGCAGCTGCTGCTGCTTGTTCTATGTCTCCCCCTTTTTCATCCTGGTATAAGAGAAGAGGCAGGATGGAAGAAAGAAAGAGAAGGGGCCATTTTCTCTGTGGATGATAAAGGAGATGGAGGAAAGAGAGTGGGTTTGTGTATGTTTGTATTAAATGTCTATTCCACCTTGCCTCCAAGGAGCTCAAGATAGTGTACATGCTGCTCTTCCCGCCTTTTATCGTCATAGCAACCCCTGTGAGATACGTTAGGCTGAAAGAAAGTGACTGGCCCCAAAATACCCAGTGACCATCATGATGGGCACAATACTAGAATGGCTCTCTCAGCTATTCTTAACATTTTCTGTAATATTCTCTCCGGAAGCCAGGTTAATAGTTGACCTTGGGTGTCTTGCCAGTGGAAGCCTTGGCCATACCCCTCAACTGTGCCAGGAAAACAGGGGCATCCTATTATTATTATTATTATTATTATTATTATTATTATTTGCACAAGAGCATGGCAGCCATTTTGGATCCTGGAAAACGGCACCCCAGTTTTTCGCCTCAACCTGTTTGAGGCTATGCATGTCCAGCCATTCTCTGCATTTTGGAACTGGGGCCTACTTCTACTACTAATACTGCTAATTTTTTGATGTAATCACTAGACCTTTACTGTCTTTTTCATGTGGGGTTACAAAACCAGCCTTAAAGTGTTCAAAATATAAGGAATCATTATTCCTAGGCATGTATGAAGAGCTCTGGGTTATTTGGGTTGATCAATCACAGTTACCTCATGAAATGCATGCGCACCAACACTAAAACTAAAGCAGCTCTTGACTTCTCAGCCTCTTGTCAATTGTATTCCTGCTGGTTAGATATAAGAAGGTAGTATCTTCCTTCTTTCCTTCTTTCCTTCTTCCTTCTTTCCCATGTGGTTCTGTTCACTCTGACGTGCTTGCCTTGTATCTGAAGATGTGGTGCTTCAGCATTTGCATGGAAGACCTGGGAGGATGTTCTGAAGACTTCTAGTATGCTTTGAGTGCTTTTGCTGGAAATTTGGAGGACACCCTCCAATTCTGCCTCCCACAAAGCAGTCTCTGGTGCAACAGCCACACAGGTTCCTTCATTTTCAAGGTCACTAGCAAAGCATGTGCAGCCTTGGACATGACTGCAGAAGGAAGTACGGGTTGCCAGTTTCTACAGTAATTGGCAGTCAAGGCAGAGCTCCTTGGCTTCTACCTGCCAAATCCAAACCAGAACGTTACTGATCAGTGGTAAAAACGATTGCTAGTCTTCCCCTGACCTCTAGTGGCATTGTGTGAAAACAACAGAGCACAGATCCTGCCCTGATGCACTTGAAGGAGGAACGCTGATTTGGAAATTGTAGGTCAGAAATTATTAAATCTTCAGGATCCCTGCTTCACTATGCAATTCCTGTAGTGGCTGGGCCATAATATACAAAAATAATTCAATGCAGGTATATATATCCTTTCCAGATCTCTGTCTCGTTTTTAACCTAAACATGCATTTGGGGACCTGTTTCTTAATCTTTTACCATATATTTGTATGGTGCTCCTCTACAACCCACCTCGGATCAGGGCTTGGATCCTCTGGTGCAGAGCTTTCTAGACTTTGCATGTTGGTGACACACTTCTTAGACGTGCATCATTTCGCAACACAGTAATTCAGTTTTACTAGCAAACCAGAGGTTAAACTAACCCTTTCCAGCCCTGGAAGGAGCACAGGGAGCATTCATGTGACACACCTACACACTGCAGCAGACACACTAACATGTCATGACACACAGTTTGGAAGCTCTGCTCTAGCGGGTCCAGACCTACCAGCTGAAGACCAGTGTTTTAAAGTAAGGTGCCACGGCATTTTAGAAATGAAGCATGCTTGTTTTGAAATCAGTCCCACCGCAATAAACATGCTTAGAACTGGATTGTCAGAGCCTGTCTAGATTATCAGCAGCTTCATGTGATGGATTGTACCAACTGAGACTGCAGCTATGGAATCCGCTATCTGAATGCTTTCCCACATTAAGAAACACAAAACCACTCTGAAGATACAAAGCTAGCATGTGAGGGAGAAGACTGTAGCACTGCATCCCATCTGATGTAGTAGTTTTGAAGGTGCATGGAGGGGCCTTTCCTGGAGGAAGCATCCAGACATTTGATATCCCCATCTTCATTCTGAACTACATACATGCAACATGCAGCTGGTGACCATGTTGCTTAGCAAGAACTTAGGCAACAAACAGACTGAGAATGTGATTAGTACATATAAACATAGGGTACACTGGAAGATCATTTCCCTTAGGAAGGTGAGTTCTTTTCTTATGGTCATTTTTTTAATGATTATGCTGATTATACAACTAATGCAGCAAGCTTCAAAATTAGATACTAACATTAAAATGAAGCAGAAGAGAATTTACATCCATATGCACATGCATAGGTATCTAAAACAACAAAAACAAGGAACTTTAATAAATAAATAGGAACAAAAATTAGAGGGAGTCTTTATACATTCCTCGTTCATAAATAATTGTTATATATTCCGATGCTGGTATTTACGAGATTTCTACCAGTATATGTGGTTGGAGATCTTCTTGTGTATTATTGCACCAATACATCACAAACATACTCCATTTTTTAGTAGATAGATATTAGCTTGTCAACTCTCGCTTGCCCTGATTATATTAGTTAGTTCATCCATATTTACTAAATCCCATATACTCATAACCCACTTGTCCAATGTAGGGGCTTGGTATTTTTTTCCAGGAGGAGCAAATTGTCCTATGTGCAGCTATTAATACATAGGCTATTTCCATGACTTCTCAGAGGATGGAGTCCTTTACGTAGCCAAACAAAATGACTAGTGAGTTTGCTTACAGGTTGTAGCCCATGATAATTTTAAGAAGATTAGAATCATTGCCTGGCAAGAGGAAATGTGTCTCCAACACAAGTACTCTGTGTGCATTTTCCCAAGCTGGAATACCTGCCTGGGGACTATACTACTCACAGAGCTACAGATCATCCTTACGGTCCTCGGGATTCTTTGGGGGATGCCATGTGATTTAATTGTGCTTTAAATGTATGGTGTGTTTTTAGATTTAAACTTTCATTCTGAGGGCAGCTCCCATAAGGTTTCTTCTGATCTCAACAGCTCTCTCTCTTTAAACATCATGAATGCAGGATAGCAGCTCTGATCAGAGGGAAAGGTAGGGTTTAGTGTGGTGCACTTAGGTAATTTTAGTACTTAATGGCCTTACACCTCAGTCCACCCCTCTTTAGATGGCACTTACTTCAACATGTGGTAAGTCAGCCTTGCTGCATTTGGAGTCCTCCTGCTCATTAGGGCGCAGAGTAGGGCAATGAATCTGTGCCCCAAAGTCCTGTCCAGAGACCGCTACTAGTAAGGTGGCTCCCAATGAAATTCAGAAGCCTCACTACTGACAGCTTTAGCCAGATGTTGCCCACATGACCTTAAGGAAAACTCTCACTGCTACTCCTCGCTACCCCAAGCCACCAATTAGTTGACCACTGAGAGTGACTGGTTGTTACTAAACATACTGTGAGGACTTTACACAGACTTGGAGGCACTATTCTTTCACTGGACTTGTCCCATGTTTTCAATATTTCCTATTACCACCCTGAGCTTGTCTTCTTAACAAATTCTGTTCCAAAACCTGTCCCAGCCTTCTAGTGCTAATTGTGTATATATCTTTGATGAGGCATGCCTGTCTCCTTCTCTGTTTCCTTCTGTCCTGCTGAGGAAGCCACAGATCATAAATCTCCACTAAAATACATTCCTATATACCTGAAGGAGCATCTCCACCCCCATCGTTCAATCCCGACACAGAGGTCTAGTTACAGACAACCAGGCAGAGGGCCTTCTTGGTAGTGGCGCCCGCCCTGTGGAATGCTTTCCCATCAGATGTCAAGGAAATAAACAACTATATGACATTTAGAAGACATCTGAAGGCAGCCCTGTTTAGGGAAGTTTTTAATGACTGATATTTTAATATATTTTCAATCTTTTGCTGGAAGCCGCCCAGAGCGGCTGGAGAGACCCAGCCAGATGGGTGGGGTAGAAATAAATTATTATTACTATTATTACTGTACCTTTGTGGATGAGAGCAGATTGCCTTGCCCAGAACTGGATCTGCCAAATTTGATAGTCTGCACCAATCGCATAGGAGAGATCTATACAATGGTATGCACTTAAACCAGTTGAGAATGTGTTGTTGCTTTCATTCTCCAAGAAACCAAGAAATTTCACCACATGCTTCAACACGCAGCGCTCAGGGGGTGCAGAAGGTAGTGTTTTTGCCAAGGTAGTTGGCAAAGAGGTGGAGATGGGGTTGAGGACAATGGGAAGAGCTTGAGAGTTGGAGCTATGAGCACTTGGGGCCAAGAATTAACCACCCCTTATAATTATGAATATGAGATTTTGCAATTTAACCCTTTTTTGCATGTGGGTGGGGCAGGGGAGATCCATGCAGTGGTATTGAGTGGGTTGTATTGAAAAGTGCCCATATGGAAGCAGAAGATGTCTCCTGCTGTTTCACACCTAACCTGGAATGCTGCCTGAGTTCCCTTCAGAAAGCTTGGAAGCAAATTCAAAGCCATTCTTCCATTTGTGCAAACTCCTGTGCCTTGGAAACATGAGAACCTGCTGATTATAGAACTGTGTGAATTCATCAGCTAATTCTTGCACAAGCCTTTACAAAACAATGCTAGAGGCTATTTTTGCTTATAACACTAAGTGTTACCTTCATAATTATAGCCAACGTGATTTCTCCCTGTTGCCCAAAACAATAAATCCCATACCTTGGGTGTGGTTCACAAGCAGCAGTTTTCCATATTTGACTTTTGTTCTCCTCTTAATAATCCAAAAATGAAATTCATTTGAATTATTTAAGGGCACACTGGTTCTTCTAGGCCTTATAGGCAGCGTGGGACGCGGGTGGCACTGTGATCTAAACCACTGAGCCTCTTGGGCTTTGCTGATCAGAAGGTTGGCGGTTTGAATCCCCGTGACGGTATGAGCTCCCGTTGCTCTGCCCCAGCTCCGGCCAACCTAGCAGTTCAAAAGCACACCAGTGCAAATAGATGAACAGGTACTGCTGCGGCAGGAAGGTAAACAGCGTTTCCGTGCAGTCTGGCTTCCGTCACAGTGTTCCGTTGTGCCAGAAGCAGTTTAGTTAAGCTGGCCACATGACCCAGAAAGCTGTCTTCAACAACTCCCCCATAGTCACCTTTGACTGGACTTAACCATCCAGGGGTCCTTTACCTTTTTTACCTTACAGACAGCAACAAACCTCCTGGAGTTTTGAATAGAAAACCAAGGAGTGGTTAACACCTCCTTATCTTAACTGCTACATCAACATAATTGTAGGCATTGTGTTACAAAACAAGAGTGAAACCTCTTATTTAACAACACAATACTTTGAAGCCATTAAGCTTGGGACTCATGAAATCTGGGCCCTCAAAAACATGTGTGGGGAGACTGAAAGTGTAGCATTACAGGCCCCAAATATCTTGAGGAGATTTTGGTCCACCAGTATCACGAGGTAGGCTTTGAAATGATTAGTTTTGAAAAACACAGTACATTGGTTTTGCTTTTGCTTTGGTTTGTAGCTTTTGGCATACTCTCACAATGTATTTTAAACTTCTCCTCAAAGCCACAAGGACTAGAAGCCTGAAATTCTCCATGCTGCACAAAAGATCTGTGGTTTCTCCCCCACTACCAGCACCACTGACCTGTGGGTTACAGTGTAGTTGCCTCGGTTTAAGTGATACAGTGATACCTCGGTTTAAGAACAGTCCTGCTTAAGAACGATTTGGTTTATGAACTTCACAAAACAGGAAGTAGTGTCCCGGTTTGAGAACTTTAGCTAGGTCTAATAATGGAATCTGAATGGTGGAAGGGCAACAGTGGGAGGAGGCCTCATTAGGGAAAGCACACCTCTGTTTAAGAATGGTTTCGGTTTAAGAACGGAACTCCGGAGCAGATTAAGTTTGTAAACCGAGGTACCACTGTACCCTACATGTGGTTTAGCCTTTATATTCTGCTATCTCCTGACATCAGTCCTCTGAATTACCCAGCCATGTGGTCGTGCCACCGCAGATAGTCAGCCAGCCCATATTTGAAATCAAACTTGATGCAGCCAGGGGAAAACAACAACATTCATACATGGGAGAAAGAAATCAATTCCAGCAAGACTCTTTGTTTCTGATAACGGGAACTGGATTATTGTCATTTTTGTCTTTAATGTATCCCTACAGTTAGGAATGGTTGTATCAAAATATTTACAAAGACCACACACGAAACAAACGTCAAGAAACAGCAAGTACAATAGAAGGATGTAGCCACCAAATTACAAAAGTTGTACATGGGGGGGGGGAATGTAACAAAAGAAAGAAGAAAAATACTGTTGATACTAAACTTGCAGCCTTGAATTTGTCTCTCCCCGTTTCACATGACTGGAGTGGAGCAAGGCAGTGAGAGCGACAGCCTCTTAACGTTCATAGTTTCCACACATTATCCTAAGTGATCTAAATGGCAAGACCAAAAGGGTTGAAAACCCTGATGCAGAGAGTCACGATGACATAATAATTCTTTCCATTTCCTGCTTGGCCTTCGGTTTGCAACATTTAATTAGCTGAACTACTTCTCATGCCCTGGGAGATGTTATATGAGATGATGGCATGGGGGGGGGAGTGAGGAATTAAAACCAACACAACAGAGAGAAGGCCCTTCTCTGATTCCATTCAGCTACGCAGAATCCTGTGTCTGGAGCACTGCTCTAAGTCATATGCAACTTCTTGTGGGATATAAGGTCTGCTGCTGTGGGCGTGGTTAACCACAGAAAAGCAGCAAACAAATAAACGGGTGATAGTTAGTTTAAGGTATACATTATAGTGCCAAGGCAAGTCTGATATTATAAAACCCTATTCTAAAAAATAACCCCCAACCCTATTCTATGTGACAACCAAGAGAAAGTTGCCTATTGCCTATAGATGGAAAAAAAAAATCCAATTTGGTGCTTGGTCCCATGAGCCTAAGTTGAATGCCTCAAAAGATCTGACTGCAAGCAGACCTTCCAAACTTACTGCTTGTCAAATACACACATCACAGACCTAACCATTTGGTGGCAACATGGGGGCTCCATCTGATCTTCCTAGTGCAGCTGCGTTAAATAGGTAACACAGTGGGCTCTAATGGAAAGTCACACTCTAATGACATTCATCAGAGCCCTAATAACTCTATTCCACATAATTAAGGTCCTTGCCTGCCTTCCTCTCCCCCGTCTCACCTTCTGCCACCCACATTCACCCCTCTTTTCATTCCCTGCTGGTTGTTTCCCCTCAGATCTCCTCAGCAGCAGCAAGTCTGTTCCTGGGGAAATGAGATGGTGATGGAAGTGTCTTTAAAAAAAAAAGTGGCTTGCAGTGGTTTTAATGCTGGAATTTGGCTTTATGTCAGTCAAGGCATGCCTACGTTGTGTGTGTTTGCATGTCAAGAAAAGGGAGGCAGGGTTCTGCCCCAGCGTCCCTGACATGCTCAGCCCTTGTCCCAGCACTACACCTTCTAGATTGAGTGGGAATGTTCTCCCCAATGGAAATCACTGGGAAGCATATCATAGCTGCTAAAATTTAAGGAAGAAAGCTGCACCTTATAACTTTTCCAGATTTTCTGAAGTGAGGCAGAACGTCAAGGTCCTTTAAGATGGGATGCACATGTTAGTTTCTGAGAAAAGAGATAAGATCTGGCTATTTGGTTCTTCAAGCACATTCCTGGTGTCAGGATCCGTGACAGTGGAAAGTCTACTGCTCAATCTCTCTCCCTCTCTCCCTGATTGATTTCTGTGATTGGGCAGTGTATGAATTCATGTCTTTGGGCAAACAGTTCTCATAGCAAAGCAACTTCGCATCCCTCCCACAAGCCCCCCATATTTCCAATCCGCCCTCCCAGTTTCTCCCCTGCTCCCCTCATTTCTTTCTGAGCACAAGATACAGAATCCCAACGATGAAACTGAAGCAGAAGCAGATCCAGGCAAGTATGAAGGAGTAGCCGTGGTGGTCTAGACTGCTTTTGAAGTATTGTGGAAATCGGGCCGTGTAGATGGAGACGGAGATCAGAATGAACAGCCCTGAGGAGGGAAAGAAAGAATAAACCTTTGGTCCATCCAAATTGATCACAAGTGACTCTTTTTCAACATGAATTCTGCTTCTAGCCCAAAGATCATCATGAATAGCACCCCCTGCCCCTTGATTATCTCAGTTATTTACTTGGAGAGGCATGTACAGGGGGCACACAGCCAGTAAGGGAGCCCAGGTTCTGAGTTTTCATTTAATACAAAAAGTAAGTCTCTAGACTTCCTAGAAAGAAAGTTAGGAGGCAAAATGGGCATGTACCCTTCTAACTGATTTCTGTGAAATGAGCCAGAATGAGTGCTCCTGGCTTGCAATACTTTTAGCTAAGTAGTGAAGTAGGTGCTCTGATTTATGTGTCAGTTGTTTAGTCAGCAGGAGATAGGAATACCTGAGGTTTTCCTTTCCCCTTTTATTTCACTTTTCCTACTACTGAATAATTTTCTAGTTCTTAGAATCTTTGTAGTTTGCACTTCCTTTCCCCCCAGCAAGACAGGATACACTGTTGTGGATTAATCTAAGATCAGGTACTGTACTCCCTAGAAGTTATTTCCTGGAAATACCAGCACACAGTAAGTGTGGGTGGATATTAAGTTGTTCCCTGTGGCATGGCAAATGCAAAGGTGAAAACTTTGCAAAGAGGCTTGGACGTGTCTCTTGCTATGCAGAAGCTAAAGCCAAGGCACTTGTTAAGAATATACTGCATAGTTAACAGACAGAACAATGGTATTCCTTTTTTTTTTTTTTTTTTGCAGTCAACAGAAGCCCAAAGATTTAATTTCACATTCTAGGGAGCTTTGTGAAGAAATATTTAGCCAGCCAGTTTGGGAGCCAAAGCAACCTGAATCGCCTCATTTAAAAAAGACTTGAGTAAAGTAATGTCATAACATTTTTATTGTAATGAAAGATTAGTTTTCATCCACATCAGGAGTAAGTCTCTTTGTGTTTTAATTGTGCTTATTCCCAAGTAGATGAGTACAAGATTGTAGTCACGTTTTGGGTTTAGGGTTGGCACTGGGGGAAAGAAGGGTTTTTATGCAGGCAGAAATTCCATAGATTAAGCTTTTTCTAGTTTGAAATACAGGGGAAACTTCACCGGTTCAAATGTATGGCCAGCAATTTAATATTGGACCCTGTACCCCAAGGCAAAAGAGGACATAGATCAGGTCAAAATTCCCGAAGAACAAATTCCTCAAGCTTCCCTAATTGTAACCAACTTGAGCCCATGGGAAATAATTCACAATTCCTGTGAGAGCATAGCAAAACAAAGCAGCACCTTCTGCATGTGCCTCACTTACAGCAAACCAGCATGATGGCTCCCGTCATGTAGAAGCGCTTTCCTTTCTCCATCGTGAAGAGCTGCACCACAAACATGACCAGGGAGACAAAGGAAAAGATGATGGCGAGGATCATGAAGGCTTGCACTGCCTTGAGTGCATCTAGTGACACACGGAAGAGAGAGAAAAAGGTGTGAGCCTGAAGTCACAATCCTTGTCAAAATACATGACTGTTGTTTTAAACAGTGCACATTACTCAGATGAAAGTAAATGGACCCTTACTGAGGTCGTCTTCTTCAAAACGAAGATCCCCGCAAACTCCGTTTATACACTGCAGCCACAGGCCTGAGGAGTTTGTTTTGCCCATACTCTCACCTGCCATCCAGACCTAAAAGCAAAACAGAAAAGATGTGATTTTTTTTTATTGCCTCCCTTCAAGAAAAGCAGTTTGCCAGGTTAACTCTAGAAAGGAAAACATCAGTGAGTTCAGCAATGCCTTTCTAGAAGTGTCACCATTCACAAGGTATTGTGATTTATATTATTATTATATCCAAAAATAGTTGCCTCTTTTTTGTTTTTTTTGCAACAAAAAGATTTCTCAGTTATACTGCCAGAAATCTGACATCAGTGTAAAACATGGGAAATGTGCATACATGTATGAACTTTTGCTCATTCAAACTACAAACTTGGAGGTGTTTGTGACAGGGGCGGAGGAATCATTCACTCAGATTCAGAGGTGTACCTAGGCTCCCTTGCATACTTGGCGAGGAGCTGCATCAGCACCTCTGAAGCCAGGAGAGATCATGGACCAGAAAGTTTGCTTTTTTCCACCTTTCACACTCCACTAGCGACTTCATCCACAGCCGTTGAGGTCAGGTGTGCTCTACTCCACCTCCCCTCCTCCTCCTCCTCTTCAATTGGTCCATCTATCTGCCTGTCTGCCTCCCTCACACCACTCACTGATTTCCCTTCTGCCCCCTCCCTCCCCTTTTCCTCCTCCTGTAACTCTCACCTGCTCTCTTCATATTTCTTCCCTCCAAGCTCCACTGGGCACTCCACTCACAATTCTAATAGCACCACTGGTCAACTGGGGAAGAGACCTCACGCAGCTACTGCATGACCCATGCCAGTGACCCAATTCCTCCACCAAGATGCCCTGAGGAGCCTGCATACCTCACCCAGCCACCCAAAGAAGCATGCCAGGGAGTGCTGAGCCAGAGTGGAGAGGTGCAATTTTTGCACTCCTCCTTGCACCTGTGCCCTTGGTGGCCACCAACCTACCCAACCCCTAGGTACATTCTGCTCAAATACTGATGTGAGCACACAAAAATATCACAAAAGTAGAGTTAATAATATGAGCAGAATTGAAATTTTGAATATAGTAGCAAACAAACAGGAAAATAATAATAAAAAGCAGAGTTCCGTGGGTCAGAAATGATGGAGATGTAGCCATATACTTTGCTAGAAGGAAAAGTAAGATGTGGCTTTCAGCTGATTGGTGTGAGATTCAAAAAGGCTTGGGAAATATTGTTGGACTCCAACTCCCATCATCCGTCCCAGCCAAAATAGCCAATGATCAGGAAAGATGGGAGATGAAATACAGCAACATCTGTAGATGACCAGAGACTATGCACCCCCCCCCACTCTATGAATGATTACTCAGAAGCTCTGAGAAGATCATTTGGCACATCTCATGAGCAGTCCTCCAAATGAATCATCTGTATGATGCCAGCTTGGACAGAAGTTTTTATTATTTGTGATGGATTGTTATTGTTCTGCGATGAATTTTTTATTGAAAGCCCCTTGGGATAATTTAATAGAAAAGCAGTATATAAATATTTTAAATAAATGCATAAATAATAAAGAAGTATCTGGAAATTATGCCGCAGCATGAGGGTTATGATCTGAATCCATGAGACGTGCCATTCTGTAATCTGTTGGCGGATGTGTGTGATTTTGAAAAGGTGACGGGTGGATGACCTTTTTCAGAGGCTGTTGCTTAAGTGCTCCTTATGACTTGCTTTTGCCCGTGGTGGCTATTGGGGAACTCTTGCAACTAGCAAGCTGAAAATCGATCCTTTTGTTCTGTTTATCTTTGAAGGGCAGTCTTCAGCTTTTTCAGACCCAGATCTACTTGGAAGCCAAACATACATTTGGGCATTGGCATTGGGTGTCATCCCTGAGGGGGGGGTGACATCGCTGCACGCACCCCCCTGGGATGCTCGCCCTGCCCCCACGGGCGGCTAGCCCCGCCCCAAGGTGCACAGCATGTGTGCCACTCCAGGTGCCACAGCAGCTAGCTCCACCTCTGCATCTGGGGACCTATTTCTTCATTTATTTATTTTACCATATATTTATATGGTGGTGATAATGGTGGTGCTGTGATTCACCAATGTCTCAGATCGTTTCTGGAGATGGGCATCTAACTCTTGGAATCACTCTAGATGTGCTGCATGGTTCAGTGGATGTGGGCTCCCATTGGATCACACTTCTGACAAGGCCCTTAAACAGTCCTCGTAGCTGGTTACCCATGATGTATATAAGGGTATTCCGGCATTCTTCCCATGTTCAGTGCCTTGCTGAAAGGGCAAGAAACTGCTTCTGAAAATCTAATCATTTTCTGGGAGTGACTATAATCTTCCCAAGCCTCTCTCTGGGCAGTACACAGACCACAGACGTCTGTTCCCTCCGATCTCCGCTGAGACCGGAATTGTGCCAAACTCTGGAACAACAGAGTGCTGAGAAAACTCACTGCGGTTTCCTGATCTCTTTGGCTTCAGGAGGCCTTTCCTGTTGTTGTTCAATGTTTCCCAATGGCTTGTTTTTTCAAAATAAATAAATGGCAGCCCGTTCTCAGACAGGACTATCCAGCAGGGGTCATCATAAACTAAAGCAAAGGAGCAGCTCTAGGTTAGCTTGAGCAGCCAAGAGCAGAATGCAGAAGGGCCTTTGCATTCTCATGACAAGTCAATGGTACCAGCTACTCCAAGTTAACTCTGAAATCAGCCCCAGCAAATCCAGTGGGGTTTACTTTGTAGTTAGCAGGCTTACTAATTCAGGACTGGGTGTAAGTCATTTAAACCACCAGTCTTCTCTAGACCGTGTTCAACTGAGTCACCCTGGAGACATGGAAGGGCCTCATATAAATTTCTGTTTTTTCTGATCTCAGATAGGCTTTTCAAATCCTTCACCAAAATTCCTAAAATGACACATACTTCCTGCATGCCCAAGGATTGCTTAATTGCAAAGGAAATTAGAGGGCAGGATTTATACCCCTTGATTGCTTATTTTGTGAAGACTGCGCTTATCAGTCTATTTGCTACTGACATTTGTCTAATTAAGATCACGAGTTGCCTCATAGTCCACAAGCTGCTTTGGGTCATTTTCAAATAGGTATCTAAAGTGTGTGACATAGACCGACCACAGTGGAGATTACTCTACTTTGCAGCTAATTTTCCAACAATACACTATCAACAGTATTGTAACTTGATTGAAGTAATCACAACTGTCTGCAATGGCAATAGAAATGATACTGGGAATTTTGCCCCCGGGAAAACCTGTTTGATGATGCACATCTGCTATTTATGGACCAATGGTGTGAGGTGGACATCACACTGTATATAGGGCTTAGTTTGTCCATTCATTTTATGGGCTCACTTCTTTTGATCTGTGCAGCAAGTTGATGAAGATGAAGTGTTTTGGTACTAAAACTGGTCCAAAAGTGTAGGTCTTGGTCTTTGACTGTAAGGGCCTGCTCACATACCCAGCAGGGATGGTGGCAGCAGTGGATCCTTCAAGTTTCCCTATTTTCCAGAGACATCCCTGATTTAGAGAAGCTATCCCAGTTTCTGATTTCATCCCAGAACGTCCCGCTTTTCCTTAGTATTGCCCTATTTTCATTGGAAAAATGTTGGAGGGTATGGAGTTATCTGAACCCTGAGCCATCTGAGGGCAATCCTGTATGGGGAAGGTTTTTTAAACATTTAATGTTTTATTATGTTTTTATATATGTTGGAAGTTGGCCAGAGTGGCTGGGGCAACCCAGTAAGATGTGTGAGGTATAAATAGTAAATTTATCTTTATGGCATGGGATGTCCCTATTTTCTTTGGAGAAATGTTGGAGGGTATGCAGTTGCAGGCAAAACCTTGACTTCCAGCCCATATGCTGGTTTGTCCTAAGCATCTACCACCACACACATGTTGAAGATGCTGCCACTCAGATAGACATGAGAGAATGTGTTTGTTCTTGGTCTGTTTCACTTTCTTATGCATCCCCCCCCATAAGTCTGTTCTGTCTAGTTTCTGCATTAATCTTTTTGGGGTTTTTTAAAAAAGGAAATCTGCACAAACAAATCCCATTTAAATGTATTTCCCCTCCAAACATGCATTTTAAAACATATTTTGATTGGGGAACAGGATTGAGCCAAGAGGAACAACTTGGGTAGCATGAAAGCCAATGAATATCTATGTTTCTGTCCATACATTCGGTTCAGAAGATACTGATTGCATTGGAATTTGCAAAAATCAAATTCCTTAAGAGGTCGTCTGCTTAACCACAAATATGCCTTTGGGGTGTGCCTCCTAAAAGCCAAAGTGCTCATGTGGCAGCTGAAAAGGCAAGGAAGGTGAGAGTGTGTTAGTTCAGCAAATGAAGGGAAGAGGATGCAGTTGTTTTATTAAAGCCCAACGCAGACACTCTTCTTTCCAGGCACTTAAACCAGTTTCTGCAGAGGAACTGCTTAAGCAGCCTTAAACATTAGCTGGTAAAGCAATGATGCTGATAAGTTAGAAAGAACATCAGAGAGTGTGTAGGAATATCTAAGCAGTTCCAACTTTAGCTGTGCAAGTAATAATTTCTTGACTAGAAACACAATAAATCAGCTTGTCCCCAGCATCTTGAAGCCAAGGGCAGCCTTGGCTACCCCTCTCCCTTTCCCTATTGATGTCACCTGGTGCCCCCCCAATGCTTTGATTGAAGGGCTGATTGAAGTTGTAGGCCCAAACATCTGGAGGGCACCAAGTTGGGAAAGGCTGGTCTAGACCTCATGGACAGATGAACAAATCACTGGGTCTGGATGGCACCCACCCAAGAGTTCTGCTAAAATCAGCCTCCATCCCTAAGAAAAGGAAAATGGCCCACTTAATGCCAAATTTGAAAAAAAGAGACAAATTATCCACATTTAATGTCACTTCAGCCTGTGGCAAATTTAGGTTGACCTGGGGAGGGTGGGTAGACTGAAGGACCTCCCTTTGGGGCAGGAGGTAGGGCACAGCTTTGAACAAGATGCTTTGTAGCCCTGTCTACGATGCGGCACTTGAAACTCTGCATTCTCCATGTGTCATTGTGGGTTTTTGCAAAGAGGCACGATTGCTTGCTTTCCTGAAAAGCTCGGCCTTTCATGTTGCATTTGCTTATTATAGCTCACACTTCAGAGTGTCTAAGGAAATCTGAGTCAACCAAACCTTTGACTGTTAGCATCTTTAAAGTATCGGATAGCTGCATGTATGCAGGTAATAGACTTGCAAATATATTTTACAATCTGTTCTACTGGATTTGCAGACAATTCTCATTCATGGCACAACTTCGTCTTTGATCTGAAAGCATCAGTTGCTGGATACAGCTAGCAGGAGCACACGCGTTGGCACAAACCATTCCCTACCTATTCATTTTAATCATCACACAGATCAACAGGATTTAGTGCAACAAGCCAAACATATATTCCTGATATTCTATCAATCATCTATTACTTTGTGTATGTCTTGGATGTAGGCAGGACTGATGAATGAACTGAAGCATCTAAAATGTCCCAGCCCAATCAGTTAAATAGCATGCCTTTTGTTTTTTGAAAGGGGATGTTCTGTAATAACATTTGAGGTGGATTTAGCTGTTCTGCTTTGAGAGTTTGGTGAAGATGAGAGTACAGTAGCCCTCTTCAGCTGCTATACTCCTTATTCTGGAATCTGCACTGTATGTCAGCACAGCCTTATGATGCAGCTTCTCCCCTTAACATCAGCACATGCAGCTCAAATATTTGGAAGGAAGAAGGGAGCTTTCATGTCCGCAGGCTCCTCACAGTCTAGATCAGGGGTCAGCAAACTTTTTCAGCAGGGGGCTGGTCCATTGTCCCTCAGACCTTGTGGGGGGCCGGACTATTTTTTTGGGAGGGGGAATTAACAAATTCCTATGCCCCACAAATAACCCAGAGATGCATTTTAAATAAAAGGACACATTCTACTCCTGTGAAAGCACACTGATTCTTGGACCGTCTGCGGGCCAGATTTAGAAGGCAATTGGGCCGGATCCGGGCCCCGGGCCTTAGTTTGTCTACCTATGTTCTAGATCCTTGAGCAATTAGGCTTACGAATCTTATGGAAGTCTATACATGCAAAGGTTCCCTCTCTTGCTTCCTCTGTAAAGGTCAGTGCCAGGGGAAAGGGGGACTTGTGTGTTCTCCATAACCATAAGCTTAATGCTTGAAGAGAGCATGCTGTGCCAAGAGGTATCCATGTTCCCCATATCTACTTGTGTCCACCAGGGAGCAGTACCATAATGAAACAATCATTCTAAGCAGAGAACAAATATTGGTTAGAGCTTGTGGTTTGCTTGGGAGTGAAACTAACTAACCACGAGCTCAGGTTCACAAGTAATGCCAACCATAGCTTAACTCTTAGTAGTGTGGCAGCTCCAGGAGCAAGGGAAGAGCTAAGCCTTGCTTCATTTATTGTGCAACAGCCCACTTTCACGGTAAGCCAGTTTGATCTAGCATTGCATGTGAGGAAAGCCACTGAGTAAATGCTATAGGGGAATGTCCAAAATCTGCTCAGTGTGAAACCAAATCAACATTCAGGGCCTGAGAACTGAAGTGTTTTTGGACACCCACAAAATGCATCTGGGTTTGTCTGCACCCACATTCATATGATAGAAATCACAAATGTTGACACACATTGCAGCATATATAGCTATCTATCTAAGGTGGATTAAATTTTAATAGATAAATTTGTTTATTTTTGTTATTTCCACTTGTTTTATGTTTTATTAATTTGTTTTAATTTTTAATTATTATCATTTTAAAAATTTTTAAAAACATAAACTGTTTCCTTTTATGCTGCCTCTCTCGAAATGCAGTTGAAAAATCAGAGAGACCCTGCAATTTTGTTGAGAGTGGGTTATAGCATTCTGGTTTGGGCAGGTGGGGATCAGTCTAGATTTCTATTACAAATCACTGCATTGAATAATACCCTTTAACTTCCTCTTGTACTCGGCTTTGCCCAAACACTTCATGAGAATATTTTCTAATTCCAGAAACAGACAAGTATGGAAATACTGTATAATTATATAGCAGACTGTCTGGCAGGTGGGATGGTAAAACACCTCAAAGCGATTATGTGCTAATTCCACTCACTCAACTGGTTTTTGAGTGGGGTGTGCCCGGGTGTTTCTCACTTCAGGACAGGAGTGTGAAAACACCACCATTTCATGCCTTTAGGCAGCCTTGAATTGCTGGTTTGTTTCAGTTGACAAATAGATAATGTCCCTCCATTTCTCAGGGTGTGACTTGTTGCAATAGGTTTCAAGGGCCAGTTATGCAAATAGAGGCACCTTAAGCCATATAAAATTCAAGGAAATTTTCTGACATTTTTTCTGGAAGTGATTTGTCTTCTGGAGCTATATCAGCACAAAAGTCTATTGTTAGCCTCACCGAATTAGCCCTTATCATAGATTGTTGACTTGGATGGAACCAAGGAGACAGAAGCATAGAATCTTTGAGTTGGAACGGACTCTAAGAATCATCTAGTTCTAGTCCAACCCCCTGCAATGCAGGAATATGGAGCTGCACCTAACGGGGATCAAACCTGCAACCTTTTAGTCCGGTTCCGTGTATGATCTGCAATACAGGGAAAGAAGGGCCTTGCCTACCCCACCTGCTGTGGGTCTGTTGTCAAACAGCATCTGCTGTTAGGAAGATTCTCCTGAAATCTGCTTCTGCCCCATAGATTCCAGGCCTATTCTCTGGAGTTTGCCTCCAAATAATGGTCAACACCTTCAGCGTGAGAGTCTTTGATGCTTTTATTCCCTTATTCTGTGTCAGACTGGAGGAGATCAAAAGGCCCTGTCCAGGTTTCCCAAGGAACGGCCATTGGGGAAGTCTTGCTTGCTACTTACATTGGCAATGGTGGAGACAAAGAGCATGATGACCGTGGCAATGTGGACCACAAAAATACCAGCCAGTAGTACCAACATCTTGGCTCCTCACGGCAAGGGTCTCTCCAACGCAGAGAAGTCTACTGGGGAGAAAACAGACAGACAGCAGCATATGAAACCCAGTGCTGAATCAAAAGAACATTGTTTTTTAAAAAAATCACTGTGTATCTTCAAGAAATGAAAGGCACTTGTCTTAAACCCATGGCAGTGACAAAATCAACACCTTGGTTCTGCAAATGCGAGCAAATCCTCTTTTTAATTACCCTGAAATGCTTTTGAGGCACTGTAAGTACTGCAACTCGTTTTTCAGGAAATTAAAAGCTGGTTTGTGGAGAAATGAGGGATGTGTAGAAAATTAGATTGGATGTGTTTACAGCTTCAAAGAAAGTTTATAGGTATGAGAATTTTAAAAAGAAAAGATACACTTTTGAAATTACATGTTACCCCACCCTCCTTCTAAGGAGCTCAGGGTAGCTACATGGTGTTCTCCCCCCATTTTATTCTCACCACAAGATCCTGCTCCACCATGATCTCCTGGAACTTCATATCTCAGCTTTGTGCTCCAAGCAAAAGGGTAAATGCCAGAGTCAAGAAGGGAATTTTGCTTGTCACATCCCTCAAAACATCCTTAAGCACATCACATGTGTAGATGTTACGTGGAGATGCCAAGATTGGATCTCCCAACATAACTTTCTTATTCTAAGTGCATACAAGAGAAGAGGCAGTTTGGATCAGGGGTTATCCTGGCCCTAACACAATCTCATCACCACCCAACATTGCTACTTGCTATCAGCCATGGAGAGGAAAATATACAGGCACCCATATTGTGCCTGCATGTTTTCCCTTCTACAACCAATTAATTCAAGGGAGTGGCCTATCCTTGTATTACATCAGGACACCCAGTTATGGGCCTCCCGTGTTTCATCCAGTTTGTTCTACCATTTGGCTATGTGTTGTTTATTTGTTAATTTGTCTGTTTCAGATTTGTGTCTTGCCTTTCACACCAAATGGTGCTCCAAACAGCTCACAGAAACAAGATGCACTTCAAAATACATGATAACAAATGAAAAACATTCATAAAAGGTAGGTAAAGCACATCAGTTAAAGCAAAACTGATAAAAAAAACCAAGTTCAATTGCAACATATTTACAATGGCCATAAAAACCTATGAGTTCAAAGTCCCGAATGAATAAAAACATTTTTGCCTGCTGACAGGTCACCAGAGAAGGAATGATACGGGCCTCCCTTGGCATGATGTCACAGAACCTGGGAGCAGTAACCAAGAAGTCCCTCTCTTGAACTGCTCCTGAATATATTTCAGATGTTGGTGGGACAGAAAGAAAGACCTCTTCTGAAGATCTTAAAACCTGATCAGGCTTATATGGAAGAAAATTGCATTTCAAGTAACTCGATCCTAAGACTTATGGATTGCTTTATTGGTCATAGCTCACCCTCAGAATCATTATGGGAATCACATGCTCCCTATCACATGCTCTGGTCAATAGTCTGGCCATATCTCTGCAAAAGTCTCCTCGCCACTGCTGAATATGGACATCCAGGACCAAATCCAGACAAGCATCCAAATGGCAAACCTGAGACTTCAGGGGGGAGGTTGAGCTGGGCTGAATGCCTCCAAATACCAGTTCCAAGAGGTGATGTGGGATTCAGTAGATTGTGGTATAACAAGGGACTGGATTTGTCTGATAGTGGGCCTGCTAAACAGTTTCTTGAAAAACCTAAGACCATACAATCTTCTGGTATCTCAGTCCTCTGTCTGTAAAATGGAAATATTAAGAGTTTGCTATTCTGTAGCTATGCTGTGAGTAAAATGATATATGTCAGTCAGAGACTGCAGTGACATGCAGCAAGGGCATGGAATTTCTCCGGTGCAAAGCATCATTGAATATAGCAGGAACTTTGCAAGAGCACAGTCATGCTATGCCACTTTCCTGGAGGATTTCAGTAAAATGGACTCTGATAATGGCAGCAGCAGTGAGTCATAGGAAACATGAACATTGCCATGATCTGACACTGAGAGATGCGGGGGGAGGGACGTGTTGGATTAGGGTTTTCCTTCCTAATGAAGCAGCTGATTCATTGACAAGTTTCGTGCCTTCACCTAGTAACAACTTCCATTTTTGACTGCTAGCTTTTCTTGAATTGTATAACCAAGTGCCTGTTTATACAGTAGCTGCATTTTTGGACACCAAGTCCAATTCTCCCTCTTGCACAGTGAGTTGGGACAGTCCAGGAGAAGGATAGCCACTTGATTCTGTTGCTTTCATAAGCTGGCCCTAAGTTGCCAGGGTTGTGGCTGGCCTCCCCATCAGCTGTGTGCTAGACGGTTTTCAGGCCACACGCCATGGCATTTAGGAAGGCTTGTTGTTGGGAGGGAGGGATCAATGAGATTACTGTAGTGGTTCCTGCAGAAGAACAAGTCATGCTTTGAAACATGGGACCCACCCAATCCTTTCTAATACAGTGACCTTGCCTCAGTACATTTCTGAAGAAAGCCACCATTTATTTGCAATTAAGTTGGTTCATTTTCCCATTCTTTCCTGTCTCTGTAACAAGCTCTGATTAACCGAGGGATTTCTCAGTGGGGCCGACTATTTTTGTTTGGGGGAAAAACCTTTAATGTCTTCTTAGTCACTCATCGTTGCTGAGAAATAGAAGCAGCTGCTGAGCTTTTCTTGAGAAATCATTGATAGCCCTCTTCAGAATTCCGTTTTACTAAAGGACACCTAATTTGGTTCTCCTTGTGCCTC
The DNA here is from genome assembly GCF_964234715.1 of Podarcis melisellensis. NCBI lineage: Eukaryota > Metazoa > Chordata > Lepidosauria > Squamata > Lacertidae > Podarcis > Podarcis melisellensis. The sequence continues at coordinate 43,653,126 of NC_138542.1, read as the reverse complement.
TTATACCTTAGCTAATTCTTTAGCCCTAAATATTCCCTCCACCTCACCCCAAAGAAGTAGGTCATACTGGTTTCTTTTCACCTGCATCACTCAAAGTGGCAACACTGATGTAAGACATCACATCAACAGGCAGAGGGTTGCCATATTAATTCCTATTATGTCCAGGGCCCTTGGGTACCCTTTGTGGGATCACTGCCACTGGAGCTCAAGCCACCTCCTATCAGGAGCAATTTCTGCATGCAATGCATTAGTGTCCTAAGAACATAAGAATAGCCCAGCTGAATCAGCCCAGAGGTCTATTTAGCTGACCATTCTGTTAACACAGTGGCCAACCGGATTCCCAACAGAAGCCCCAGACAGACACGCTCAGTCTAAGAAAAGGCTATCAGTATCTTCTATTTCACTGGAACCTGCTTGCCCACTCCAGATGTTAAGATCTCTCAACACCTCAGGGTACATTGTCCAAGTGCCACCATTAGGACAATGGTGATGCTTCCACACCAAGTCCCTTCACAACCTGTTAGTGAGTCTGCAAACAAAATTGAAGTAGATGGACCCATAGCCTTGCTTGCTATAAAGGCAGCTTCCTTCTGCAAATCACTCGGTGATCTGACAGTAGATGCTGATCTGCCCACCTCCTGGTCTAACTCATTGGTGAGATCCAAGCAAGGTTGTCTGCCAGCAGTGCAATCTGATGCATTTCTACTCTGAAGGAAGCAGTCCCATGATTCCAATGGGACTCATTCCTTGGTAAGTGTGTATAAGACTGCAGCCTACGTCAGTGCAGAGTTCTCAGGGTTTATAGGATTCATCCAGGGGCATGGTCCAGCAGCCAGTTATCAGGAAGAAATGCAGTGGGAGATTAGAAAGGGGGGAGTGGAGACAATATAATAGCACAGCTTCCCTGTAATGATGCATTCCACGGACGTCTTAACCACAGGGCTCTGCAGAGTCACATGTGTTACTCATTTATTCTACCTTCCCCTCTCCCTCCTCTCCATCTAATTGCAGTCTTGTGTGCGAGAGAGACAGCAGCTTTTTAAAATTATTGGGTCTTTCTTGGAACAAAATGGTACTGTTTCCCTCCATTTTTACCAGGCCTGTCAAACTTTACTAGCTCCTTACCACTTATCCCGCACCAGGATCAACAAATAGCCAGCACAAATGCTCAGAATTAACCAAATTAGTTGCACACAGGTCCGGGCAGGGAGGCATTTCTCCTCCTTTCGATTCTGTCTCAGAGCATTTCTTCCATGATCACAAGGAAGGTCCCGCTGAATCTGACCAAAGGCACAGCTAATCCAGCATTCTGTGCCTCACAGTGGACAGCCAGATTCCTACGAGATGCCTTGGGAAGCCTTTGAGCAAGACAGGAGCACAGCAGCGCTCTCCTTCTTCTGATTCCCAGCAATTTGTATTAAAAGATACTGGTTCTGACCCAGGAGCACACAGCCACCAGGATTAGCAGCCACTGGTAGCCTGATCTTCCATGCATTTGTCAAACTCCCTCTTAAAGCTGTCCAAGATGAAACATTTCCTGGTGTGCACAAGCCTCGCCCTTTCCTGCTGCCTCTTACCCCTCTAGGGCCTCATCCTTGTTTCCACTTTGCCTTTAGCTTTCCACTTCACTTTTATTCTCTCTGCAAGGAAGCCTTCCAGACAAAAACCTCTGCATTCCCTGCAAGGCTTTGCAATAAGAGGTGGACTTGTGGTTACTGTGAGAGAATCTTTCTCCCCATAAAATCTCACTACAGGGGCATCCTTGTATTGTCAGTCAGTCAGCCATAGCTAAGAGGGTCCCTCTGACCGCACACAGAGTCCTTGGGTGCTTCCAGACAGTGGCGTAGTGTGGGTTGTCAGCACCTGGGGCAAGGCAAGTAATTTGCGCCCCCTAACCCGTGGATTTGCACCCCCTAAACCCGTGGATTTGCACCCCCTAACCCTAACCCCCAGATGTTGCGCCCGGTGCGGCCGGCCCCGCCTGCACCCCCCACGCTACGCCACTGCTTCCAGAGGGGTGTTTTTCAATGGGATCAATGTGCCACATGCATGTGTGCTTTTGGAAGCATCCATGCAACATTGTTGTCATCAGCATTTCCTCCTCATTTAACCCAGATTTACCTTTCGCACGAGAAATCAGAAAAGTTTAAAAAAGCCACTTATTGCCCACAACTCTTTTGCAATATCTGAATGATCCATTTACAGTATTAAGCCCCCATAAGACTCCATGAGCACCCCTCGTCTCAGGCAATTTCATGGTTTGCTGCTGTTTGCTGGATATCCAGCATCACTTCTTATCTAGAAAGTATAGCGATATTCCACATGCGAAAGTGGTTTCTTCTTGGCAAGAAATTTCCTGATTTGCTTAATGGATGGATCTGCTGTTCTTCGACACCTACATTTAAATTATTCACACATCCACACCCAATTTGTGTTTGTTTACTTATAGTTGGTTGTTTCCTAATAAACAGCTTACCACACCAAAGTGCTTCTTTTCTGTTTTTGCCTGGAAATTCAAGGGTTTTGATGTCTTGACTGATTGCTGCTTTACCATGCTCAGGTAATCCGAATAGAGGATGAATCAGAGAGAGTGTAATGAGTTTTCTCTGAGTTGAAGGCTGCCTCTATCTGCTGCCTTCTAACAACTCTCAGCACCTTTAACAAACTACAGCTCCCAGGATTCTTTGGGAGAAGCCATCACTTTTTAAAGTGGCATGACACACACGTAAGCAGGACAGTGCTAACTGAAAGACAGATTTTGGGCATTTCATTTGTGTTGGGATGGTGTGAAGGGGGGGGGGGGAGAGAAGCCCTGGAAATGTCAGGACCAGATTCCAATCTGGTAAATGCTTGCTAAAGATCAACTGCACCTGCAGTGAGGTGGGAGGAAATATGCACACAACGCACCGCACATGCCTGCGATATTTTATTGTGGCCTCACCCTGCTGCAAGAAACAAACACTTTGCATGCCTCTGAGCAAACAAGAAGTCACCCTGACTCCTGCTGTTCTGTCAAGCAAGAAGATCAGCGTCTGTAGCTCCGGCCTGGAATGCAGAAAAGGTGAGGCCCCCCCTGTCACAATATTGCTTGGGACAATGAACTCATTCATGTTATGCAGGATGTCAGGCTAGAAGATTGCAGTCAAGGGTCAGAGGAGAACGCTTGCATTTAGATCCTCTATCAGATGAAGGGCTGCCGGAGAGGAATGCAGATTCGTACACTGGTTGACCAAACACATGTCCTTAAACCTCAATCACGGGAAAGGTACAAAGCTGCCTTATACCAAGGCGGACTTTTTGTCCATCTGACCCAGTACTGCCCACTCTGACAGGCAGCAGCTCTCTGAGGTCTCATTCAGGACTCTTTCCTATCTTCTACCTCTATTGTCAGAGGCCGAATGACTTTGAATACCAGTTGCTGGAAATTGTTGGGAGAGAGAGAGTTCTTGGACTCAGGTCCTGTTTGCAGGATCTTCCTATGAGCATCTGGTTGGCCACTGTGAGAACAGGATGCTGGGCTAGGTGATCCACTGGCCTGATCCAGCAGGGATGTTTTTATGTACTTAAAACCTCCTCATTCAGAAGTGTGGAGCCTGTGACTCTCCAGATGTGCGTAGACTACAACTCCCACCATCAAGCATCTTCAAGAATAGCAGTAGAGAAATATAGGAAATGTAAGTACAAGTTGGGTTAGAAAGACAGTCTAGGAAGTTTGGAGGTACTTCTCTCTATCTACCATCTCTCCATGCAAATCTGATCACCCTTAATGCAAGCTGAGTTGCATTCCCACAACTTCCAACTCCTGCAACTCCCCAGATGTAAGTGGACTGCAACTCCCATCTTTCCTGACCATTGACCATGCTGGCTGGGGCTGATGGAGACTGGAGTCCAACAAGATCTGTAGGGCTATGGGTTCCCGATCTCTGCCTTTTAACTAGAGATGCAAGGGACTGGGCCTGGGATTTTCTGCACGTGCTCTTTCCCCTCATACAGGATGCAGTTGCTGCCACCGCAGCTGCCACATCAATAGCGCTGTGGTGAAGGGAGACGACATGGGAGGGTGGAGGGACCTTCTTCAATTGTTTACTGGTTGGATCATCAACTACCCAGGGACAATCACAAGGGAGAGTGAGAGTGCAGTTGATGCGATGGTTCAAAGCAGTGAAAAGGCTTTTGACAGTGTGTGACGAAGTATGCAAGGAACTTTGAGTGGGGTAGTGAAAGGCCAGGGGAAGTCTTGCAGAGCTATGAATGTTCTTGGACATGGAGCCTTCATGGTGGAAGTTGCTTGGGTTGTGCTGAATTCCTATTAGACCAGGATTCTCAAATTTATTATACTGGGTCGTCCCAACTGAAGTGAATGGCAATCAGCTCACCAGGTGGTTCAGACCTTTCCCCCCAGCTTGTGATGATACAAAGGGTGGGAGAGGACAAAGCCACGGTGGCGCAAATCAAGTACATGTGAAAAGGATCTAGGAGTCTTGGTTGACCACATAAGCCAACAGTGTGACGCGGCAGCTAAAAAAAGCCAATGCAATTCTGGGCTGCATCAATAGGAGTATAGCATCTAGATCAAGGGAAGTATTCTGTATTCTGCTCTGGTCAGACCTCACCTGGAGTACTGTGTCCAGTTCTGGGCACCACAGTTCAAGAAGGACACTGAGAAACTGGAATGTGTCCAGAGGAGGGCAACCAAAATGGTCAAAGGCCTGGAAACGATGCCTTATGAGGAACGGCTAAGGGAGCTGGGCATGTTTAGCCTGGAGAAGAGGAGGTTAAGGGGTGATATGATAGCCATGTTCAAATATATAAAAGGATGTCACATAGAGGAGGGAGAAAGGTTGTTTCCTGCTGCTCCAGAGATGCGGACACGGAGCAATGGATCCAAACTACAAGAAAGAAGATTCTACCTAAACATTAGGAAGAACTTCCTGACAGTAAGAGCTGTTTGACAGTGGAATTTGCTGCCAAGGAGTGTGGTGGAGTCTCCTTCTTTGGAGGTCTTTAAGCAGAGGCTTGACAACCATATGTCAGGAGTGCTCTGATGGTGTTTCCTGCTTGTCAGGGGGTTGGACTCGATGGCCCTTGTGGTCTCTTCCAACTCTATGATTCTATGATTCTAAGTTTTCAAATCCCTTTGTCAGAGTCCCTAGTAGGGAAGCAAAGATGTTGCCCAAACAGAAGGTTTCCCATTAGCCTGCTGCCTTTACAACCAATGCAAATGGTGGAGTATGGAAGAATTTGTTGCATTGTGAGGGCGTGCAGCATGCTCAAGGATCTGTGGGCAGAAGGTGGATGTGGAGGCACAGTTCTCCCAAACTTGGCAGGGCTCCTGTGCTGCAAAATGTTTCTCAGTCGCCACTTCCCATATCTCACCTGTATAGTAACCAGCCATGCAGTCTCCTTCCTCCATCTCAGGCAACAGGACACCCACCCCTCTCATAATACACACACACACAGAGAAAGAAGCAGGAGAGAGGAGAGGGAAAAGGGGTGGGCAGAAGAAAAATGGAAGAAAAGGAATGACAGAAAGAGATAGAAGAGAAGAGATTGGTGGGAAGAGATGACCTTTCATCCTCATTTGCTTGCACAGTGGTTACACTTAGTCTTTATTCAAACATTTGTTCTGATTTGTTTGTGTGACCATTATGACAAGAATCGTTCATCCTGATTTGCTTGCAGAGTGCTTATATATGCCTCTCCGTTACTCATTTCCTCCTTCCCACATTTTTCAGTGCGTTTTTCCATCATCACTTTCCTGTCTGTTGTGACGGAGAGCTTGAATCCGCTTTAACAATGCAAACCTACATTTCTAGAGTGTGATCAAATCCTTTCCATAAAACAGGGACAGTTGGGAGGCTTCCAGAGACTAGGAGGGGGAGCCCATCCATTGAGTGGATGCTTGTGGAGGGAAGGGGGAGAGGGAGAGAAGGTCTGGTTGGGGGGGTTGACTTAGCTCAAGGCCTCTAGGTGTCTGTAATGCACAACCTAGAAGGAGAATAGGGGCAAGAGAGGTCCACATCCCAGAAGAAGGGTTTGGGAGTAGCTTTTCTCCTCTGGCAATGGGCTTCATTCCACCCCACCCAAAATTTGGAAGATGCACTAGTTTGAAAGTTAACTCCGATTCACAGGGTGAGTAATAGAGGTAATAGTGGCTTAAATCAAGCGCTGGGACATTTTGAAATTAAAGTGATGAATCAAAAGCGAGAGGACAATACATGGTGAGATTTGTGACATGCCAAGTACCGAGTGCCTCCCTCAATAAAGCATCTCATTCATCTCGCAATCAGCACAATTGCATCGAGGGTTCTTGGGTCATTTAAGCTCACACTGCCAACCATCTGCTAACAGAAGGAAGGAAAGAGGTGAGTGTCACTTCTGTCATTTTCTCCTCATATCTTGGGGAAAGGGCATTGTGAGCAGGGGCTTCAGTAACTCAGCGCACGAGCAGAGGGATTCTGACCTGCTTTTGCTGCTTTGTTCCAGGCGAAAGCATGTTACCATTGGTGGTGTGAGAAATAAAGAGGGAGGGTTGTAACCCAGAAGAAGAATACCTGCTTTGCATGCATAGAATCATAGATTTGTAGAGTTGGAAGGGACCCCGAGGATCATCTAATCCAACCCGCTACAATGCAGGAATATGCAGGTGTCCCATACAAGGATCGAACCAGCAACCTTGGCATTATCAGCACCATGATCTAACCAACTGAGCTAGTGCAGAATGTCCCAAGTTCAAGCCCTGGCATCTCCCGTTCAAAGATGATGGGAAAGATGTCTGTTTGCCTCAGGTACCCAAGAGCCACTTCTGCTCACAGAAGACCAGCCTTCTCCAACCTGGTGTGCTCTAGATACTTTGGACTACAACTCCCATGACTCTCAGTCAGCATGGGAATGGTGGGCAAATCAGCTGGCTGGACCTCTAAGTCTGCATCCTGCTAGAATGCAACTTTGTGTGGCAGGAAAGCATAGTCCAAGGCTTCCCAAATGTGGGTCTCCAGCTGTTTTGGGACCTCAACTCCCATCATCCTTTGCTACCAGGACCAGTGGTCAGGGATGATGGGAGTTGTAGTCCAAAAAACAGCTAGAGACCCAAGTCTGGGAAACCCTGAATAGTCACAGCCATCAAGCAGGAAGGAAATGAGTGTTATTGTTCCCCTCAATCAGAATGAGGATCTCATCACCCACTGACTCATTTGTTGGGGCGCAGTGATCGTCATTTGCAAACGGATGTGGAAATGTGAAGAATTGAACCTAAGGCTGGAAAACTGAGAAACGGAGGGAAGCCAATACTGTATTGCTCATCTCTGTTCAGAATGCTGTGGATTTTGAGGGTTCCCTGGGCTGGGATCTCAGCAGCCCATGTAACCCACTGCTAATCTGAAAATAGTGCTGGCAGAAAGTGGGAAAGGAACTACGCTGCATGATCACAGAGCTCCTTGCAGCTCTGTTTGACTAGGCTCTTGCTGAGATCTTTGTAAAGCTGCTGCTTGGAGCCATGAGGCTGCGCCCCATCAGTGGCGTGGGTTGTCATCACCCGAGGCAAGGCAAGTAATTTGCGCCCCCTAACCTGTGGATTTTAGCAGGGGCAGAGACCTGCGAGTGTGAGCGCCCCCCCATGTTGCGCCCGATGCGACCGGCCCCCCTGCACCCCCCACGCTACGCCACTGCGCCCCATTTTAAAATGCTTTAAAATAAATAAATGCATGTTTGTGATGCTGCTGCTGCTGCTGCTACTGGCTACATAAACCAAATAGTTCCAGTCCCATTACACTTGACCCTTCAAGCTGACCTGGCCAGTTGAGTCTTTCAACAAGACGATCCCCTGGGAGGGAGTCTGTTTGTACACCCTTAAGGGCTTTTTGATTTCTGAATAGGCCCTCTGTGTACACAACATGCAATAGCTTTGGGGGTTGGGTGGGTGCTAGCTGCCCCGGAATATGCAAACACACAGGGCAAACGGGTGGAGGGACTTAGCCAAACCGAACATGTGTCAGCTGGTTCTGGGGAGAGGTTTCCTCGAAGGGAAACCCCATAAAGCAAGGCAACAACCTCCCAAGGGGAGGAGTGGAAATCCCCATTGAGCAAGCCCCCTGCCTAACAGGACTGGGCCACGCCGTCTCTGAACAGCAGACTGGAGCAAGAGCTTTGCTCTCGCATGTGGCAGGGGGAGGAGTGGAAAACATGAGCTACGTCTCTCGCTTTCCCAGCTCGGGGGCTGTGATTCATTTGGAGAGTGGCTGAATCTCCGCTGCAGAGGCAAGGGCTGGGAAATCGCTTTTGCTGGAGGTGGTAGCCCTAGCCGTGTGAGAGGCTCTCGGCAGAAACTCCAAAGCTTTCTTGGCAGCAGGGAGGGGCAGAGGCAGCTGCCTGAGGCCTGGAAGGCAGCCAAGAGCAACCGCTGGCGGAAGATACTGTATCTATTTCTCTCTCTCTCTCTCTCTCTCTCTCTCTCTCTCTCTCTCTCTCTCTCTCTCTCTCTCCCCTCCCTCCCTCCCTCCCTCCCTCTTTGCACCCGCCCTGCCATGGCTCCAGTTGTGCGGGGAAAGAGGGAAGGGCAACAGAAGCACAGAGCAGGCGGGGCAGGAGCAGCAGCAATGAATGGATGCCACCCAGAGGTCTTTCCCCACTTTAAAAGCATGAAGTGTCTCCCCCACACTAACACCTTTATGTACCAGTTGCGTTTATGTGCCACTCACAAGGCATTAACAAAGGCTCTGTGTTGCAGGTTCGGGTTTTTTTTTTTTTTTTTTTTTGTTTAAATAGTCAATTGCATGCTTAGAAAGCTTCAAGAGCTCTTGAAACTTTCACAGTGCATTGACAGAGAAACTGTGAAATGTGTTTGCGTTGCGACAGGGACCGGGTGCTGAAGGGCAATGGGCCCCCACAGACTGGCCTAGGCCAAATGTTCAGGATAGGGCTGCACCTCATAGATGCTGCGCTCGAGCCCACACTTTGCAAGGAAGCATGAGAGGCCTATGCCCCTTTGGTGACATATCCATACATCCCTTCATGAAAAAGGCAGGTTGAAACACCTCCAGCCCAGAGAACAAAACCCTTTATAGGTTTGACTGATCTGGTTGGATCTCATTGATTTGGGGTTCTGGCAAGAAAAAAAGAAAGGGAAAGGCGGGGAAAAGTTGCAGAATGTCTGTCTCTAGATGAGGTGGGCACTGACCGTGGGTTGGTTCAGCCAACAAATCAAAACATATCTCTTTGCCTGAGCTTTCCCCCACTGTTAAAAACCACTCTGTGGCATTTCTGGCTTCTATAATTGATAGCAATGCTACTTAATTGACAGCGGCTTTTAAAATTGTAATTGCATTATATATTGATGTTTTTCATTGTTCTGCAAACTGCCCAGGAATTTCTTTAAAATGAAAGCTGTTGTGCAAATCATAGAACTGTAGAATCATAGATGGGTCAGAGATCGATTCCTTGAATGGTAGCGTTGGAAGGGACCACAAGGGTCATTGAGTCCAACCCGCTACAATGCAGGAATATTTTGCCCAACGTGGGGCTCGAACCCACGACTCGTGACTGAGCTATTCCTGGTGGCATGAATTAGAATCGTAAGAAGGAAAAAACATGGTGGGTTCAAGTCATAATTGAGAAATGCAGTCAATCTCTGGTAGTTTTAGGAAGGCTCATGGGAAACAGATCACCGTATTTTTCGCTCTATAAGACGCACCAGACAATAAGATGCACCTAGTTTTTGGAGGAGGAAAATAAGAAAAAAAAATATTCTGAATCCCAGAAGCCAGAACAGCAAGAGGGATCGCTGTGCAGTGAAACCAGCGATCCCTCTTGCTGTTCTGGCTTCTGGGATAGCTGCGCAGCCCACATTCACTCCATAAGACGCACACACATTTTCCCTTACTTTTTAGGAGAGAAAAAGTGAGTCTTATAGAGCAAAAAATACGGTATGTGATTTTTGGCTACTGGCCTGATTGAAGCATGCAAATACAGACACACACTCCACCTCTGACTTGACTGGGGCAGAGCAACAAAAACATGTATGTTTTCATAACAGATTTGATTCATTTTTCTCAGGCGGACCAGGAAAAGATTCATGAAAAAAAAGTCATAACATATGAGCAGATTTCCAAAGACTGCAATAAACTATTCTCCTGATTCATCAAAACTGCCACCTGGCTTCTGCTTAGAGTTGCCAATTTCTAAACCAGACTCCTGCAGTTTTACCTTTCAGATAGCCTTGCAAAGCTACTAGTCCTCAAAAACAGTTACTAGTCTGTCTTTTTTTAAATGTATACCAATATTTATGCCCAGCACAGTCAACAGCCTGAAATAAAAATAAAGCTAAGAATAATAATAATAACAATAATAATAATAATAATAATAATAATAATAATAATAATAATAATAATGTCTTGCATTGAATTTATTGATGCTGCCTGCAACCAAGCCTGCTTTAAGAGTGCCTTGATATGCAGTAATTAGCAGGTGAGAACATTTCTCCTCATGCCATGAAAACCTGATAATTGCTGAACATCCAGCAGCTGTCAAAGGCACAGCTGGAAATGCCAGTTGCAAAGTTGGAAATCCTCTGGCTGCTGTTTGCAAATCTCAACAGTGGCCTGAGAAATGCCCTAGCTTGACTTGTCCGTAGAGAGATGCCCTAGCTTGACTTTCCCCTGGGGTGTTTGGTTCAGCAACACAGGCAGAAGATCACAGCTCTGTAATTTTGAAAGCCAGGCTCAGGGCACGTGATTTCAAGGCAAAAGGTCTCAGGTTCCTGGCATCTCCAGGTAGGGCTGGAAACCATAGAAAGCTGCCTTATACTGAATCAGACCACTGGTTCCTCTAGCTCTGAATTGTCTACACAGACTGGCAGCAGCTCTCCGGGGTTTCAGGCAGTCCTTGCTTACAAAACGTTTCTTGACCAAGATCTAGGAAAAGCTTCTGCAAGTCCGTGTAAACCAGTGTTTCCCAAACTTGGGTCACTGGCTGTTTTTGGACTACAACTCCCATCATCCCTAGGTAGCAAGACCAGTGGTCAGGGATGACCCAAGTTTGGGAAACACTGGTGTAGACAATATTGCACTAGTAGGACCAATGGTCTGACTCTGTATAAGTCCGTTTCCTATTATCCTAATGCATCCAGGAGGATTGCCACCTTCTGGTTCCATTTCCAACTCAAGTTTTAAAATCCCCATTTTGATTGAAAAGATATATTGTAAAGATGGGACGGGTGGGAATGCGATTGCAAGAGGCGATTTACGAGTACAAGAGGTTGCTGGAGGATGCCCAGAGAGGTAGCTAATGCACACAAAGTAACCCTCAATATGTGCCTGCAACAGATATATCTAGTTTCAGAGCGGATGTACTGTAACTGCAAAAGTAGCCAGTTAAGCTTCTTCCACTCCTGTGACACTCTGTGTTCCTGGCTAGGGTCCTCCAGTTCTTTGCTCTTTGGTCTCCTTTCCCCTCGCTGCCACTTCATCTCCCTTCCCATAGGTTCTTGCTCCTTCTCCTTAGAAAGACCACAGCCCTGACACATCACACCCATGGACATTGGATGCCAGCATTTTGCCTTTTAGCACTTCTCAGACTCTGACCTGACTCTGTAAGATGGAAAAAATGTGCCTGCACTCTGCTCTCTTTTATCACGGGGTGTGTCAGTCCAGCCAGCCCATGTGCTCACCACAGAGGACTCCCAAGAGTAATAAAGAGGTCTTGAAGGGGGGGAAATAGGGTGTGTCCGGCTGGAACTATGAGTCCACATTCTCCCGTTTTTGATTTAAAAGAAAAGCCCACGCAAGCTTAGGGGGCAGACAGATCAGTCTTTTGCTGTATCACATGTGTTCATTCTGCTCTGTGTCCACATTAACCCATGAATTTCTTCTTTTCAAATACCACATACGAAAATGTATCCGTTTCATATTTAAACGCATATTTTGAAATGTTTGAAACACCTGTTTTAGAGCATTGTAAACCCCATTTAAATACACATTTGTATTGCAATGTACAATAAGCCTCTTACCCTAAATTACATTTTCCTTTCACATACCTTAGTACACTTTTTTTTTTAGCCACAGATTTCATTACACAATTTGGAGATCCATATGTTAGGCTGGTCAGTTTGCATAAAAATACAGATCCATCCTGATGCAAATGTTTTTAGTCAATTAAAAAATGCCCCTCCCAAACAGCCCTTATCCGATGGTGATCCTTCCCCCTCACAACAAAGGGTGTGGCCATGGCTGAAGCTATTTTGATTTGCTGGAAATCTCTCTCCTTCCCTCACTGCCAACTAGGAAAACTAAACCAAAGTTAAAGATGCTTTTGCTGTTTTCTTGAAGGTAATAGGATGACCTGGGCTACAGACATTTGCACACACACACACACAAATGGATTCAGAGGTACCTGTCTTGATGTCACATAAGACATGGGCAGATTTGCAATCTGAGAAAACTTTCATGGGCACAACACCTACCCCCAGAACCAAGCACACGCTGTAGCTTAGCCTGTTGGCTGCAATCGAGTGCTAAAGCTGTAACAGTCCTACCTGAAACACCTGAGAGCTGCATGGCAGTGGTGGGCAAGGAAAGAGACAAAAGTGGGCAGGGCAACCAATGTAAATGTCACCTAGCAGGCTAGTTCCACACATTCTCAGACAACGCACGCTGTCTTCCATCAGGGAAACGAGGCATTTTCAGAGCTCAAGGATGTATTCCAGACAGACATTATACAGAACATTTCAAGTAGGCTTTGGAAGGCTGCGTCTCTTACAGAAGGGTTGTGATCCTGCATTCACTTGTTTCCAGGAAGAGTCAAGGGAGTACAATGCTAATGGCTTGAGCCTGCTGTGCGTTGGTGGAGTGCTCAGATGTGGAGTTCAAGTACCTTCTCCTTATCCATAGTACAGTTCGAGGAAGTCATATTTCTGCTGTGCCTTGCTCTGAATCAGTTGCACCAAGTTTTGTACTCATTGAATCTCCTCTCAAGACACCAAGAAAGAAGGCTTTCGTGTCTTTCAAAGGCATAGCCTCTGCCCCGCTTCATAAAGTGCAGTCAAGTTAAAGAGCCAAATACGAACCTAGATCTACACTTGTGCTCTTGTATTTCTTCTTCCTCTTTATCCTACCCCTCTGGGCATCATGCAGCCCAAGGTGACATATATGGGGGTTGCCAAGTGGTCCAGGCACTGACCAGACCTAAACCTGCTTTGCTTCAGCGAGGTGGTGGCCTCACATGCCTTCAGGCCATACCCCGGCACTCCAAGGCTGGTGATAAGATTTTATCCCATCCTACTTTTGAAATGCCAGGAACAGAAACATAAATTATGGATTTCTTTTTAGAAATAAACTGCGTGGAACGAGTACAGAGAACCTATAAAAAAAGGTTTATTTGTTTAAAAATTATATTCCATGTTTACATTTAAATGTTTCAGAGAATCAATTAAAATGTCACTAAAACAAATACCAGCCTTCAATATTAAAATAAAGCAGCATTAATATTGAAATAAAGTAAAAAGAGAAACTATAAAATAGTTAGAATCATATTCCCCCCCTTTATTTATTCATTTACCAGCCAGGGGGAAAGCCTGGGCAATTTTTCTTTTAAGTTCTTGATCTAGTAGTGCCTGTAACTTATCATCCTAGATGCCAGACAAGCAACCCTGGGGAGTGCATTCCAGCATTGAGGGGCCACCACAGAGAAGGCCTTTTCCAGAACTGTCACTTGCCTTTGGCAGTAGGTTCCACACTGGTGAAGATCTTAACAAGCACATAAGCTAATGAGGAAGGTTTAGACTGCCAGTTAGCTGAGGACTGATGCCTTATGTTAATTGCTTGTGGGATCTGGTTGACTAATAATGATAGTTGTAATTTCATATCAGTGGCTATTGGCCACGAGCAATAAGTGGAACCTCCATGTTCAGATGCAGTATCTCTGCAAAATGAATACCAGATGCTGGAAAGAGACAACATTGACAAAACCCTTGTCTTCCTGTGCTGCTTATGGGCTTCCCAGAGGTATCTCAGACTATCCACTGGTGGGAACCAGATGCTGGAATAGATGGACCTTTGATCTGATCCAACAGGGCTGTGGCTAAGTGGCAGGCAAGGCAGCAGATTTGGCGGGTCCCTCTCCCTGCCATGTGAGGTTCCTTGAGCAAGCACCATCTTCTCTTCCCCTCCTACACACCACAGGCTGAGTCACCTGAAACATTCCAGAATGCCCAACCACAGCTTTCATGGCCACACAAAGCCCTCCATCACATGGCATTGCACGTGCAGTACACCGCCCAAAATCATGGGCACACTGCACATGATGCATGTGCAACATGATCCAACTGGGGGAGGATTTCCCGGCTTGTGAGAGAATCTCTCCTGTTCTTGAAGTCCATCTAGCACTGATCAAGCCTTGCTTTAAACATATGGAGTAAGGTGGGATGGGGGAAAGAAAGCTCTGAAACATTTGCCCCACTTACAGTGGTACCTCGCTTCAGGTTACAGATTCCGCTAACCCAGACATAGTACCTCAGGTTAAGAACTTTGCTTCAGGATGAGAACAGAAATCATGCTCCAGTGGCGTGGCAGCAGCAGGAGGCTCCATTAGCTAAAGTGGTGCTTCAGGTTAAGAACAGTTTCAGGTTAAGAATGGACCTCCAGAACAAATTAAGTACTTAACCCGAGGTACCACTGTATTTGTCTATGAGCCTTCCCAACTTTGACTCCATCAGCCTTCTTTGGCCCATGGTGGAAGTTCCCTACCCTTCCAACGGAGTTAAAAAGCAAAGGTGTGGTTTTTCTCCACACATGAGCCCAGAAGGGCCTTTTGCATCATCCACACCTGCTAATGCAAACATAAAACCAGCACCAGCTATCATTCACACATATATTTGTTCTTAATAGCACAAACGTGCGCAAGAGAAGATCAAAGGCATCATGCACAAAGAAAAGCATTCTATTTGGAATGCAACCCACAGGACGCGATGCACCTCTAGGTCTTCAAAGCAGAAGTCATAATTCTTACTTGGTGGGCATGCCTTAGCTAGCACAACATGGCTGATCCCGAGCATTAGTGAAATATTCATGCTATAGGCTAAGCATATGCCAAGGATATTGTGGACCATTATCATGAAAGTCTAAATAACTGCCCATTTAATTAGGGGGTTCTGCTGTGCTGTGTTATCTGGAAGCAATCTACGTTTAAGCATGAGCTTAATGGGCCTTGCCCATTCCACCTCTTGGGCATTTATATTTTTTTTGCTATCAGCATTGGATGAATCTGGAGGCAAAGTTTGGATCATTCCAGGTACTTGGATGGAACTGCTGGAGGGAATACTTAACAGGGCCAGCTTGGTTTGTACTAGGGGCAAACTGAGTCATCTCTTCCTCCAAATGGAGTTTTGTTCCCTTTATTGTCTGTGCGAGGAGAGAGAACCCTCCCCTCCCTGGAAACATGTTGAAATGGGCCACACCTAGGGAAAGCTGCATTCCTTCAGGCAGTGTGCAAGTCAATTCAAACAAAATCTTTCCTCCACCACCACTTCTGTTACATATATATAATCTTTCATTAAAAAATAAATAAAGATCTATAACGCTGCTATATAACCAGAGGCCTTTTTGACAGGTGAGTATAAAGTTGCAGCCCTATGCATATTTACCTAAGTAAGACCAAATGGCCATGGTGAGACCTACTTCTGAGCAGATGGAGGTGGGGAACTGTAATATAATCCTTGAAATGTTTTCTTGTTTGATCCACTACTGGAATGCAACAAAGATCCCTCTATTTGAAGGTCTACAAGTGCTGAACTGCCTTGGGTGCAAAGCATTTAATAACATTTGCCAGTTAAATATGCTATCACTCTGCACAGGTGATACTTGGCAGGAGCACCAAGAGGCATGTAGAAATTGCTCGTGACAACGATGCCATCTGCGTTGCAAAACACTGCGCGTGCGTGGCACAATCTGCATTCAAACAATGCACTTGTTGTGCCCATTAGCCAATTCACTCTTTCAGTCCAATCAATGGAATATAAGTTTCTTAAGGGATGGCCCTTAAAGGATTTCCTTCCCCAGAGGAATTTCTGGGGAAAGGAAGCCACGCTAAGCTATGTGTTCCAGTTCCACACCCAGCCCAATAGTTTACAACCTGTTAAGACACTCCAATCTGTGTAGATCCACCCCACTTCAAATAACCGCCCCCACTTTAAAAACCATTGTTACTTTTCCAACTGAAAGGGCGTATTCAACATCATTCTTGCTAGCTGGGAATCTTCCCAGCTCAAGTTAAATCCTTCTAACTATGAGGGCTCAGGAGGGGACCCAAGTCTCACAGACCAGACCTGCCAATGCAATAGAAGAAGACTCACTCTACACAGTGCAGGGACAATATATTGAGCAGAGTCATTTACTCTGAAACAAACGGGTTGTGCTGCAACTCACAACCTGTTTCTTCAGAGTAACTGAATTGTGGTCATCCTTGTGGCAAGTGCCGGCCCTTCCTTCAGTTGACTTTTCTTCAGATTTTGACTTTCACCTGCCCGCAAGGTTTGCAAATGCATGCGTGTCACAATATAGGAATGTAGCAATTCCCCTCTCTGCAACAGCCACCCATTAGGCACTTCATTCCACTTCCCTCTTCTAAGTGAACCCCCATATTCTAATTGTTGCAAGGAATTCAGCCTGCGTCCAGTGTCTGGGACGCCAGCAAGAAATGTTGCTGGAGAGGGATCTTCCAAATGAATTAAAAAGCAACAGGGTGAGTGCATTAAAATCAAGGACAGCCTGCCCCCCTCTCCAAACTCTCTGAAACTTTGCGAGCCCGAAAGTGGAGGAGAGGGAAAAAAGGCAGGTGCTAGCTCCAAGCAAGACAAAATTGCACAGCCACAAGGCACAGTCAGCTTCTGTTGGGAAGCATCCTTACCTTAGAGAAAGAGGTCTTTTGCAGAAGGAGCTGTGATCTTGAACTCCGGCTGCCTTGAAACTCAGAGCTGCAGTGAAGGGAGTGCTCTGGCTGGCGAGGGTTATAAGTTTCCCCTGCTGGTGTGCTGGGATGGGTGGTGTCTTTTCGACTGTGCTTTAGAAGAGTTTCTATGAATCAGTCTGGCTTTCATGAAAAAAAAATTATTTATTTTTTAATATACTACGCCCTGCTTGCTTGGCAGTGAGCCAGAAGTTTCTGGGCGGGGACCCAGCTATTGCAAAGCCTCTCTCTCTCCCTCCCTCCCTCTCTCTTTTATGGCTTGATGCAACAGGAGCAGCAGCAAGAGGAGGGGGACCCCAGCCTACGCTACAGAAAGGAGTGACTACAAGCCTGGTGAGTCACCAGAGAGAAGACACCCTGGCCAGGTCTGTTTAGTAAATCTTGAGTAATGGTTGCCAACCATAAAAAAACATAGTTACAGATGTGGTAACAATGCAAAGGGGATACATCCAGTATAAACAAACAGGGCAACAGCTGCCTGGGTACATTGGGTGGCGATGTCCTCGTGAGTCACTAAGCTGACGCCACCCTCCTTGGCCACAATGCCGGGAACGTCGCCTGTTCAAGGAAAGAAGTACAAGGGGACAGATGCACTTTGACTCCTTGGAATGCCAAGCTGTCCAACGCTGCAGGGTGTGTCCATCGTGGCGTTCTCCTGAAGGCACTCCCACAAGCAGAGGACTGGTTTCTGTGGCCTGGATGTCTCTATGTGGAGTGCCTATTCCGTGCCACCTGCAGCACAATGCTAATTCCTTGCTGCCTTCAGGTTTGGGGGTTTGAGCAAGGTGCCCCCAGCGATTCCACTCTCCACTCTGAGCGGACTCACCTCACCTTCTCACAGCTTCCCTGCCCTCTCCCACTGGGCCCAAGATGCAGAACTGCCCAGAGGGACAGCACAAGGCAAGAGGAGTGGGGCGCTTCACCCCTTTGCTCTTGTCACAGCTGGCAGGCTCAGAGAGGGCAAGCAAACTGGCCGTGAGAGTGAGGAGGAGGCCCAGGAGTCTCCAGGGGTTAGCAGTTGGGACCTTGGAGGTGTGCACCAGGGAAGGTAATGCTGTCCCTGCTGCCAGTCTACTGCACCAGGGGGTGTGGCATCTCAGACCCTGGGGTCAGAGCAGGGGTCAGCAAACTTTTTCTGCAGGGGGCCAGTCCACTGTCCCTCAGACCTTGTGGGGGGCGGAATATATTTTGGAAAAATATTGAATGAATTCCTATGCCCCACAAATAACCCAATGATGCATTTTAAATAAAAGGACACATTCTACTCGTGTAAAAACATGCTAATTCCAGGACTGTCCGCGGGCCAGATTTAGAAGGCAATTGGGCCAGATCCAGCCCCCGGGCTTTAGTTTGTCTACGCATGGGTCAGAGGGTAGTCCTCCAGGCCTCTAGATCTGGCCTTTGGGACTCTCCCAACATTGCAGTCCTCACAGGCACACTGCTTTCTTGCAGGCCACGCCCCTCACCAGTCCTGCTTCGAAACACGCTTGAGTGTTTTGGCTTGGCTGGAAAGGTGTCCTTGAAGACTCTTGCTTTTCAGGATGCAGGACAGAGACAGATGCATGAGAGAGCATAGAAATTAGCCCACGGGACAAAACGCATGCTGCACAAGATTTCTGCATCTCTTTATTTTGTCTTGTTTTTAAACCTATCCTAGTTTTTTGGTACTGTTTTATTTTTTAAAAAATGTATTTATGATATGTTTGCAAATCATCGTGAGATGCATGCGAAAGGCGAGTCGTCGATTACTTAAATAAATAAATAATGACACAAACTTGCATCTCTCGCCCCTCCCATCTTTGCCTCTGGCATGCAAATCTCTCAGAAGCTGGCCCAGAAGGAAATGTTCCCCACCCCACCCCCCAAACCTGATACATGGTATTTAACACTATACTATGCACTGAATGTGCCTCAGTAGCAATACTTGTTTTTTCCTGGAAGCATTTCTTCTGCTTCTTGTTCTAGCCCACTGTGCTGGTCCACCAGAAGTCCCTTTTAGGATGCTGGAACACGTGTTGAGATTGGCGTGTGGTCATGTGAGAAGAAATTATTGATGTACAGTAGCTTTAGCCCTTCTCAGAAGAACATCCATAAATTCTTCCCTGGTGTTCCTTTGCTGTGAGGGAGAATTATCGCGGCTGCCTTGGGTTGCTGTGTGGTTGTGAACGGGAGGAGAAGGAGGTTGGTGAGGATGAACGAGCAGACAAACTTGACCAGGAAACTGTTTGTCAAGATACAATCCACACTTTGAAAGGGAGAATATGACATTTTGTAGGACAAAGGCAAGGGGACAAGCCTTAAATCTCAGAGATTCTCCCTTAAAGGGGAAGAATGTGCAAGTTTGATTAAGTGGAGACTAAAAACAACAAAGGCTAACAAATTTATTAGCGCATAAACTTTCTTTGGCCGCAGGCCACTGGTGGATTCACAAAGCATTATATTGAGTTGCAGGTGTATATAGGCATGGCTGGAGGGGGTGGCTACTATAAATAATGAGATCAGAAAGAAATTACGGGTGAAAAAGGACAGGCAGCTGCTCTTGATAACAAAGACATCCAGGCATTGATAACCCAATTAACAACAACCACATCCTTTATCCCAAATTCAAATCGTAGAACTTGAGGGTCACCTAGTTAAACTCCCTGCAATGCAGGAATCTTGCCCTGGGTGGGCTTGAACCACCAACCTTCTGGTAAAGAGCAAAACACGCTGGTCCATTGCACCACCTGAGAGCACTGAACCTCATGGTGAATTGTAATTCAGTTCCTTCACATTGACCCTGGAAAAGCTCCTGGGTCTGGTTTACTCCTTGGATGGGGTGCAGGTGCAATCCTGCACAAAGTATTATATTGGCTTCTCCTGAAACCCAGTTTCATAAGGGCAGCTTTACAGAGCCAACCGCCCAGCCACCCCTTAGTTACCAAGTAAATATGTTCAAGCCATGTGAATGCCGGACTAGTGATGGCTGTCCTCGTTTGACCCTGAGATACAGGATGCAGGCAACAGCAGCACGGCAAGAAGAATGTGAGCTAGTCTGTGAGTTATTCTGGCAGGATAAGCCCCAGAAAGGTCAGCATGTCAGCTGGAAGTACAAACTGTGTCCAACAGATAAGTGATCTACTAGCCGTACAAGATACAGTTTGTTATGGTGTTTTATACTGGACTGAGGACACTTCATGGAACTGATGACACCTCTGCTAGTCATCACTAGGTCACTTAGCATGGAGAAGGCTAAGTCCACACTGTTCCACTTCCCAGCTCCAGTTGCTTCCTTCCAGCAGCTTTTCCCTTGGGCAGTCCTGTGCTCCTGTCATGAACATAGCAAGGCCATAATTCATGCATTCCTAGCAGAATTCATGCACATGCTTTCCTAGCAGAAGGCCATGGGGTCAGTCCCCAGCATCTCCTGCTAGGGCTGGGAATAGGGATGGAATAATCTCTAAATTTTCGGTTCTCTCCATTTCCCCTCATCTTTCCAGGCTTGAAATCATCTCTCCACACTTCCGCATGAATCCATGAAAATTCCTCAGCAGTTTAGTGCAAATTTCTCCTAATTTCTTCAACAACTACGCCCATAAACACAAGCCATTTTTGTATGTTATTTTCACTAATATGTGCAATTATATGCAGACTTTATTCTAATATGTATCCATTTTTCTACATGTTGATTGGCTGGAGAACGGCCTTGCAAAACCGGGGGAAGTGCACAATTTTGCAGGTTGCTTGTGTTTCAGTTCACACATTGCTGTGGAATATGTGGATTTGGTAAGTTTACCTTTGAATGCTAAATGAATTGAATTGCTCCCTCATCCCTTGCTGCCTTTCAGTGTGTAGAAAAACTGACGCAGGGTCCCAGAGCCAAGTGAACCAATGGTGCTACTCACAGGAAATTCCCCTGTTCTTTGACTTAGAAATCTAATGTCCTTAGAAAGGAGATCATTTACATGGCACTAAAACTGGCCCATGAACTATCCATGTGATGCTAAACTGCTTTTCATCTCAGAACCAAGGGACCCTGTGGAGAGTGAAAAAATGCTAAACATCCCAGATTTCAAAACTGGAATTCTCTTTTTCCTGTGACCTCAATAAAAGCTCCTATATCTCGCTCCAAAGGGTCATGCATGGCAAATTCAATTCATCGCAATGTTCTGAAGGGCATCACATGTTTTGCAAAACACTGTATCACATGGGTATCTCCAGACCTTGTGCATAGTTCATGCACAGTAATAAACAGTGTTTTTTAAAACACCCAGTAATGTGCCTTCTTCCACAAAACCTTTCACATCTCACACTTCCCAGGCTTCTGGTAAGCTATGGCTGACAGTTTGAACAATTCAGAAGAAATTTACTCACTTATGTGGAATTACACTTTCTGTCATCACCTTGCCAAAACAAGGCTGGGAGGGCGTGTTTTCCATCAGAAAAGCAAGAGGAGAATAGTTGAGTCTTCCTTTGCCTCCAATTTCCCCCTTCTAACTCCCTCCCTGCAGCTTTTCTCCAACCCTACAGTCGTACCTCAGGTTAAGAGCTTAATTCGTTCTGTAGGTCCATCCTTAACCTGAAACTGTTCTTAACCTGAGGTACCACTTTAGCTAATGGGGCCTCCCATGCTGCTGCCACACAATTTCTATTCTCATCCTGAAGCAAAGTTCTTAACCTGAGGTACTATTTCTGAGTTAGCGGGGTCTGTAACCTGAAGCGCCTGTAACCTGAAGCGTCTGTAACCCGAGGTACCACTGTATTTTGCACACCTGTGCTTATAGGAACACAGGAAACTGCCTTCTGCCAAATCCAACCATTGCTCCATCTAGCGCAGTCTTGTCTGCAATGAAAGACGTTTTTGAATAATCCTTTGACATTTTAGTGTGAATTTCTCCCAACAGACACATTTTGCATTCAATTTTGCACATGTTTGCAAAACCATTTCCCTTAATATCATGCCATTCCTCCCCCCCCCCCCCATTTCCCATTTATAGGCATTTTAGCCCAGTAGATGCATTTTTGCACACATTATTTTGCTGGACCTTTTCTTCTTCTTCTTCCAAAATTCAAAGAAGTGTGAATTTCAAAGTGTGCCTGCGTTGTGGTTAATGTATCGCCCCAGAAGAGTGCCAATGAGGTAAGATCACCTTTCAGTGTGAATGGAATGGAATTCCCACCCCCACCCCTAGCAGGGAGCAGCTTGCTGTTTCTTGGCCCTGCCAGTCTAAAGACAGGCAATGCTGAGCCTATACTTAAGCCTTGGAGGAGCCTGAGCAGGTGCCACCTGTATTTATCATTGGAAACAGATGCCACATGAGCAGGTGCTATTATGAGACAGGACATGCCTAGAAACCACCCTCGGTTTCTTGTTTTCTATAACACGTTGCTTCTGTTGTTGCTACTTGATGGCCTTTTTTTAAAGAAAGAAAGAAATGCAAGCCCAGCACCTTTCTGCAGGTGCACAACTGGGTGGCCCCAAGTGCTCTCTTTCCCTCCCTCTTCTAAAAAAAATTATTTATTGGTAGTTTTTCAAAGGTAACATCCCTCCCATGCAAGAAAAACAGACACAGGGATAACACGTCATCTTTTCCCAGCACAGTTTAATAATAGTAATAGAGTGCTAATCCCTTTCACAGAGTTTTCTAAATGTGAATGAAATGTAACTGATACTCAGGTCTCTTCGATGTGCTTCCATCTCTCACTACTGTTTAGCTTTGGGCTGCAGGATCATACACGGCTATAATTTGATTTGATTCATTTGTTTAGATGATTTACACCCTGCTCTTCATTAAGAAATAATCCCAGAGCAGGGATTATAGCTGGGAAATGGAAGTCGTTTCAGTGATGGCAACGTAATTCAATATTGATGATGGCTTGCCTTTGGGCAAAGGTGGTTTCAAAGCCTCCAATCGCTTTGCACAATATTTTAATTTTCAACAAAGGACGAGGAAAATTCTACTCCTCATGGCTAAGATGAGGTTTGAGAACAAGGAAGCTCAGAACCTAGGAGATAAATGAAAACAACATCAAGTGTTATTCTTTCATCTCATGATTTCAGGAAGCTAAGTCATGTGTTTTGAAAATGTGGGGCTCGCAATACCAATCATCGCAAGTGTCTTCTGGACAAATAATTTGAACTACCAATGGAATCTGTAGTGCCTGGATTTTAAAAGCTCTGGATTCTGGAACAAGGCTCAGTCTACTAGTCAGTAGTTCACCCATATGCAATTTCATGAGTTTGTGTGAATTAACACCCCCACCCCGAAAAAGTACACGCCTTTTGAATTGCAATTTTCAGTGTGGCACACTGCATGAGAAGGAGTGAGACAACCTTTTGACTTTTTTTTTTACAAGCAGCAGTGATAAACAATAGCAGCACAGGAGGAAAATAGTGTTTGGGCTTATCCACATTTACCTTTGGCCTTGCTCTTTCCAGGCACAGGTCTCTGTATTAAAGCTCTGTGTCTGTGCACTCTTTCTGTTGCTGTTTGCTCTGATTCAGCTTTAAGGAGTGAATTGGCACATGACTGTCAACACGCTTTCTTACTGTTAGATTTTTCTTAGGGATTCCACAGTCTCTTGTCTGCACCAGTGGGTGGTCCTGGGTGGAATGTTTGCATATGATGATTCCTGGCCCCTCCCCTTAACCATTACTCCCCACCCTCCATTACCATTTCCTGCTCTGGACATGAATGCAACAAGTACTTCTGTACCTGTGCATGCAGATTGTTACTTTTTTAAATCCACATGGAGAAGGCTTGTAGTGTTATCTTAAATCCCAATGTATATACTGTGTTTACAGTCTCCAAGGTAACTCCCCACATGTGTTTAGATCATGAGATAATGGCACCTCAGAATGGATTTATTGAAATTCTGACATGCCCACAGCATTTGGCACTCAGTGAAAATAGGCAATGCTTGTATTATTTGGGCTACAAAACATCCAGGAGCAGGGCAATAGGTTCACCCAGAGAAACATCACTACCTCTGTGAGAAACCTGCTTGTGAAAATGTGCTAATGGATTTCTACATCACCACCAGGCTGTTGATCTGAAATGGACTAGTTTTACTTCAGTTTTTCCATGGTGAGGGAAAAATCTGGGTCGAATGGAAAAACGAGTATTTTGGCATTTTGATAATGGCAATGTCAGGCGATCTGTGAAAAAAAAAAAGTTGTGCATTCCCATGAAGGGATCTTCCAGATGGAAGTTCCTTGTGGAATCCGTGCTGCTCAGAAAGCGAGGAGGTGCTTACCTGAATTTCTGGCAGATATGTCTCTGCTGCTTACCAGAAGGGGGAGGGGCAAGGTGGCAGTGAGGGTGGCACAAAGTTGTTGTTGTTGTAAGTAGAGAGAAATCAAAATGCTCAAATTTGTCATTCTTTGGTCCCATCACCATGACAAGTCTTCGCACGTTGCTCTAATGGACATATTAGCCAAGCTGTTCATGACCAATGGGGGTGGCATAGGCCACTCATAGCCATGAGGAGGACATGGGGGAGTGGAGAGAAGAATAAGACACTTCACATGGTCATATGGCACTTCCTGCTGAGTCTACACCTTGCAACATTCATATGCTCAGGAGAGCTTTGAGGTCAGGTTTCTGGGTGCGTCCCTTTGACCAGCAGACCCATGAAACCACAGTGAGTAAAGACAGGATGCCCATCACAGCTGCTGCCCCTTGTTTCTTTCTCCACAAACTCACACATCACCCTCTATCCTCCATCTAGGCCAGTTCAAGGACAAATTCCAGCCAGGCAAAAACAGTTGAGGAGGGTGCAAAGCAGGGCTGGTGAGTGGGTGTGGCCTGGGGAGAAAAGCTGTGGCTGGGCAGTGAAAGTCCTGAGGACCAGGTAGAGAGGCTGCAGGAGCCCATTTGCTCACCAGGTCTCAGGTTTCCCAGCTCAGGCATTCAGTGTTCATACGCTATTCTGTAATATGTACAATAACCATACAAGGTAGGACAGCATCAGTGGCGGTCTTAGGGTTCTCAACTTTCAGCAGCGCCCTGTGCAACGCTAAAATTAGACGCACAACCTGCTCCATTCTGAGACACTGTTTTAGTGCCCCCTGCAGCGCAGCATTCAGGGCGACCACACTTGTTGCGCCACCCTAAAACCACCTCTGGCAGCACTGTTTTCCCCATGTTACAGTGGGATGGTGGGATTGAGGCTGAGACAGAGGCTTCTTTGTGATTATTGGCATGCTTGTGCTCTTAATCACTGTTCTAATCTGCCTCTCCCTATTAGCAGTGAAGACACACATGTGAATATTTTCACCCCTTGTAAGTTTCCCATGTGGGTGAGTACAGTTCCCAAAAGCAACTCTTTAAGTTTGAGTGAGGCAGAGGGGTTACCTGCATCAGGAGACTTCCTCCCAGGCATTTGATGGTGCAAACTGATTAGAGGATCTTTTGGCTGGTAATTGTAAATTGGTTTTATGTCAATGATGCCTTTTAGGGACGTATGATGTGTGTATCAGTGTTTAAATTGTTGTTAAGGTTGTGTTTTAATTTCTGTTGTATCTTTTCAATTTTTCTGTTGTGCTAGAAGCCGCTCCCAGGGATTCACATTTCACTCTCCCTATAATCTTCCCAAACTTTGGATGTATGCGTGGAGTTGCTTATTTGCATCTTAGAATCACACCGACTGTTTTTAGGGTTAGGGTTACTCCCTGTCTCGATCATCCTCTCCTTCATTCACACTCAGATACAGACACACAATTCACATTATATTTTATTTTTACATATTTTTTATTAAAGATTTCTTGGTTCATAAAGAGCACATAACCCACCTACTCTCAGCAGCCAGAAACATCATAGCCAGACACTGGAGAGACCTGTCAGGAGTCAGCATGGACCAATGGTACCAAATAGTATGGGAAACAGCCTTATTAGAAAAACTGA
Organism: Podarcis melisellensis; assembly: GCF_964234715.1. Lineage (NCBI taxonomy): Eukaryota > Metazoa > Chordata > Lepidosauria > Squamata > Lacertidae > Podarcis > Podarcis melisellensis. Next base: position 43,627,288 of record NC_138542.1, on the reverse strand, counting down.
CCAATAAACTAAAACTGACATGGGTGCAAACAGAAGAAGATGCTTTCACCCTGGTATGGCTCCCCTTTATCACATACACAGCCCAACAAGACAACGACAAGAATCCGCCAACAGCACACAATTCACATTTGTAAAAAACAAAAAAAGAAGCACGCAGCTTGATGCTTTTTCTCACAATGCTTTGTCACTCCTATTATGACTCCCTGGTTTCTGAGACACCATATGGGCAGGAAATAATAGTGTGAGATTCAGCATAGAAATATGTAGGCAGTTTATCTTGGGGAAAATAATGTGAAACAGATATTTCAGTGGGAGGGGGAATTGGGAGTTTTGAAAAAAGGAGAGACCGTATTGTAAAAGCAGCTGCTAACTCAGGAAAGGGCAGCAGTGTTGACGGGATGCCAATTAGTTTGTATTGAATGTTCCCTGCCTTACCTCCTCTCCATCTTGACTCCGTTTTCTGATCAGATTAGGAACATGACATTTGCATAAGCATCACCTTTCAGATTTATTCATTCTTCGGAGTTTAACACAGGGAAGTTCAGAAACTTGAATCTCTAGCTGAGGTATGGGGTGGTGGTGGAGGGAAGCACAGCGATGAGAGTGGTGGGTGCAGAAACGAACAGATTTTTGTGGCCGTTGCAAAGGGAGGAAGAGGTTTCTCTGACCTCATCCACTGACAGCTGGAGGTCCACTCCAGATTTCTTCTAGTTTCTGAACTCTTGGGAGGTTCTGGTTTCTAGTTTCTTCACAGTTCTGTGTTTTAGAAACTCTTTCTGACAAAGCATACTATGGAAATGTTTCTTTTGATAGATAATTACAGGACATAGCATAAGGTAATCACAAGCGCAACAAACTTTGTGTTTTTAGTTTGTGATTTTATGCTGTGAACCATCCTGAGATCTTTGGATGAAATGTGGTATACAAACTAAATTAATTAATAAATCATCATCACCACCATTATCCTGGGATAGGTGTCAGGGACTGGGCAGAGAAAGAATGATGGAGACTGCCTCCCCCTCCTGACCCTTCCAGGGAGGAGGAAGAGGAAGACAGTATAAATTTACAACAGGGGTTTGAGGGAGGTAGCAGCTCAGAGGCAGATGAGAGAAAAAGTTGGGAAATAATGGGAGAGGAAGAGGAGGAAGAGGAGGCAGAATCAGAGCAGCAGCTGGCTGACACGGTGTCATTGGAAAGCATTCCAGACCCTCCGTCTCCCAGAACCTGGAGAGCCTTAAAAGTAGGAGAGCAAAGACCTCAAAGACAGTGGGCACTTAGCACCACCCATAGAAGTGATGAATGAGGAAGTGGGAGAGACAGGGGTGGGGGGTGGAGATTCACTTGGGACAATGCCATTATCCAAGAGGCTGAGTTCTATAGCCTTTCTCTGTAAATATTGAGATAAAAAAGGATGGTAAGAAATTTTTCCTTGTCTTTATACTTTCCTGGGTAACCAGTCGGGAGCCACTGACAACATCCTGACAACAGGGAATCTATGGCTCTCCAGATTGGTTTCTGTTGCCAATTGCACACCTGATAATCTTCAAGGGGAAAAATAGGGTTCAGAATTAGGAGAACAGAGGAAGATACTTTATACTCACTGCGTTTCCAGCGCTGGATTCTTAATCCCTGTTCATGCGACATTATCCAAAATGCATATGCAACCTGCACTTTGTTATGAAATACAACTCTTGATGAGTTGTTTCTCAAACCAGCTTCACACTAATTGGAGTCCTTAAGCCCAGGCCTAATCCACCTCTTGCCAAAGTGTGAACACAACAGCAGGGTGTAAAAATGTTCCTGCCCCCCAGGTGTGCTTGCACACGCAGAAAAGACTCAGACGCTAAGGGAACTCTGCTGATGTGAAATGCACCTGGAGGTACACAACATCACTGCACCCTCAGGCGGTAATGTGAACACACACACCCAATTCAGACCTTTCTAGCTTGGTTTTGTCAACCCTGACCGGCAGTGGCTCTCTGGGGGTTCATGAAGCAATCTTTCTCAAACTTCCCAGCCCTAACTGGAAACACCAAGGAATGAATTGGGGGGCTTTTGAATGCAGAGCATGTGCTCTACCTCTGGGTGGAATGGAAGGTGGGGTGAGGCTGGGGTGGGACTGAATTTCCCACACCAATTTGAAGTAGCCAGTCATTGACTTGCTGCATTTGCAATGCTTTCCACCTTTAAATATAAATGCTGCTCAGTTGGTTAGATGACTAACTCTTTTGTTGATAGGATCCTGGGGATAGGAAGAACAGACTAAAGAAGAAGGGGTGGGTGTGGGAGAAATGTGTAGACAGGTACACCTAAGGGAACTACGTGCCTGAGATGCTTTTCCATTTGCCTCTGGGACAAAAAGGAGGAGCTCCTCCTGATGTTTTGGGTAATGTGACTCTCCGTTTTAAAAGAAGTTCACCTGATAGTTCACTATGAAGAAAGAGAGGGGGGAACACTCTCAACCATCCCTTCTCATGAGAATTTCTGCACATATATTTTAAGCAGGGACTTAAAACCCGGTTCTCAGATTCTCCACATGGAAATGCAGCAATATTGTGAAATGGCAATGAAAAAATTGACACCACTGTGCACAGCAACAGGAGCCAAATGCATGACTAGAGGTTTGAATCCAAACTCGGCTATGGAGACATATAATATTATTATGACTTAAGCCTCCGTAAAGTGGAAGTAAAGTGGACACCATGAAGCTTTTTCAAAGGATGAACGAGATAGGAATCCTACATGCAGCCTGGTCTTAACAACCTCTACTTAGAAACAAGTTCCACTGTGAGGTAACTTTCCAAAGGATTATTAAAATTCTATATGATGCAAGATTAGGAGTTGGAAAAAGTTATTTCAAGTGTTAGGTGACAATTGCAAACGTGGGAAAATGTAAACTCTGAATGGGTGCAGTAGACCTGACCACCAATCAAACGCTGCGATTGGTGGATGAAATCATCCTTCTAGGAAATATGCATTCATGTAAAAACATTACTAGACTTCTTTGGATATAGCACAATATTCTAGGAGAGGCCACCATTATATGTTTACCATGACAATCAACTGAGCTATAAATACTGGGAAGAGTTTTGGGCTTCTATGATGGTGATGAAGCATCTCCCAAAGCACACATTTCCTGCCATAAAATAATCACTAATCATCAGCATCAGCATCATCATTTATTTATGCCCCACCCATCTGGCTGGGCTTCCCCAGCCACTCTGGGCAGCTCCTATCAAAATATTAAAAATACAATAAATCATCAAACATTAAAAACATCCCTTCAGTTGCCTTCTAAAAGTCAGATATTTGTTTATTTCCTTGACATCTGATGGGAGGGCATTCCACATAGCAGGCGCCACTACCGAGAAGGCCCTCTGCCTGGTTTCCTGTAACTTCGCTTGTTGCAGTGAGGGAACCACCAGAAGGCCCTCAGAGCTGGAGCAAGCAGCCAAATACTACCCACTGAGAAAATGAAGGACAGATATCAACATTCAAATATATGGGTGTATGTATATATTTAAATTCTTAAAGGTAAAGGGACCCCTGACCATTAGGTCCAGTCGTGGACGACTCTGGGGTTGTGGCGCTCATCTTGATTTATTGGCCAAGGGAGCCAGCGTAAATCCTTAGCCTGGTGTCAAAAAGATGTTGGGGAAAGTATTCCGAAGACAGAGAATGAGCCACTGAAGAAAAGGCCCTTTCTCATGTGCCTGGTTGCTATTGATCCTACCTCTCCTGAGAGGAGGACTCTTGCCTGACATGATACTGGCATTTGGAAGCAAAGAGGGCCCACTGCTTCTGACATTCAATGCAACTTAAAATACATCAGGAAGAACTTTCTGGTGGTAAGAGCTGCTTGAAAGGGAACGGTCTCCCTCGGGAGGTCATGAACTCTCCTTCCTTGAATGCTTTTGCTGATATTTGTGCATTGCTGAGGGTTGGACTGGATAACCGTGGGGTCTCTTCCCACTCTACAATTCTATGATTCTTTGATAAGCCTCCACCTTTCTCCCAAGTTCCTGACATAGAAGATAGCCAGAGCCTGCTCCCTGCAGTCCACTGTGAGCTTTGGAGGCCTCACTGCTTTCAGGGGAGTGCAATTGGCACCTGATCAAGACAAGTCCATGCCTGTCTGTTACTGGGATAGGTCTTTGCCTGTCTTTTGCTGGGCACTGGAGCAGTCACTCACCAAATTCAAGGATATAATTGACATGGGTGACCCATGTCATGTTTGTGACTCCCTGGAAAGACTTCTGCCCGAGACCTTAGAGGACCACTGCCAGTCGGAGTAGCTTCACATAAAAGCATCCAAACACAAGTTCTGTTTTAGATGTGCGGTTCACTTAAAGAAAAAGAAAAAATAAGTTTTGAGGAGAGAAAGGAAGAGAACAGCACATGCATTGTGAATGTCTGACTGGCATGGAGCATGTTTTTGAGAGGAGGCAATGGAGTTCTATTCTCGAGATGGAAGAATGAATGGCCAAGTACCCATCAGAGGCATTTCAGTTATTCAGTCCTGCCTCTCAGGAGACGGCCATCAGTCCTAGAAATCTGTTTGGTACAAGTTGTGCACAGAGCTACATTCAAAAGCTCGCACGAGGAACACAGCTGTTGCTGCCAAACATCATTAGATGATGATCATTGCCTTTGTGGCTCTCTGTCAGGCGTCTCAGGAGGAATTTCAGAATGTAAGATTGAATCAGAAGCCTTGATTAGGGGGAGGCTGAACTTCCTGAAAGTTAAATCCCTTTCTCTTTAGCCCCAGCTTGACAGGGCCCATCCCATGATAAATTGCTTGAGCTTGGATTGCTGATGTATAATTTAAAATACTACCATGCACCCAGGGGGAATATTATTTGAAATGCAATTCACGCCCTGAAATGTCTCAAACAGGGGCTCAGTTTCCCTCCTCCCCATCTCATGATTTCTAGTTCTGTGTCTCCTCTCCTTGCAGTGAAGACTCCCTGCACCCCCATTTCACTATGGAGAAGCACTTAAAGGCGTTCCCTGCTCCCTCCTTCCAAGTCTAGATCAGGAAAAGAAATAGCCACATCTGGAAGCTATTTGGAGGATCTCTTTTTGACATTCCTCCCTTTGAAATAGAATCCACAGAAAGCCTGTCCAATGGAGCTTTTTAAGCGCTGTGTATGGAAGAGAGCTTTGCAAAGGGGTCCTCCTGAAAACAGCCTGTCAGATGACTGATAAGAAAGGATGGGACCCAAACATTGCATGGAATGTAGAGGGCAAGGGAAGCTCTGCAGAGAGATTTCCACTGAGTTCAGCTGTATCCTGGGGCTGCTGCTTAGACCAAGAGTGGGGAACCTGTGGCCACCCAGATGTTTCTCTACATCTGTCCCATCAGCTCAGGCCAACACACCCAATGGTCAGAAATGATGAGAGTTAGAGTCCAGTTGCATCCAGAGGCCATCATCTCATCTCTGCCTTGTTTTTATACATATGATGACTTTTAACAGGAAAATGTCATTAATGAGGTATGCGCAAGATCATTCCGAAACATATTGCTCCTTTCGTGGTGAAATATTGGCACAAGGCTGGGAAAGAAACTTAGTTTTCAGTGGGAAAAAATGGTCCTCTCTCCAGGTCATTATTTGGAGGAACATAAATTAAACAAAACAAAAGATAAACAAGGAGCCTTAGATGAACTGGAGGATTTTTGAAAGGTGATATGGTCACTACAGGCAACCCCCTTGTATGCACATTCATTATGTGTAAGGCCGCACACACCCGCATCACGCCAAACCCAGAAGTGACCCAAAAATGTAACAAAAAGGGGCGGAATAGGGCAGGCTTTTCCAATGATGTTTCAAATATACACGATTTCACTGATGCGTGTGGTGCCTTAGAACATAACCTCCATGTAAATTGGGGGGGGGCTGTATTTCAACAATAAAATCAACTGATAAAAATAAACAGCAAACAGCAGAAACAATTACACCAAATATTATATTTCTTTTTTAAAAATTGAAAGCTAGAGACAGTCTAAAGCTATTCACCCGGTGCCAAAAGATTTATGTACCGTTTGATTATTTAAAAGCAAGAACACAACAGCCCCAAAGCACCCTTAATTGTGCTTTTGTACATAACACTTATTGCTGGTTAACATTTTTCAACTGCTTCCCCCCTAACATGGCAAGAAAATGGCTGTACATGCATGACTTTGTCACAAGTGATTGGCAAGGTGTGAATATTTGAGCTGGGCATGTGGAAAAGCTCCAGGAAGTTTGTGCATCATTCACGGGTCTCAGGCTTGCACCTGACCACTGCAGGGTCTTTTGGAACGATGGATATGGAAACAGGGAGATGTGGGGTGGAGATTGCTAAAACAGCCACCTGGAGTTGCAGCCACTGTGGCCCTTTCCAATGGTGTGCTCTGCACATTTAATGGTTCAGATATTAAATGAAGTTAAGGCAGGAAAGAAAATCAGCCATGCTGCAGGGATAATGCTTGGCTCCCTGCCTTGCTTGTTTTCCAGCCAAGCTCTAGAGCTGCCAAGGAATTTTTCCAAAAAAGAACTGTACTAAACGCTGTATGAGGGGACTCATTTTCATATTGGAAACGGCTCTCTTTTTTCATCAGACTTTCCAAAGGAAAATGGCCACTTCAATGATATCTCTCACATCAGGGAAAATTTTAAATAATAATAATTATTCAAAAACATATGGCACTATACTTTGAAAATGAAACAAAAACCAACAAATCAATTAAAAATGTTTAAATGAACCTTTCCTATTTGCAGTATGGTGATTTTTTTAAAAAAAAATGTGTGTTTGTGTGTGTAATATATAAAACACAGCTCTTTGCAAAATCTTTCCTTCTGAGTAGGATGAGCAATTCTATCAATTTCTGCCAGTTTCTCATTTTTCCAGTCTCCCCAATTTCCCATCAGTTTTCATCTTTTTTTAAAAAAAATCCTCATGAAAATTAGTCAGCATTTCTGTGTAGTTTTCTCTTACTATATACATTTTTGCCAGCAAATTTTCCCCTGGTATAATGCACTTTGTATTTATTTTCATGAATATATAATTTTTTGTGCACACTTTACCCCAGAATATGCATTTGCATAGCTGTTGCTTGGCTGAAGAACTGTGTTACAAAATTCAGAGAAGTGCAAATTTTGAAAGCTGGTTGCGTTTCAGTCTGTGCCTGGTTCAGGGAATGCAAATTAAGTAGATTTGCCTTTTAATGTCAAGTGAATCCTAATTCTGAGTTTGAAATGCCTCAGAATTGTTAGAATTATTGGTGAAGGGTGTTTCTACCACTTTAGGTTCCTTTTGATATTGGAACTTTCTCTAGATCAGTGGTGGCCAAACTTGGCCCTCCAGCTGTTTTGGGACTACAGCTCCCTCATCCCTGACCACTGGTCCTGTTAGCTACGGATGATGGGAATTGTAGTCCAAGAACAGCTGGAGGGCCAAGTTTGGCCACCACTGCTCTAGATAGTTATTTTATCTTATTGCCTGACACCCTTTTGAGTTTTCATTTGATGGAGATTAGCTTTACATCCTGTTTTCAAGCAAAAAGTGTCTTCTGCAGGCCATATATATTAGCAGATCAACATCTGGAACATATATTGTCTTTAATATCCCATGAGTTATTACTTTATTATTTATTAGACTTATATCCTGCCCTTCAGCTTAAGATCTCAGGGTGGTTCAAAAGACAAAAATACAACATAAAAACACAAATAAATAATCAAAACAAAACAATAACCCACACATTTCAAAGGCTGCAGAATATTAATCAGCCAAAGACCTGGTTAAAGAGGAACGTTTTCACCTGGTGCCTAAAGATATATAATGAAGGCACCAGATGAACATCCCTGACAAACCTCATTGTCTCTTAATGGCTTTTAAATAGAAAGTAGCAGGCAGGGGTTCCTCAAACTGGATCACGACCCCGGCATTAGGGAAGGCAGGCTTTAATTCTTTGTCTCTGCTGTGTCCCTAATTGAGATCTGCTCTCCCACATTTCTTGTTTGCATTGGAAGAAAAGCTCCCATTGGTACAAAAGGAAGCTTTTCTTGCAATGGAAATACCATAAGTGATGCTCCCAATCCAGACTAGAACCACAGGCAAAGGGATAAAAATGCAACATTAAAACCAGCTAAAACTTTAGAGAAGTCTTCCATGCATCAGCCCTGAGAAAGCAGGAAGGTGTGTCTCCCTTGGCAGTACAGGGATTAGCCTGGATGAGTTTCACTCCAAGCACATTTGTCCTAATCTAACAAAAGAGCTCTGTGTGCAAAAGTCGACTCCTATGTGCAAGGCAGATAAGGATGTATATGTGCATCTAGACGTTCAGCCTAAAATGTATTGCTATGCTCAATAAGACTCCATTGAAGAAGATGCATGCACCTTTTGATGCCCACGACGGTCCATGTGTATAGAAAAAGAGGCTACGAGTTGTTATGTGTGACTACTGGTTGTCCACAATTACAGATAGTTTGGAGCTACAGTTGTACCTTGGATCCCAAACGCCTTGTGAATCAAATGTTTTGGCTTCCGAATCCAGAAGTGAGTGTTCCGGGTTGCAAACGTTCTTTGGAACCCAAGCGTCTGAAGTCACTTCCATGGCTTACAATTGGCTGTGGGAGCTTCCAAACATTTTGGAAGTCGAACGGACTTCCGGAACGGATTCCATTCAACTTCCGAGGTACCACTGTATTATATATATACATATATATTCATATATATATATTATATATACTATAGTGTGTGTGTGTGTATATATATATATATATATATGCAGGTTTTGGTGTCCTCGGGTGTCTTCCCGTGTAAAAGTTGGGGTGTCTAGGCGACGTTTCGACGAGGTCTCACTCGTCATCTTCAGGCTGGTGCTTTCGGCTTCTTGTTACTGGAACAGAGCAGGATCTCAGTGTTTGAGTTCCTATAAATACTGTTGAGGGGGTGTGGTGTATAGCCTCCAATGTTCTGGGCAGAGAGGAAGTTCCCAGGCTAGTGTGCCTTTTCTTCTTTTGTTCCTTAATTACTTGAGGGATATCTTGAGTGATTTCTTGAGTGATATCCTGAGTACCACTTAGGTGGGTCATTAGGTGTGGATTAGTTGCTAAAGTCTTTGTGTCTTGACCTCTTGAACTTTGTGAAGAGTTTTTCTGAGAAGATGGCTGTACTGCACTTAGTTGTGCTCTGGCTTGGCTTCGTGTATAGGGGCGAGCTGTGGTTTTGTGGCCTGTGTCAGCCAGATCTGTGTAGGGATTGCAGGGGGGTGCAGCATCCGGAGGTGCCACCATGGTTTGGCTACTGGATGGTGTCTGTAATTTATCTGTGGAGAGGGTCTGGGTTTGGGTCTGGTGTGGTTGATTGGTGATGGCGTTCTGTGTGCCTCTGGATCTGGTGTCAGTTTTTGTGGGGAGGGCTAATTTCCAGATGTCTGGCAAGCGGGATGTGTCGTCACGCTTGTTCATGTTGTGAGGGTGTTTCTCTATCTCGATGGCTTCCATGATTATTCTCTTGTGGTGATGTTCCATGTTAAAGAGCAATTTGGAATCTGCAAAATTAATTTCGTGTCCTGTTTCTTTCATGTGTTGGAAAAGAGAGGAAGTTTTTTCTTCTTTTTTGACGGCATTCTTGTGTTCTGCGATACGTGCATTTATTCGTCTGTTTGTTTGTCCAATGTACGTGGCTGGGCAGACTTTGCAGGGTATTTCATAGACCCCTTGGTTTTCCAACTGGATTTTATCCTTGGGGTTTCTGAGGATATTGGCTATTTTTTGGTTGGTGCAAAAGGCTGTTTTGATATTGTGTTTATGGAGGATTTTGCTAATTTTATCTGTAGTGCCCTTGATATAAGGAAGGAGGGCCATGCCATTGTTTTCTTCTGTGTCTTGGTTTTTGGGGGGTGTTTCTTTTTGGATTAGCTTCGTAACCCTGTTTTGCTGGTATCCATTGGCAATTAACACATTTGAGAGATTCTGTAACTCAGTTGTCAAGTGGTCTTTGTCAGCCAGGCGTTTGGTTCTGGAGATGAGAGTCTTGGCTACGGAGTTTATTTGTGCAGGGTGGTGGTGTGATTGTGCATGTAAGTAGCGGTTGGTGTGTGTTTTTTTCCGGTAGATAGTGTGTCCTAGGGAGCCATCAGGTTTTTTGTAGATTAGGACGTCAAGGAAGGGAAGTTGGTTGTTGGCTTCTATTTCCATAGTGAATTGTATTTTGGGGTGTAGGCTGTTGAGATGTGTGAGGAAGCTATCCAGTTTTTCCTTCCCGTGTGGCCAAATTAGCAACTAATCCACACCTAATGACCCACCTAAGTGGTACTCAGGATATCACTCAAGAAATCACTCAAGATATCCCTCAAGTAATTAAGGAACAAAAGAAGAAAAGGCACACTAGCCTGGGAACTTCCTCTCTGCCCAGAACATTGGAGGCTATACACCACACCCCCTCAACAGTATTTATAGGAACTCAAACACTGAGATCCTGCTCTGTTCCAGTAACAAGAAGCCGAAAGCACCAGCCTGAAGATGACGAGTGAGACCTCGTCGAAACGTCGCCTAGACACCCCAACTTTTACACGGGAAGACACCCGAGGACACCAAAACCTGCATTCCTGTACCCGTGAAAATCTACGAAAGCATATATATATATATATATATATATATATATATATATATATATCCAGTGACATCCTAGGTTTCTGTCTGTAGGACAAATGTGCCTGAACTTTCATCCATCCATTCATTTGCCTTTTTTCAGCCTTTAGGGGAACCCAGTTTGCCATTTTTGTATGTGTTGCATTCTCAGACTCTCTGCTTGGAGAGTTGGTGACTTTATACCCAATACAGACTTCCCAGTAGCAGAATGCCATTAGGGCTCCTTGGAAGAGTCCTTCCTCTTCCCAGTCCAGGAGGAGACTGGCCAGTTTGCCATCCTTACCCAACTCTCTCTGATGAAGCTTCTGCTCCTACAGGGCTCAGAGCTGCTATTGTACAGCCCATACTTCCTTCCTGATGGCTTTTTAAATTCAGATTTCCACGGCTTGGAAATCTGAAGATCCAGAACTCTTTTTCCTGCCTCCTTTTAGACTGCACTCCATTTCAAGGCAACTGTGTGTTCCTCAGAGGATTACATGCATCACTGACACCATAGCTGCTAATCCACTCTGGCATTCCTCCGTGGCTCCAGGGGTGTCACTAGGGTGTGTTTCGAGTAAAGAGGGAGGCAAGGGTGGGGTGGAGAGGCAAATACCTGCACTGCTTTCGCAACAGAAGGCTGAATTTCAGCAACAGTAACTCAGAGCCCTCTCCCGATCTCCTTCCCTAGGTAATGATCACACTGACTGAACAAACAGTCAAAGGTGCTGCCGCAGATAAGCTCTGGTACAGTTGATCCCTTGCTTTCCATGCCTGTTTTGAACTTTCAGGACACATTGTTGGCGCAGCTTAACACTTTAATGTGATGCTTGCCAGCGGCAAGGAATTCTTCGGCTCACAGGTAGAATCAAATCGTGGTTTTCAAGGGGGGGGGGAGGTACGGAAATGAAATAAAACCCTCTGGAATATTATTTACTTCAACGTGTATAAGCTGCCTTATACCTGAAGGAATGTCTCCACCCCCATCGTCCAGCCCAGACATGGAGGTCCAGCTCCAAGGGCCTTCTGGCGGTTCCTTCACTGCAAGAAGTGAAGCTACAGGGAACCAGGCAAAGGGCCTTCTTGGTAGTGGCCTTCCATCTGAATGCCCTTCCATCAGATGTCAAGGAGATAAATAACTATATGACTTTTAGAAGACACCTGAAGGCATAGGAGTCATTCTTAAGAGCCAAGGAGGTCTTCAACCCCCTCAATAAAATATTTGAGGGCCCCTCAAGTTGATGGGCATTGCCATTCAAATGATGTGCATGCACCACATAATGTGTTCAGTTATGCAGGGTGGGGCTTACCTCCCCCTCCCCCAATATTTTGTTCAAGTTGGCACCCTTGTCTGAAGACAGCCCTGTACAGGGACTTTAATGGTTGGTGTTTTATTGTGTTTTTAATATTTTGTTGGGAGCCAGAGTCCAGTCCTGCTCCTGAACAGTTGATAAGTACTACCTACTACTATTTTTTGCTGGGCCTGGTTGAAAGATGGGGCCATGAAATCATATGCACAGTGCAGGACTTGTTCCTGCACACAATTTCCCCATCCAGCTTGGCTTATGCATGTGCAGAAGCCTGCTTCAAACGCATGGAACATCCATGTGTTGTGCAGACAGAATTTGACAGAATTCAGCACTCTGGGAAGCTCAGCTTTGGCACAGATAAGGAAGCAAGTTTCTAGGCTTACGGCTGCAAATATAGACTTGTCTGTCTAATTAAACTGCAGAAACCAGAGGAAGAAGGGAAGCTGAGTGTAGCATTTCCGGTGGGGCAGGGGCAAGACTTGGGTGCCCTGCATGCTCCCCACCCCCATGACTATCAAAATAGATAATGCAGAATAGGTCAATATGTGTATGTTTTCTGAATTCGCATAGCACATACAGTCTGCAGGACTATGGCTATTATTGCACTACACATTTATTTTATATTTTAAACACAGCATATGCACAGCTCTTATCCAACATTGATGTTCCACGTGGAGACCTGCTGGGCTAGCTCATGGAAATAGCCTTGCACTTTATTGTGCTTGTGGCAATGAAATCTTGCAATGCATGTTGGGGAAGAGGGAGGAGAGTGGGGATGATATAGTAACACACACATCTAGGAAGAGGCAGGAGATGGATGAGAAAGGACAGAAGTGGTGAGCACCAATGAGCAATTTAACTGTGGTTTGTCTCCTTGTCTGAAGCAACAAACTGTAGTTAACTATCTCGCTTGAAACATGTCCACTTCAAGCCATGGTTTACAAAGCTGGCTGGTTTAAATGAACCACAGTTAATGTGAACCATGGTTCCCAATTCAGTAAGCTGTGAGTATCTAAAAGTGGAAGCTTCCAAACTCCTAATCTCAGCTGCATGGGAGGAGGCGAAGAGAGTTCATCCTTGCTTGCGCACATCACACTAAACCATGGTCTAGCATGATGCACAAACATGGCCAGAGAGGGTGAGACAGAAATTGTGTGCCTTATGTGCAGCGATACCTCGACATTTCCCTCTTTCTTGCACTCTACAGTGATGTTACTCTACAGTAACTACAGTGATGTTACTCTACAGTAACTACACTCTACAGTGATAGTAACTCTGTTACTATTATTAATGAGCACTTAGAAAGTACAGGTTTCCAAGCATCTCTCCACTTTTCCCAAGCCCTTTTCCTCAGTGAATTACAGGTTCTTTTTGGTCAGCCACAGATGCAAATTGGGCTTCTGTGACATTTGAGGGTTAAAAGAAAAAGAAGACAAACAGGTATGGGCATATAGAGCTTTTCATAAGTGCTGAAAAGGTCTAGCGTACATTATCCCAGTCATCCTTACAACAACCCTGTACGATAGGCCAGGATTATTATTACCCCGCTATTGCAGGTGGGTTTGAGGCTGTGAGACAGTTACTTGCTTCAGGTTAGCTAGGTGGGACAATCACGGTTCAGCTGAGATTTGAAGCAGGAACTTTTCTGCTTTAGATGTGCTTTCCCCTAACAAGGATGAGCCAGAGTGAAATTGTATAATCCTTATTTTTCCCAACACACAGCCTTGCCCACAGTTCCCAGAAGGGAGAAAGAGTGACCATTTGCACAAAATGAAACATTTAGCTAGTTGGCAGCCACTCCCCTTTACATGGCCCAGAGGTCTCCTTGGCGAGGCAATTTTAAATTTAATTGTGCTGATAAAACATTGCATGTGTCAGAGAGAGAGAGAGAGAGAGAGAGAGAGAGAGAGAGAGAAGCATGTTCATTAATGAAGACAGAAGATGAAGGGTAGAGATGGGTGAGTGAGACAGGATAGGATATCTTTGCAAAAATAAAATAAAAATACAAGCATTTCAAAGTTTACATTGCCGAGAAATGAGATGGGTTTGAATAAACCTAGCTAAAAGCGGTCGTGTATTCTGTCCGATGCCTGCTTGGCGGGAGGCCATGGCACAACCCTCGGTGACATCAGGGGAGAGCCTATAGTTGGATGAGCATCAACAGGCTCCACCTACTGGTGAATAAACCCCCTTGTTTTAGACATCCAATGCCTAAGCCAATACCTTTTCACTGCTGTAATCAATAAAGTTGTGGCCTTTACTTGCCCATTAACCTTATATCATGTGTCCTTGTGTATTCATTTCACATTGCGGGGGTCGGGTCCTCGAACCACAACCAGCTGGCTTCAGCCTTCTTAAGCACAGCTTCCAGCAGCAGGAACAATGCTTGTAGTTCCTGGTCCTACCTTGCTGCTTCCTGCTTGTTTTGACCCTTTACCTCATGAATATCAGATTCTCTGACTCCTGGACCATCTGCTGCTCGCCCAACCCTAGGACTGGACCGGACTCTGGATGCTGACTCTGCCTCCAAGGTGAGCACACCTCAAAGGCTCTTCCAGTTGGCTGGCCTCCCACTCCACTGAGCTGAGCTCTGCATGTTTTGTTGCTCAGCAATGAGAGCACAACGATATCTGATCTCTTGACTGTCCTTCCTGCTTTGCAGGGGGTTAGACTAGATTACCCTTGGGGGTCCTTTCCAACTCTACCATTCAAGGATCTCTGCCCCATCACTGAAAGCTTTGAGGGAGTTTCTGTTCATGGTCCCCTATGGTTCCCATCCACCACAAGCAACCTGAGTACTGTGGGCCCAGTTCTGTGGAACCCCCCCCTTCCCTGTTTAGCTGCAGGGGCTTGACAAAAAACATATTTATTTCTGCAAGCATTTTACAGGATCCCCCTCCCCGTTTTTTATGACTAATTTCACTCCATCTTATCCATTGCATGCTTCAGTGCTTTTCTGTGTGAAAGATGATGTTGATGAATTGTAAAATGCTTTCTCCTCCCTTCTTCCTCTGCCCTCTCCGCCCCTCGTTATTGAGTTTGTGACCAACGTTTAATTAAAAAGTTGATAAGAAATAGGTGCCAGTACTAAATACTAGTGCACACCATTGGGGGAGGGGGGGAGAACACTGGTACTCTTTTAAATTTGATCAGAAAGATATATGGTATATAAATAGCTTAAATAAAATTAATAAATAGATTCATTAATGGTGCAATTCTTATATTGTACACGGCTATTTTATTTAAACAGGCTGGCCACGCTCTGCTCCAATCCTGTACCAGGCAGTAGGCTGAATTCCCAGAACTTTTGTAGCAAGCTTTTTGGCTGCTGTTTTTAGATGTCTGTGGTTAGCTGTGGTGGGAAGATTTTCTAAGTGGGGAGAGGGAGTTGGAGGGGAACTTGCACACTTCATAAAGGGCCCCCAACCTTTCCTCTCTTAACCTGGACCCTGATTTATCCCAGACAAACATCATGCCTGAGAGCAACATTATGGGAGAGGTGTTTCCAGGACTAAGGTGAAACTGTGAAGCTCCCTTGTTTATTTTTGCTATTGGCTGCTGCGTGTCGTTTACGTAACCTTGTTATACTTATAGTATTGAAATGTGAGTGGTTTTTTTTTTTTTGCATGCTATTATATTTTTGCTTTGCTATGTTATTATGTAGTTTTGTAGTGTTTTTGTTAGAAAGGCATCCATGTTTATGTATTGTAAGTTGCTTTGATCACAATTTTGTGTGTGTGTGGAAAAGAGGTGTACAAATAAAATGAATGAATGCCCCTTCCAGTTTCTAGAGGAGGTAGTCATAGGATCATAAAATGGTGGGATTGGAAGGCACCCCAAGAATCATCTAGTCCAATTCCCTGCAATGCAGGAATCCCGATTAAAGCATTTGTAACAGATGGCCACCCAACCTCTCCTTAAAAACCCCCAAGGAAGGAGAGTCCACCACCTTTTGAGGGAGTCTGTTCTACCATAGAATAGCTCTTACCATCAGAAAGTTCTTCCTGGGAAACCCAGCTGGATGGGTGGGGTATAAATAATACTGTAAATTATTATTTATTATACTTGGAATCTCTTTTCTAGTAATTTGAATCCATTATATGAGTCTGCTGCAGTAAGAACAAAGTCCTGTGGTACCTTGACGGCCAACAAATTTAATCTGGAATACATTTTCATGGTAACAAGGACCACCTTTTATATCCTTGATGCTTGCTAATGCTTGTGAGTGAGCTGCTTATATTTTCTCCGTTGTCAATAGGGCTGGGGGAGAGACCTGCTCAGTTTGCCTTTTAATGCAAACCTGCCTAACTCACACCAATCAGCAGACCAAAACACAAGCTGTCATGCACAATTCACATTCCACTGAATTTTGCAATGCAGACAGAGACTGTGCAGAAAAATGCATATATTAATGAAAATAAGTTAACACAACAATGTCTCTTGTAAACAACACAGCAACACTCCAAGGCTGCCCCATCCAAAGGGAAGCTGGGCTGCCATCTCTGGCAGTTTTCTCTGCCTCCGGAAAGTGGGAGGGCCACCAAGCATATAGTCCCTGTGTGGCAAAAGCAAAGCATAGCCAACCCAGCAGAGGTGTTGCAGCAGCTTATCTTCTGACGCTTTGCAACGTGTCTGAACCTGGTTTTAATAATATGGCATTCAACTCCCTCCTTTTTCCCCTCCGCCTCTCAGGATTCTGGCACGCTGCCTGTGTGTACTATACATACAAAGAAGGAATTTCAACATGAAGGCTTGAAATGGATCCAAGTCCTTGTAGCTTCCTGAGAAGAGACCGAGAAATAACGAGTTGTGGGTTCTGTGATTATAGGCTATCCTTACTTATAAACAAAAACAACCTTTCCCAGCCAAATCCACCCGAGTTTGCCTGTTCGTGTTGTCCTTTAGCTGCTATATTTTAGGCACAAGGCTTCGCAAAAATGCCCTGTCTTTCAGGAGATCGTCATCCGGCCTGTGGTGCAGTGGCTGAACTGTTGGACTATGACCTTTGAGATGAGGGTTCAAATCCCTACTCAGCCATGAAGCTCACCTTGCGCAAGTCAGTCTCTCATAGCCTATCCTCCCTTGCAGGGTCGTTGTGAGGATAAAACGGGAGGAGGCCAATGTATGCCACCTTGAGCTCATCAGAGGAAAGGTGGGATATAAACGTGATGGATAAATACATAAATACAACTAGAGCCAGGGCTTTCTCGGCCGCGGCTCCAATCTGGTGGAATGCTCTGTCTCAAGAGACTAGGGCCCTGCAGGACCTGACATCTTTCCGCAGGGCCTGCAAGACAGAGCTGTTCCACCAGGCCTTTGGTCAGGGTGCAGCCTGACCCCCTCCTCTGGCAATCTGCAGAGAATTTTGCTTAATTGGTTGCCATCAATTTGATTTTAATTTGATTTTAATTAATTTTATAATGAATGTTTTTAGAATGTTGGATTATTTTGATTGTTGTCAGCCTCCCTGAGCCCAGCTTCGGCTCGGGAGGGCGGGATATAAATAAAAATTATTATTATTATTATTATTATTATTATTATTATTATTATTATTATTTTATTATTATAAAACTCTGGGAGCCATCAGTACAGGCTGCAGCCGTAGTCCGCATGGAAGAAGTTGAAGCAAATTGTTTCACATGCAAGAACTGCAGTCGTAGTCAGGAGTCGCACTCTGTTATATTGGTGCTGAATGCAGTGGAAAATAGCTCTGCTGAGGCCATTCCTTGCTATGCAAATATGAACCGTAACAAAATAATAATAATTAAAGATTCCCAGAAGTTTCTGCTCCTGTTTCAGTGGGACTCCTCCTAACATTTGGAATTTGGAAAAGACATGTGTCTGGAACAGCAAAGGGGGTTGGAATTTCCCTTTGGAAACTTTCTCGTGGCAAGGAAACGTAAAGAAATAATTACGGCATCAGTAATGCTGGCTTATGTGGCAAGCCCTGAGCACCGGGAAGGAACAATTGATGAATGGAGAGACACGTGGGCGCACAGGGATCTCTTCTGCTTAAGAGGTTAGTTCAAGGCAAGAAGAGGAGAGCGCTTGGAATGAAGTGGGCAGTTGTCACATGGCAAAGAGACATCAAAGAGCTGTCAGAGATTGGGGGGTGGCATTTTTCAAGTACGCAGATCAGGTGTGAGTACCGGGTTGCTTTGACAAATGGAATCCAATAACTACAAAATGTGCTGCAGATATTCATGTTGGCTCTCTCAGGGATTACGGGGAATCACATGTCACACACCAAGGAGACTGTTCTTGACCTAGTTGACAGCAGCTGGCGCATCTGCCATTGCCCTGCTTCTCCTCTGCATGGTGGGCAAAAAGAGTTGGTGGTCCCATGATGCACCAGGGGAGTGTGGCTGCTTAGACCCGCACTGCAACGCAGACTGGGCTCAGGGCATCACTCTTGCCTGTCTGCTGTCATGGCAAGGGTAGCAAATATTTGCAAATGTCTTTACTGGTAGCTATGACCCTGCTGGTGGGAAGAATGAAACTCCTCATGTTCCTAGGTGGGAATATCCCATCAATTGCCTAGCTGGGTGAAGAAGTGGATCCAGAGATGGCTGTTGTCTGCATGCTCTTCTTGTTTCCTGGACAGCTGCTGGTGGAAGCAAGAATTCTGAACTAGATGTGCCTTGGCCTTTGCCAGCAAGGCAATCCTCGATGTTCTTACATGCCACCTTTCATTTCTCCCATTTCCTCCCTCTTTCTGATCCAGTCTCTGAAATGCCACCTGTCCCTGCAAGATTTCATCTCCAGTCTGAGATAGCTGGGCCTGCAGCTGTCAAGGACACATCATCCCGCTTCTGCTTCACAATAAACACAGTTTGTGTATATGTTTGTGTACACACAGATGTTTAAGACATTTTCATGTTGCCCGTCAGTAAAACGTCCAAGGCAGTTTACAACGAAGTAGTAAAATTCACAACAATAAGAGCCACACAACAGCAATCAAATCGATAAAACAGCAGAAAGCAGCTCTTTGAAGCAACTGGTAACGTTCAGCAAAACAGGCAAGATGATTTATTATTATTTTTATCACTGCCAGCTATCAGGAATCATTGGAATCCAACCTCCTTTCGAAAACAAGGGCCCCGTAATCCTCCTTCTTTCATGGCTGAAGATGGAAGTCCTGAGAGACCCATTTTCTCAAAAGCCCACACCCTCATTTGGAGCCACAGAAGCCATTCTCCAGCAGACAGAAAAGCTTTCTTGGTGTGAGCCCTGAAGCTTCAAAGCCTTTTCTCCCCCTTTCCAAACATGACCAAATAGCTGGCTAGAATCAGGATAAAAATGAAATCATTTTCTCTAGATACAAATGTAAGTCATTCAGCAGCAGCAACGTATTTGAGCCATTGCCGGAGAGGAAATAGCCTGCTGCAATTACCCTCCAGGGTAACTTGCAGTGTATGAAAAGGGAGCCACATCGTGTACATAAGGTGCCAAAACACTGGCTGCTATTACTAATAATTTATATAACACTTGTTAAAACTTTACATGATGCTTTGCAGTTCTTATTGTGTTTGCTGTATCAAAATCTTCTTGAGAAAGGTTGCAATTTTTGTTCCCATTTTACAGGCGAGGAAACTGAAGACTGTGCTCAGTGACTGCAAATGAATGGTGATCGACTCCCTGAGTAACTCAGGGCCAAAGTAGGCATGACCGTGAAAGTGTCTTTCTCTGCGGGATAGCTCAGTCAGTAGAGCATGAGATTCTTAAGCTTGAGATTGTGGGTTCATGCCACGCGTTGGACAAGATGACCCTCGTGGTCCCTTCCAATTCTACAATTTTATTATAGGGTGCTTTGTTTGTTTGTTTGCAAATGCCAAGAGCATCCACTTGTGCTTCGAGGACCCGAACCCTGCGCAGTGGAATGAAACACAAGGACACGTGATATAAGGTTAATGGGCAAGAAAAGGCCACAACTTTATTGATTACAGCAAGTGAAAAGGTATTGGCTTAGGCATTGGATTACGTCAGCTGACTCCACCCACTTGGAGAGGGGTGAGTCTAAAAAACAAAGGGGGTTTATTCACCAGTAGGTGGAGCCTGTTGATGCTAAGCCAACTATAAGCTCTCCCCTGATGTCACCGAGGGTCGTGCCATGGCCTCCCGCCACGCAGGCATCGGACAGAATACACGACCGCCGGATTCCTTTAACGGAATACCCAACAATTGAAGGCGCAGGCGATGGCCACACCTAGCCCTTCGACACCACAACACATTATTCCAATGCCTAACCTACCCACCAATACCACGAAAGTTGTGACGATTGCTACGAGGTAGGCGAAAAATCCAAAAAGCCTAATGCCAAATGGAAAAATTCCTACCAGCCCCCCCCCCCACCGAACAACCAGGGCAACCAACCTAAGGTCCATAGCAAGGCCAAAAGAAAACTGGAACCCTGCTCTAAGGGAGTGGAGGGTGGGTGACTTGCGACGGGACGATGAAAAGTGAGGGCTGGAGGCTGGCGCCGCAGCAATTTAGGCTGCTGTACACGCCCCCCCTTGAAGGCACCTGGTTGGGTGCCTGGCCGAGGGCATGGGCGCCAGCCAGGTGAGTGGGAGGCAGGGGGCAAATGCCCCCTGCTTGAGGCGGAGTCCGGCTCCCGGCCACAACCACTCCCCTCTCTTGCAGGGAGGAGAGTCTGCTGAAAGGCAGGAAATGATTTGGACTGCAGGAGCAGGAAGGGAGGAATTAACATTTTTTTGTTGTGGTCCCAAGGAAACTCACTCCTCTGAAGCTCGTATTTGTTTTGGTGGGCAACCCTTCCTTGGCACCAATGGAGGATTACCTACCAATGCAATAACACCCTTTGAGTCGGGATTTTCCTTAGGATTCCAGCAAGGTTGGCTCACTTTCCTCTGAAGCGAGATGCGTTGGCACTCTTATAAAGGTGGCTTTAGGGCAGCACAACTGGTTCGCCTGCACTGTGCACTGACCCAAGAGGGCACCACAACAATGACTTAAAATGTCATTGTAGGTGGGAGAGGCAGGGGGCACCTCTGAAATTTGAAAGCCCAGAGTATGCCAAATTGGACTGCTTTGTTGAAATTGAACGTGCTGCTACAGTGGAGAAAATGAGTGCTATAGAAAGATGGGGGCTGGGAAGCAGCTGGAAGAGGAGAGGATAGAACTGTGAGTGAAAAGGGTCTTTTCCCCATCCTCCGGACCCCCTGGGAAACTCAGCAAACTGGCTGTACTTGGAACTGAGTGTGGAAGGTGCAGCTGAATGGGACACAGCTGAGGGCAGCCAGAGGAGGTACCTTGGGCCTGCCCAGGGCTTTTCTTCTAGAAAAAGGGGTGCTGGAACCAAAGTTGAGCCCCACCACCTTATGCCGCCAACGTCTGCCGCGCTGCTCCAACCACTGTGCTGTCCGCCTCCTCCACCGCACAGCCTTGAGCGCTGTGTCAGGGAATGGCACTGCAATGCTTCAGAGGTGCCAGAATGCACCAAAGAGGTGCCAGAACTCATTTCCGGTGAGTTCTGGCTGGAAAAAAAGCCCTGGGTCTGCCCATGAAAAGCAAGTAGAGTGAGAGACTAGGGTGGCCGCTGTTTCCAGGAACCCTTCTCATTGTGAGACTTTTGTGGGTGAGCTGAGAGTTTGTTTGGACCCTGGGTGAGAACCTGGATGCCTCAGAAGAAAAATGAATGTGTATATATCTATATATCTATATCTATATATATGTTTGTGTGTGTGTGTGTGTGTGTGTGTGTAAAGTAACATTTTTTTAATATGACTGTGTATTTTTGTAATGCTTTGTTTAAGTTGTCTGCTGCTTCAGTTTCTTCTACACCGCTTAGAGATATATTTTAATATATTAAGCGGTATAGAAATAACCAATTAATAAATCATGACATCGCGCCACCTGAGGCAGGGAGGCTGGCCGCTGCTGTTGGATTCTCTGTTTCACACCTGACACAGGAAAGGCAGCAAAGAAAACTTACGCACCGCTGCTTCTCTCAGTGGTTGTGATATGCAAAGCCTGAGGTGGCCTTCAGGGCCTAAGCAAAGAGGCAGAGGAAGATCTTCCGAAGGGAAACTCTGAAATAATCTCTGGCCGCCTGTCTCTCTTTGTGTGTGGCGGGGGTGGGGGTGGGGGTCTCTCTCTTGAAACAGACCCTTCCAAGGACCTACATTCTTTGGCCTCACTTAAAAGAGTTCCCACATCTGGGAGAGGAAAGGAAGAAAAGAAAGGAGGCTTTGTCTGTTTTTTGTGTTGTGGGTGTGTTTTTAGTAAACATGAGTGAATTGCATGTTTCAAGATGGAACTTCGTTTCAGAAGAAGGACAGCCGCACCTTTGATAAAAGGGTGCATTGAATGGACTAGAGGATAGTCATAGTGCCTGTCCCGTGCTTTTTTATCCCTCCCATTTCTTTTTGTAGTGTTGGAGGAGCACCAGAGTGCTTCTGGAGCTAGGGATAAGTCAATCCCAGTTTCTCTGCATTTCTAGTTTTTACCTTCTGAAGTTTGCTTCTCCACATTTCCACAGCTCTTCCTGGTTTTTTTTTTTTTTTAAAGAAAAAACCATCATGAAAATTCACCAGCATTTTTGTGCCCATTCTTCCTAATGTGCACATGCTGTATGCAATTTTGCCTAATGCACACAATTTCACAAAGTATTTTCCCGTAATGCGATGCATTTTTGTGTTATTGTTGCAGATAAATGCATTTTATGCATACTTTACACAAGTAAGTGCATTTTTTACTTGGCTGGAGAACAGCACCTCAGAATTTGGAGAAGCGTGGATTTCAAAGAATGGTTGTGTTTCTGTTTGCATATTGTTTTGGATATTGTGAATTAGAAAGGTTTGCCTTTAAATGTGAACTGAATCAGATTTCCTCCCTATCCCTCACTATATAGAGCTCCATCATTTCCTCTTCTCCCCGCCCCCACTTTCCTGAGTGAGATTTTTTGTTTCCTTGGGGGAATGAAAGGTAATAACAAGCCTATTCATATTTCATGAGTTTATCATACTTTGCTCCTGTTGTCCCTAAGTCTGTATGAAGTTTCTTTTCTGGTCAATTGTCCTTTCAATTTAGAGAGTTGCTATAGTGAGCTTCATTCCCCTCAGAAGCTAGAATGTTTGTGAATATTCCCAGACTTCATATACTGTCACTGCCCATAAAGGTAAAGGTAAAGTTACCCCTGCCCGTACGGGCCAGTCTTGCCAGACTCTGGGGTTGTGCGCCCATCTCACTCAAGAGGCCAGGGGCCAGCGCTGTCTGAAGACACTTCCGGGTCACGTGGCCAGCGTGACATCGCTGCTCTGGCGAGCCAGAGCTGCACACGGAAACGCCGTTTACCTTCCCGCTAGAAAGCGGTCCCTATTTATCTACTTGCACCCGAGGGTGCTTTCGAACTGCTAGGTTGGCAGGCGCTGGGACCGAACAACGGGAGCGCACCCCGCCGCGGGGATTCGAACCGCCGACCTTTCGATCGGCAAGCCCTAGGCACTGAGGCTTTAACCCACAGCGCCACCCGCGTCCCTACAGCGCACCCGCGTCCCATAGGTGCATGCTATAAATGCAGAATCTTACTGCCTCCCCTAGGAATTGAGTAGAAGATCAAGCTTTGTTTTTAAACTTTAACACAGAATTATGTCCATTTTATTGCTTCCTGTTTTAGCACTCAGAGTGATTTGATTTTGTGTACTGCTCAAAATGGACGAGGCTTCTGTGCAAACTTAAAACAGCTTGCCACATTGTTTTATTAATGCTCAAAAACCTTATTCCATTGCAAAAGAAAATACCTATTACTTGAGTAAAAACAAAGGTTTCATTCTGTTTGGCCAAGAAGGCTCTGGAAAATTAAATTGGAGGTCTCATGTAAATGGTTGAATATACCACAGATTCGTCCCTCAATTCAGACCCTGTGCTAATGAGATTGTATGAGATCACTGATGAGATTGGAGCAATACACCTCTAATTAACACCTTATTTGAATGGAATAGCATCTCACATTTCTAAGCTGTGCTTTTTATAGACATCCTGGTTTTGAGAAAGGAGGGGGAAATATTTCAAATATTTGCTCAACCCAAATGAACCTTCCTTCTATGAAACTCACATGGAACAAGGCCAGTCTTAGTGTGTACATTCCCTTCCTTTTATATTTATATTGCATCATGATGTGTCAAAGTTTGCTGTGACTTAGCAATATCTTTATTCCTTGTCACAACTGTAACATTCTTATGGCATTGCTGGACATCTCATTCCTCTTGTTCATCCCCAAGCTAGGAGCAGCCTCATTAAAGCAGCAACTTGCAAGCAAATTCTTGATGCAGATGACTGCGACATTTCAACATGACTTTCTGGTTTCTTTTGAGCACAGTAGCTACATGCACAGCATCTCAATTCTGTGTAATGTTTCTGTTTGTCAACCACACCCTCCTGCTCCTCAGATTTCTGCATGTTCATTCAGAGGTGCTCCTCCCTTCCTCTTTTCTTCATACCATCGCTGGCTAACAAAAACAAGCCCCGGTCACCAACAGCAGGGTCCAATTGCTTAATCTTACTCTTTTCTCCAGAAAGCAATTTTTATTGGGATGCATTTCTTAGCAGCACTGTAGGGGGCAGCAGAGATCCTCACCTTAAGATTCGTCCTCCATTCCCTGCCCTATCCCCCTCTGTCAGGCCACAGGAAATATTCATCTCAGAGCTGCCCCCTGCTTTAGGTTTGGACTGATGCGGAACAGTGGTACAGTTTTACTCCATGCTGTCCATCAGGTTGCTAGCTCTTGTCTCCGGAATGCAGCCCTGTATAGAGAAGTTTTTAATGTTTTATGTTTTACTGTGCTTTTAATTTGTTGGAAGCTGCCTTTTCTTGGACAACCCGAAGTCACTCTGCTTTTTTGTTCTTCTGATCTTCTCTGCTTTGGACAAACCACCCAGTGGCGTAGCGTGGGGGGGTGCAGGGGGGGCCCGGCCGCACCGGGCGCAACATCTGGGGGTTAGGGTTAGGGGGCGCAAATTACTTGCCTTGCCCCGGGTGCTGACAACCCACGCTACGCCACTGAAACCACCACAAATCAAACCCAGATAATCTGATTTTTTAAAAATGCTTGTCAGGAATAGGGTGGCAAGCAGTCCACTAGGGCTACTGAGGTACTGCCTTGCCAATGAAAATATCAAGCAATTATTATTATTATTATTATTATTATTATTATTATTATTATTATTATATTTATTTATTTATTTATTTTAACAAACCTTGAAATCTCAAGATCTCACACTTTCCTTTGCCCCACACATTTTTATACTTCTCTTTGAAGTCGGAGGAGCTCTGCAGATCTTTCTGTCAATCTCCTGTTCTCCGGCCAGTCAGAGCTTTGCACCACCCAGTCAATCTTAATCCCCAAAGTCCCAAAGCAGTCCCTCCCATGTGGGGACAATCAGAGGGTGTTTTGGGTAAGTTTGCCAACTGATAATAGAAGAAAATGCCCTGCCCTGCTCTTGTGCCTTTCATGAGAAGTTGAATGCCATAGGTGAAGCTAGGGACACAGTACTTTGACCAGCTCATATTGCTGTCAAAGGTTCAGGAAGAGGGCTTGGTCCAAAGAGTTGGCTTGGCTGCTCCAATCCTTGCTTGCACAGAGCGAAAGCATGTAAACCCAAGTGTGATTCATACCCTGTGATTCATGCACATGATTTCCATGGGAAACAAGCATATTTTTGATGCCACCTACAGCAGCTTGCACATGCTCAAGAGTACAGGCATCGGCTTTCTGCAAAAGAGGAGCCTTGAATATGTGGATAGTGATGAGGAAATCCCTGTAGCTCACATCAGCTTTGCTGGAGAAATAAGCCGAGCTACTTCCCACCAAACTGGGAAGCAGGGTGCCTGATTTGCAGGCCAAAGCTTGGTTCACCCCCCCCCCCGTAACACCCCAAATCCTCTCCCTTTCACTCACATGGCCCCTGGTCCCTAACCTGCTCTCTTTAAACCCCACTGACTGGCCAGACCAGCAGCTGCAGAACTACAACTGCAGGGAGAACTATCTCCTCCCACAAACCCCTTGGAAGATGCCATTTCCCAAGGGCATCCTTAGGAAAATCATATTTTCCAGGATTCCTTGGGACCTTTTGTCCTGGCACAAGGCTCTGGAGTTTTCCCTCTTTTGATCTCCCCACAGCACCTCTGCCAGGGATTGGAGGCTGGCTGAGTGAAAGTGCCATGGACTGGCCAAGTCAGGGTGAGGACTTCATCATCCGCAACTCACATGTAATGCTGGTGAAATAAGTGCATTGTTCCCTTCCTAGAAATGATCTCTGTGCCGGAAAACGGTTTTGTTTGTGGGAAACAGACCTCACGAGTAATATCCAGCCCCAGCCAGACACTCCTCATTGCCTGAAGCCAGAAGAAGAGGAATTACACAGTACAAACTGTTGCTATAGCAACCACTACCACACCCACTGGCACAATGTGATTAAATTATGGGCTGGGCATTCCTGTTTTCCACACATAGGAAAACAACTGTCTGAATACCAATGACCCCCAACACAATTGCTTGATTTGTTTTTACAACTCTGCAACAATTATTTCACACAATTCCCCGCATAGGTACCCCACTGTATGTCTGTCTGTCCTAGAAACTTCTTCTGTGATAGATATGTATCTAGCTTAACAGTTTGCCCAGTTTATATATTAGGGTTGCCCTTGAGCTGGTGCAGAGTGTCTATCCCTCACAGCTAAGGAACCACTGCCATCTCCCAATTCCTTAATTCCTGACACATTGCATTGTCTTTAGGGAAACGGGTCATAGCTTAGTGGCAGAGCATCTGATTCGCATGAAGAAGGTTCCAGATGTTATCCCTGGCATCTCCAGGAAGTGGTGGGAGAGACCCTCCCCCAACTGAAACCGTAAAGACCCACTGCAGATCAGTGTAGACAATACGGACAATCAGCACCAAACTCTTTTTTTAATGCTTCATTGAGTGACCATACATCTCTGCTTCCCCCCCATCTCTTTTACTAAAAAAAAAAGCATTTTCCAGATATGTATATTTCCCCCCTGTTAGCATAGTAGTGGCTTGTGTACTATCCAGTGAGAGAAGAATGTCTCTAGGTACTTATTGTAAACTTATGTAATTCCACTCCCCTCCCCCCACCTTTCCACTGAAGAAATCAAAGTCCCCTCTGGGCTGGACAGAGAACATCTTTCCAATGTTCCCAGTGTTCTCCAGAAAGAGACTGCATAATTGGCAATTAAGGCTTAATAGCATGAGCTTGAGAAATCCCTGGTTCAAATCTCCCCTCAGCCTCAGTCCACTCATCACCTGCTGTGTGAGGATGCTCATATTGATTAGTCTGTCACGGTGCCCCATTGCGCCAGAAGCAGTTTAGTCATGCTGGCCACACGACCCGGAAAGCTGTCTGCGGACAAACGCCAACTCCCTCGGCCTAAAGCGAGATGAGTGCCGCACCCCATAGTCACCTTTGACTGGACTTAACCATCCAGAGGTTCTTTACCTTTTACCTTATTGATTAGTATTGATCAGTAAAACTAACTTGCTTTACGGTGTTGTCGTAAGGATTACCAAGATAAGACCAAGTTCCTTATCCCTGGGCTAAACATCCATTCAAGTGACATAACTGAGGCTGGCAAGACTTTCTTTGAGGAGCGCTTCTAGATTAGGACACAGCACCTCGTGCAAAAGTGGAAATCCCGCCGCTTCTGTGACATAATTCAGAATGAATGAACAAATTTGGAAATAATCAACCCATGATGGAAATGAGACATTTGGTCAGGACCCTCAGAAATTTGAGGCTTTGTTAAGACAGACAGAAATGGGTAACGGGTGCTCACATTTCACTTCTAAGCTTACAATTTCCCATCATGCAGGACCAAAAATTCCTATTGTGGCTCCATCTGATCTTCATATTTATGTAACTGGCATTTTTTGAGCATTGGAATGCCTCCCCCCCCCCATGTATAGGATTCACACACACACACACACACACACACACACACACACACACACACACAGCAACCTCCATGATATTCTCTCTCCCCCCCCCCAACCTTTTCTTTTCTTTTAGAAAACTATCTCTCTCACGCTCGCTGTTGTTCTTTCTCATTCATTTGAATGAACTCTGGAGTCTACTTTACTAAGAGTAGACAAGACACAGCTGCTAGGGGACCCACAAGACTTTGGATCTTTGTGGCGGAACACAAGGCTGAGCATCTTTTGGGCATCTGTTGCCATTGCAATGAATGGCCACGCCGCAAGGCTTGGGGAGGAAGAATTGTGACAAACACCCCTCTTTGGATAATAAGCTCTGATTCCGGAGCTTTCTAATACCCAGTATTAAGTCATTTCCTATTTTTAAAATCTCCGGAGGGGTTTGATGCCTTTCATAGTAGGGGATTTGTGAAAGCCAATCACGTCTCCCCATCAAATGTAGTTACCAGCTAAAAATGCGCTTCCCACGTATACTGCTGCTAAGGAAGGGTTAAAGAGCTAAATAAAGGTTACAATCTGAGTGGAATTACTTAGGGCTCAAGCAAACAGACAAAACAAAAAAACACTGTCATTTGAGTCTGTCTCCAGCTTTGAGAGGTCTAGCAGTCTCGGTGCTATTGCCCTGGGAAGGATACTTCCTCTGCAGAAGCCAAGGAGTGAAAAGGACCATCTCCTGGGAATTTTTTTAACTCAAGTGGGCAAAAAAGAGAAGCTGTAGGGTTGGATGTAACCAGCGCCTCATCGGATGAGCTGCCTGGGTATGGCTGATTCTCTCTCTCTCTCTGCATTTCTCTGTGCCTTGTCCTGTTTTGGTGTTCCTGTTTGTGATGAAGTCCCCCATCTCTTTTCAGGGCTGCTACCAAGGACTCATCATTGAAGCACCACTGGAAGAAACCTCCTGTGCCCCCCGTGAGGAGCTATGAAGAGCTGTGCCATCTTTGAGAGTCACAGGTGGGGTGTTGCCCTTTGAACTGGGAGGGCAGGGCTGCCGATTCAGCACATCTCATCTCTACCGGGGGAGACCACTTGGGTCCTGCCATGGGGCATCTGTTTGGCCATTGTGAGAATGGGATCCTGGAACAGATGGGCTCTTGGCCTGATCCTGCATGGCTCTCCTTATGTTCTTATGACTAACATTGACTCGGTGTCATTAAGTATCACCCATTGAGACATGACCTGAATAGGCATATGTAGCATCACGGTAATGTGAACAGTGCAAAGAGACAGTGCTGAAATGCTGAACTTTATTTCATCATTACCTTCCCTCATATAGTTGACTACCCCAAGGGCAAATATTTATCCACCTCATTTGATAGTGAGTACAGGAAGATCCTACCAGCATTTGTAGGAATCAAGTGTTGGGATCATCAGGCATAAGGGATGGTGAGCCTAACTTAACCATGACCTTAAATATATATGTTTGGGTACCGAATGTTAGTACAGCAGTTGCCTGCCTGTCCTCCCACCCACCCTCCAAAATAAGATATATCCCTTGTAGATATGCTTATCTATGGAAAAGGGATGAATGGCGCATTGTTTTCATATTTGAAATCATCATGCTAACATGTCAAGGGATCACCTTAGATAGTGGAAAGTGGCAGAAGATGAAACTAGGAAGAGAATTGGGAGCAGCGAGATATGGGCACAATAAAGAATAAGGGATTTTGGCTTTGTCTCTCAAAACAAGTATATTGTGAAAGACCAATTCTAGGTGGATGGACACAGCAAAAGCAGGGAGATGATGCAGCAGGTATTTTCAAGATAATTGGTTTGATTATATAAAAATTCTAGGGTGGTATCACAAATATTCCATAGTCACAGAGGGAGGAGAAGGAGGTAAAATGCATTCAGAGAAAAAAGAAATGCAAATGTTTTTAAACATTGCTTTTAAAAATCAAGAATTAAAAGGAGGAAAGAGTCCTTTACCCTTCCAGTGTTAGGAGATTTTCAAAAACTGGAGCAAATGGGATTCCACCCCTCGGAAAGAATTATAAGGAAGGAGTGCCACCTGCTGTTGGGATAAATAACTGCCACTGTTTGCTTTGTATTCCTTTCCCTAGATATCAGTTTTATAAATCTCTGCAGAGTTAAAATCAAAGTGCAGAAAAATGTAGTGTGCAGCTCCCCATCTGGTTGGCCACTGTGAGGACTGAACACTATCCTAGATGGGCTTTTGGTCTGATCCAACAGGCATTTTCCTGTTTTCTCCCATAGCACTAGGTCCAGGGTCCACTGGAAATGTAGAGGCTTTGTGCATCTGAGAGTTTGTTTATGCCACAGCCTACACATTCAGGTCATTCTGCTGAGGGTGCTGGCAAGTGTTAGATAAGTGTGGACAAGGAGGATCTGTGCATAGTGGGTAAGAGACAGGAAAACCATCAAAGCAAATAGAATACTCAACCCCTGTGTCTATATTATCTAGAGTTAAAGTAGCCTCAAGAGAACTAGTTCAGGGTTAGGGTAAAATTTCAGACTCTGTGAATCCCTCAGCCTTACTCTAGTGGTGCGGCTGCAGTGCCAGAAGCCAATAAGCTGCTCTGATTCCCCAGGGGGACACTAAATTAATCAGTCCTCCACTGAGTACACCAATTTTAAAAACACTCCCTACTCCAGTTAGATAGTTATGTAAGGGATGATGCCTACCTCAAGGACTTCCTAATCCTGTGTAATCCAACAAAAACTAAATTGCACACCTGGCAATTTGTGCAGCCGTGTGCTCTCTGGTCCCCGTGCTCTCGCTCCAAGCCTCATGTTGGAAATTTTGAATTAAAATGAAATGCTATCAGAAAGTTTAAAGTAGCAACAGTGCCAAATTTCCAGTCCTTGGAATATGTTCATTCTCTCCCCCCCCCCCCCCCCGCCCCATTCACAGGACACGGATCTAAGGTGGCCAGCTGCAAAAGAAGAGAGGCTTCCTGCACTTTTAAAAATTGTGTAGAAGAAAGGGGGATTTCAGCAGGGGTGGCTTGTGCAAGCTCTTCAGCACAGCTCTGGGCAGGAGTCCTGTCTTCTCTTGCACCTGAACAGCCTAGGGATGTCTGATCCAGAACACCTGAACACATGAATGGTAGAAGTGTGGATGGGGACAGGTGTGCAAACCTCACCTCCAATGTCCTTGCACACAGTGCACCTCCCTTAGTCCTAGAGAAGGTCTGCATGGGGTTTCAACTCACTTTTGCTGAAATGTAAGTAAGCACATCTGTGTGATCATGGACCCTGTTTTACCTTGATCACGGGGGGAGCTCTACTTGCAGAAGCCCCCTGCAGACTTTCCCCATACAACAGATTTTCAGCATTTGCATATTCAGGCATATGACTGAAGAGACATAGATATATTTGCATCACTTATGAAACAATACCAATATGAAAAATCAGTTTATCTTTACTGACCACATGCACCCCTTGCCTCTCTTGGTAAGGCTGAAGTCGTGGAGAAGCATCAGTGGCTGCCCCAGATTTTGTGCCACGGGCCTTTTACACCTGAGCTGAGGCCCACCAACTCATTCTGAACTGTTGCCAGTTTAATCGCCACTGGTCATGAATGACTCCAGCTCTGTTTTCCCTGAAAGATTTCCTCCTGCAGTGAATGGAGGTCACCTCTTATGCTTAATCCCAGCCTGCAATACCAATCTTTCTCTCCGTAATCTCCCGGAACAGCTGTGCTGTGATTGCATTGTGGATTATAAAATGCCCATTTCCCGCAAAACAGCTGCTGACTGGATGGGCAGCATTTAATAATCACTGAGGAGTCTAAAGGGAGGGGGCGTCTGAGGTTTTTTTGGAGGGTGGGTGGGTAAAGGGAGGAGGAAGAGGTGTAAGGGGGTCAGGATGAGTTTGACATCTGCAAACCTAGCTGGAAGATGTGCGGAATTCAAGGCAATCCCAGAACCTGACATTCAGTGCAGCTTGCACATTAAACTGCAGCAACTGGAAAAGCCTTCAGAAAGGTAATTGTCTCTGTCATACGTTGCAAGCTGCTATAATTATTGCAACCCACTCTAGAAACTTAGAGTGAAGGATGGGTAAGAAATATAATGTTGATGATGCTTTGGTATGTTCTAAAGCTGTTGCAGTGGAGGGGAAGCATTCTGCAAGTGGCGGAAGTAATCTAGAGTGGCCATGTGTCCTACTTTATCCAGGGCACCCTCTATTTGAAGGGTTCTCAGGGGCCAGAGCTTTATTTGAAGGCACCCTGTATTTGAAGGTCTTTCCAGTCTAAATCTAGTTTAAAAGATAAGAAACCAGCAGGAGAGTGATGAGCAGGAGCCTTGAAGTGGCCCATCAGCATCTAGCACATGAATGAAGACTGACTAGGCATACAGATCACACCCAGTGACAGTCTTCCCCACAATGGTGAAATGGTGAGATGTGTTTACTATTGAAATTAAAGTGATTATTTCTAAATTTTGCATATATACTTATAAATTAGCACAGACATATTTTAATGCAAAGAGGGGTCTCTTTTGTTCTTTTGTTCTGTAATGTGTAAGTAGCAACCCTCAAGTCAGAGGGGTTTCCTTCCTTCCTTCCTACCTCCACATAGATTTTGATTGCCTTCTGGTTCCCAGTTGGACTCTGCTGGCTCTAAAGTCTCTCTCTCTCTCTCTCTCTCTCTCTCTCTCTCTCTCTCTCTCTCTCTGTGTGTGTGTGCGCGCGTGTGTGCAGAATTCCTGTACAAAAATGCATGACCAATATTGGGTGGGAATGCAAAACCACGTGGCTGCCTCAGAAAACATCAGGGAGCAGGAAGGGTAGATAATGCTCAGAGGTTTTTCAGATGCCTTGGATTCTAAAATAAGTTAACTCAATGGAGTTCACAGAAGTCAGGATGGGGGAGAAATTTGGTTCAGTTCACTATGTGAACCCACCTACTTTGCAATTCCTGAAACAATCAAGAAACCAAAATGTGGCTTCCTTTTGATTTTTGTTCTCATCCTGGAGCAAAGTTATTAACCCAAGGTACTATTTCTGGGTTAGCAGAGTCTGTAACCTGAAGTGTCTGTAACCCGAGGTACCACTGTATAAGTGTCGCTGTTGGTGCAGGCTTGAGAAGGGGTGGTCCAGTACCAAGTCCAAGATAGTTACTTACACACACATAGCGCGCACCTGGCCTCGATCTGGCTGCTCTTAGTGGTGCTTTGTTCCGCAGGACCCTTGCTTCCTCTCACTGTGCACCTGGCACCAGCCATCTCTGCTGCACCTTCACCCAGTGGGTCACTCCATCCTTTGCTCTCCAATGCCCTACATCACCCCCTTAGTCTTCACAATACTCCTCCTCTATGTGCCTACGCTGTAGAGTGTTGTGTTGACCCTTGAGACTTGCCTCTCCTCTCCTTAAATAGGGCACTACAATTAGGACAGGTTCCAATCTGAATCGGCTACAGGGGCAGCGACAGCCCCGTCTTAGCCTGGCCAGGCAAGGCTGTGAGTGTTTCCTCAGGAATCTCTCCACCTTATCTCCAGGCTGCTGACTACATGAACACAGCCATTCGCTTCCTCATCTAGGCAAACAGCATTGTTTTTCCCTCCTTCCCCGCCTATGAGCTCAAGTTGACAGCGGCAGTGGAGGGAAGGGGGGGCGTTTGGACTCCCTTCTTGCTTGGATCAGGCCCCTCTGGTCCCCTGCTCACTCCCCAGTCCCTGCTGCTGCTGCTGCCCCCTTCGAGGTCTCCCATATCCGCCTCATCCTGGCAACTCGGCATAGGGCACTCTTCACCCTTGCAGTCACTTCCCCCCCGAGCAAGCCTCACTCGGGTGAAGCTTGCCCTCAGTGCCAGTCTCCTCCCCCTCCCCTGAAGTGTCCCCCCCCCCGTCCCCTGCCTTTACTGGCACCCTCTTCCATGCCTTCTGTGTATGCCAAATCATGGGGCCCAAGAACTATCTTGCTTGTCTCTTGCAGATGAAGCTTTTGAAGATCCTCCCTTGGCGTCGGGCTGTTCTGGCAGTGGTCCTGAACCTGCTGGCTCTCAGCCTTTCCACCACAGCCCTGCTGGGCAGTTACTGGTGTGTGGGGACACAGAAAGTCCCCAAGCCTTTGTGCGGGAAGACTAAGAACACCAAGTGCATCGGTGCCCCCATGCCTCCTGACGGAGGGGCCAGCAATTCCTCTGCACCCTCCCAAGATGTGGTGCACTATAGCTGGGAGACCGGGGATGATCGCTTTGCCTTCCGGTACTTCCACACAGGCATGTGGCTTTCCTGCGAGGAGAACATTGAAGGCTCAGGTAATCTCTCCAGTCTGCCTCTTCATTCATTCACTTCCATGTACTGCCTTTCTGCAGAAGCACTTAAGGAGATTGACATTTTATCATAACACAAGAGACATAACACAAAAGGTACTGACTCTTTCATACTGTTGCATAATGAAGTTACATAACGACCAGGTGGGATGGCTCTGGGAGAAATTGTTCTGGAAATGGAGGAGCCAAATGGCAATTTGTCCCAGCCAAGCCAATAGAGAAGGAATTTCTGCCTTGGCTTTCCCACTGAGGCAGTCAGTCAAAGGGTGAAGCTGGGAATGAGGACTTCTTCCTTTCATAATATTGTTGCACGCCACCTCAGTCTCCGAGCGGTGCAAGGAAATGAGTATGGCTGCCAGCTTTTCAGTGCAGCAGGGGTGGGCTGACCTCTGACCTTCCAGATGTTGTTGGACTTCAACTCCCATCAGCCCCAGCCAGCATGGCCAATGGTCAGGGATGTTGGGAAATGCAGTTCAACAACATCTAGAGGACCACAGGTTAGCCACTGCAGCAACAAAGGTCTGCATGGGAACTTGCACCAAACTCGATTTAGGAACTATAGCATTATACTAGAAAAAATATTTCTTCTCAAAATTAACTATGAAGATGGGGGAATCTGTTGCATTGTGCTGACTGTGGGATCTGAATGGTTCCTGCTCAGTTCATCAATCCTTTTCTTATACAGTGGTACCTCAGGTTAAGTACTTAATTTGTTCCGGAGGTACATTCTTAACCTGAAACTGTTCTTAACCTGAGGTACCACTTTAGCTAATGAGGCCTCCCGCTGCCACCGCGCTGCCGCCGCACGATTTCTGTTCTCATCCTGAAGCAAAGTTCTTAACCTGAGGTAATATTTCTGGGTTAGCGGAGTCTGTAACCTGAAGTGTACATACCTGAAGAGTATGTAACCCGAGGTACCACTGTAGTAAGAAAAAGGGCCAATTTAATATGGTTTTTGTTCAATTCCCATTTTTGTCATCCAGTTAACATGGGACCCAAACAGCTACCTCTAGAGCACTTTGCTTTCCTCCCTCATTGTGAGGTTTTTGTGACATCCTGGGAGGAGAACCAGCCCCATAAAATCCTGATGTCAAATAATCATGCTCTTCAGGAAGCAAGCTCTACTGAAATAAACATTTTACACTCCCATAATGCATTCAGGAACAAGGTATGAGTAAGCAGGGTCAATTTTATTCAATTGCCCATGAAGTAGTACACAGAGTCTCGATGAAATGCGCAGCTGTCACAGAATGGGGAGGCATTCTCAACACCAAAAAGCTGGGTAAAATGATACAAAGGGACCTGGAGAGATTAGTTTTGCAGGCAGCGGGGGTGGGGAAGAAAACCTACAAGATAGTGTTCAGCTGGAGAGGACAAAATAACTTTCAAAAGGCAAACCTATATCTGGGGAATATAATCTGCAGAACCAGAAGCCTGAGAACCAATACAGTTAAGAAGGACTTTGCAGCAAAGATGCACAGGTTGGACACTTGTTTATAGCCTGATATAAAACCACAGATAGACTTGGCAATTGTTGACACTACATGTGCAAGGCTACCACTTGGCCATTTTTAATCCATCTTAATCCCTTAATTTTTTACTTCCTGGAATTTGCTTTAGTAGAAATGAGAATTCTTAAATTTACTCACATTTAAAAGAACTAACTGACCGATGCCCAGATTTGCTTTCATTGTTAGTTTGTTTCTGTGTATTTCCAAATCTATTGAACAGGTGATGCATGTTGTGAACATAAGAACATACCCTCCAACATTTCTCCAGTGAAAACAGGGACATCCTATTTATAAATAAATAAATAAATAAATAAATAAATAAATACCCTGCCCATTTGACTGGGATACCCTGGGTGGCTTCCAACGTATATAAAAACATAATCAAAGTTTAAACATTTAAAAAAACTTCAGCTGCCTTCTGAAGGTTATATAGTTACTTATCTCCATAACTCCATACCCTCAAACATTTCTCCAATGAAATTAGGGATGTCCTAAGTAAAATTGGGAAATTCCAGGATCAAATCAGAACCCAGGATGGCTTCTGTAAATTCAGGACCATCCCTGGAAAATACGGACACTTGGAGGGTCTGTAAGAACTGTTCCACAGAATCGGGCCAAAGGCCTATCTTATCCTGAATTCTGTTCTTACAGTAATGCCTTATCTTCAGAAGAAACCTTGAGAAGAAACTGCAATCCTGTGCACACTTAAGGAAATGAGTCTATGGATCTTAGACTTATTCCTAAACAAACATGCATAGGATTGGACTTTACTGCACATATCTCAGATGACATCCAGTGAACTACCATGGATATAAGCCCCAGTTCTCAAGGCTGCTCTGGCCCCCAAAACAGGCCCAAGACTTGAACAAATTCAGCCAGCAGCAAAAAGAACAAAAATTAATGTGAACACATAGGGGTGGGTGGACATTTGAGTGGAGAGAGAGAGAGAGATTTTGAATGAAAAAGTCAATTGATTGCAAGGATTAACTAGGGAAGTAGAGCTCTCTCTCTCTCTCTCTCTCTCTCTCTCTGTGTGTGTGTGTGTGTGTATTTGTATTTGTAAGTATGTGGGGGATGGACAATCAGTCATGAATCCTCTAAGATTGACTAAGGTTGAATGTGGCCCTCAAGCAAAAATAAACAAAACCATTAGCCACAGCCACATCCAATCCTGGCGTACATTCTGATCAGTATTCTAAACTGGACATGGTTCTTGCATTTCAAATGGATACTATTCCCCTCTCCTGCCTACCTCACAGCATAGGGCTGAGAATTGGAGAGACAGCCAATGGCAGCTATCCGTTTACTCTTAGAACATAGAAGAACATAGCCAAGAAGCAATCAAAAACATTGAACAATGTTAACACTATAATCTTGATTTAAGAGCTGACTTCTCCTTCCTGCAGCTCCTGGGATAATTTTACCATTCTGTTTTCTTTTCAGATGAGAAATGTCGCAGTTTCATTGAGCTTTCACCTCCAGCAGAGAGAGGTAGGAATAAGTCCCACCCCAGACTGGTTTGGACCAGCGCAACCTTTAGAATGGGCATGATCCCATGATCAAGAACAGCTGTATCTGGATATTTGCCATTTGTTACTTTTTGGCAAAGCACTTCTGTCTCATGACATGCTTCTGTTTTATGACTTTTGATGCAGAGACTTCTGGCTTCTTTTTACGGTTTCTCATTTCTCCAGTTTTAACAAAAGTGCCCGTAAAAATAACATGGATTTATTTGGGTTTGGTAACTAAAATAGCAATGAAAACATGGTTAAGCAACATGTTTGAACATCTGAGAAAGCCTGAGTAGATGCTCAGCGTCTAGCATGGAGCAGTCTATAATAATAATAATATAATAATAATAATAAATGAAGAAGAAGAAGAAGAAGAAGAAGAAGAAGAAGAAGAAGAAGAAGAAGAAGAAGAAGAAGAAGAAGAAGAAGAAGACATGAGTCAAAAGTTAATTGAATTTAAATCCCACTGAAATCCACAACACAGTTAATCATTGAATTTAATGAGAACTAAATTCAGACAGTTTTTTTTCCTGGATGCAATCCACTATAAGTTGAAACCTGCCCAAAACCCCAGAGTTCTTTATTAAGCAGGTGGGTGTTGGTCATTCTCTGATCAGCAAGCCTCTGTGATATTTATTTGAACTTATTTTCAGTACTATTAGGATCCATATCACCATATTGCTAATACAGGCCTTCCCTTCCATGCCTATCCAAAGGCTCAAACAAGCTTCATGTAGCTTAAAAGGTATGGCAATTAGCTGATAGAAATGGTGCACTACTCTAACTCCTCCATGTTTAAGGTCCTGAGGTCTGGTGTGCTCCCTTCTCTTCAAGCCTCTGTACTCCTAATTTCCTCTTATAATTTGGCTTTCGCTCCTCCTGACTAGGTTTCCAGATCCTGCTCTTTCCAATTACCTGTGTTGTTGGTCTGGGTGCCATCTAATGGCTTGTGTGGAGTTCCATTCCAGGGCTGCTATTTTTGAGCCATTGGCCTTTCATTAGAGTGTTGTGAATGTCTGGCTGCTAAATAAATAGAGCAGGCCTGTGCACAGGATCCCTGGGTTTACTACTGGGTCCCTGGGTGTAGAGGATAATAATAATAATAATAATAATAATAATAATAATAATAATAATAATAATAATAATTTATTTATACCCTGCCCATCTGGCTGGGTTTCCCCTGCCACTCTGGGCGGCTTCCAACAGAATATTAAAATACAATAGTCTATTAAACATTAAAAGCTTCCCTAAACAGGGCTGCCCTTAGATGTCTTCTAAAACTCTGGTAGTTGTTTTTCTCTTTGACATCTGGTGGGAGGGCGTTCCATAGGGCAGGTGCCACTACCAAGAAGGCCCTCTGCCTGGTTCCCTGTAACTTGGCTTCTCACAGTAAGGGAACCGCCAGAAGGCCCTTGGCACTGGACCTCAGTGTCCATACAGAACGATGGGGGTGGAGACGCTCCTTCAGGAATATTGGACCAAGGCCATTTAGGGCTTTAAAGGTCAGCACCAACACTTTGAATTGTGATCGGAAACATACTGGGAGCCAATGTACGTCTTTCAAGACCGGTGTTACGTGGTCTCGGTGGCCGCTCCCGGTCACCAGTCTAGCTGCCACCTGCCAGGGCAGGTAGGGTCTCAGCCTGCGTACCAGATGGAGCTGATAAACAGCTGCCCTGGACACAGAATTGACCTGCACCTCCATGGACAGCTGTGAGTCCAAAATGACTCCCAGGCTGCGCACCTGGTCTTTCAGGGGCACAATTACCCCATTCAGGGCCAGGGAGTCCTCCATACCTGCCTGCCTTCTGTCCCCCCAAAACATTACTTCTGTCTTGTCAGGGTTCAGCCTCAATCTGTTTGCCGCCATCCATCCTCCAACTGCCTCCAGACCCACAGAACCTTCACCACCTTCACTGGTTCTGATTTGAAAGAGAGGTAGAGCTGGGTATCATCCGCATACTGATGAACACCCAGCCCAAACCCCCTGATGATCTCCCCCAGCGGCTGCATGTAGATGTTAAAAAGCATGGGGGAGAGGACAGAACCCTGAGGCACCCCAAAGGATGGTCCTTTATTTGAAGAAGTCCTGTTATTTGAAGGCCTACCTGGTTTAAAGGTAAAGAATTATAAGACGAGTTGTCCACCACCAGTTAACACATGGGCAGGAGGCTGAGTGGGTGCACAAATCACTTGGTCACAGTCTTCCTTCCACGGTGAGGTGTATGTTATTTCTCTTCAAATTGTGGTCACTGTTTCTCAATGCGCATCTATACAAATAGAGTAGCAAACAGAAATTGAATACAAATCTGTGTCTTATTTATGGGGCAATGCATATTATCTGTTTAGGTGACCATCCTACCTGCACGTCTTGCAACCTACCAACTCATAAATGCAGTCTATCTGCCATGTTTACCTTACTGGTTTGGCTGCCTTCCAGCGTAAGAGGAAGAGAGCAGACTTCAGCACTGCCAGCCTATATCCCTGACTGATTTGTCTTTTCTGGTTGCACACAATAGGTATCCTCTGGTTGTCGCTTGGATCAGAGATGATTTACATAAGCTTGCTGCTCATTAGTTTCATCCTCCTGCTGGTGGAGATGTTGTACACAGGGAACCCAGTTTGTGGGCTGAAGCTCAATGCCTTTGCTGCTGTCTCCTCTGTCTTGTCAGGTGAGTGCCTCTCCCACTTTGGCATGGATGAGGAACTGGGGGGATTCATTAAGAGCATAGCAAAAGCAGGGCAAAAGCAGCTGGGAGCGTGAAGGGAAATGAGATGTGTGAAGCTGCTTTATTTCAAGTCAGATTATTTATCCATCTAGCTCAATATGATCTACACCATGGATAGGGAACCTGTGGCCCTCTAGATGTTGTTGGGCCAGAACTCTCAACTTCCCTGACCATTAGCCACACTGGTTGGTGGCTGATGGAAGTCTGAGTCCAACAAATATCTGGATGGCCACAGGTTCCTTATCCGTGGTCTACACTGGCAGGAA
The DNA here is from genome assembly GCF_964234715.1 of Podarcis melisellensis. Lineage (NCBI taxonomy): Eukaryota > Metazoa > Chordata > Lepidosauria > Squamata > Lacertidae > Podarcis > Podarcis melisellensis. The sequence continues at coordinate 43,587,134 of NC_138542.1, read as the reverse complement.
GCGGCTCTTCAGAGTTTATGATGGTGCACATTCCCAGATGTAAAGAGACGCGCTATTTCTGAGCTACAACCTTCCCCACAAATGAAAGGATGGAGAAAAATGCAACAGAAAACGGAAATAAGAGGGGAGAGACTGAGAACAGAGGGGCATTAGAGGCTAGAATTATGTTAATCCCATCAGAGAAGCATTTCCAAAGAACATCAAGCAAATGTTTCTTGTACCATCTGAATGGTGGTTTTGGGTGGATGACCTTCTTTCCTTTCTCTACAGGCCTACTGGGGATGGTGGCTCACATGATGTACAGCCAAGTTTTCCAGGCAACTGTTAACCTGGGGCCAGAGGACTGGAGACCGCACTCATGGGACTATGGTTGGGCCTTCTAGTATGTGCAATATTCATTTACTAAAATATGTTTGCCACTTTTCTTAAAAACAAATCAAAACACTTAACACTTGATTGATTGATTGATTGATTGATTGATTGATTGATTGATTGAATTTATACACTGCCCTATACTCACAGGTCTCAGGGCAGTTCACAGAATAAAATCAAAATATAAAACCACAAAATACATAATCAAAATAAGAGTAACAACCCAATAACATAGGAAGCTACTTTGACGGGCCCCTCCAGACTGCTGTTTTATTGCAGGTGTCTTCTGCAACGTGTTCTTGACCCAATAATGCATTAGCGGTGGGTGAATTTATTCTCCTTTAGTTTCTTCTGAGATGCCTCCCCAATGCTACCACATGTTGCTGCCTGGAGGGGCAATAGTGTAAGACAAGTGCAACAAAAAATAAACCAGGACTTTTGCATGCAGCCAGGGCGAGGGACAAGTCGTCAGTACAATGCCAGTAAACAGAGAAGCATCACAAAGGCGGACAACCCAGAACTGGGCCTTGCAAGCAAGAGATGGTTCTCCAGAGGGTATTTAAATCACCCCAGAAGTTTTTGGTGGGCTAGGGTTTTTGTAAACGCTGTGAATTAATTTAATGAACATGGGTAACTAAGGGGTAAAGGTTAAGGTAAAGGAACCCCTGTTAGGTCCAGTCGGGGACGACTCTGGGGTTGCGGTGCTCAACTCGCTTTACTGGTTGAGGGAGCTGGCGTACAGCTTCCGGGTCATGTGGCCAGCATGGCGAACCAGAGCAGCGCATGGAAATGGCGTTTACCTTCCCGCTGGAGCAGTACCTATTTATCTACTTGCACTGTGGCGTGTTTTTGAACTGCTAGGTTGGCAGGAGCTGGGACCGAGCAACGGGAGCTCACCCTGTCACGGGGATTCGAACCGCCAACCTTCTAATCGGCAAGCCCAAGGCTCAGTGGTTTAGACCACAGCGCCACCCGCGTCCTGCAACTAAGGGGTAATTCATATGAATTAGAATTGGTCCTAGCTGTGAGGCAAGTACAGTATGCAGTACTCTGTAAAATATATGCACTGTCATCAAGCAAAGTGGTCCTTTGATTGCTGTATCGAAGGGCAGATCAAGTTTGAGAAGAGGGACCGTAATTCCACAGCAGAGCACTTGCAGACAGCTCATGGTTTGATCCCCACCAACTTCAGCTTAAGTCAGGGATGGCGAATTTGTGGCCTTCACATGTTCTTGGATTCCAGCTCCCAGCAGCCACAGTCAGCATGCCCAAGAATTATATAAGGTGTCGTGCAATAGCATCTGCAGAGCTGTAGGTCATGAGCTAAATGATCTCGGGTAGAAGGCTGGGTATGATGACTGCCCAGGGTCCTGATGGAGCACCACCAGTCCACAACCCAGAGCCAGATGGACTATTGGTTTGACTTAATATAAACCCCTCCATGTTCTTTTTATTGCACATTCATGGTGATTTGTGCTCATGATGCTGTTGGGGAAGTCACACGTGAGCCCGCTTACACCTGCAGGCCTGCTGGGGTACTCACACTGCTTCGCTTCCAAGCAGTGCACATCCTGTAACATTATCCATCCGCCATTGTTAACTATCGGAAGAAAAGACACAAATAAGACCCTTCTTCTCCCCCTGTTTCTCCTGTCTGTTTCTCTTTTTCAGTATGGCCTGGGCCTCCTTTACTTGCTGCATGGCCTCTGCCGTCACCACCCTAAACACATACACCAAAACCGTGCTGGAGTTCAAGCGCAACCACCAGAAAGCCTGTGACGGGAGCCTCGTGGTAGACCAGTCCCAGCACCACCAGTGCTTCTTCCCGCCTCAGTACCAACAGCGAGAGCCACTGGGCGGCTTCTACCCACACCGAGAAAAGCTGCTCCACTCTGTCTCCGAAGGAGTCGACTTCTACTCGGAGCTGCAGCAGAAGGTGCTGCAGAGGGAGCCCGACCTAGAGATGAACGAGGTCCTGGGGAAATCTGGTGGGGAGGATCCCTGTTAGGATGGGGAGAGAGAGGGGGCTCGGTGGGACAGTCAAAAGAGAGAGAGAGCTCTAAACCAAGCTTTAGCCTCCTCCCCTCAAGGTTCTCACTTCTTTTCATTTGCTCTGCTGGGGAATTCAATGTGGGTGGGAGTTAGGCAGCCACTGACATGGATGCATCTGACCATAGGAACCTGCCTCTTTCCATCTTGCTCAGCGCTGTCTGCACACACTGGCTGGCAGCAGCTCTCCAGGGTTTCAAATAAGGGCATTTCCCAAAGGTACCTGGGGCTGCCAAGGCCCGTCTGTCTGTGCTCTGCCACTATGAGCCAGGTATGAAATGGGATGTTATTCAGGCCTTTACATTGGGACTGGGTTTTAAAATACATAAATAGCCATGGAGGGGGATCAAAGAGGGTCCATGTAGGGGAAGCTGCTTGAAGCCTTTGCTCTGGTCAGTCTCACTCCAAATCAGGGGGGCTTAATGCTTGCTATTTGCAACGGGGAGGAAAGCTCTTGTTGGTCCCAATGGAAGCCTTCCTCCCACTGCTAATAGCAGCCATGTGAATTTAGAGTGTGGCGGTGGCAGCAGCAAAAGCCACCCCACCATGCTACGATTACCATCTGGACCACCCTTGTCCCCCTCCGCCAAGTATCCTCGCCACTTTAAAAATAGAACACAGCAGGCACACAAGAGCTAACAACAGGAGTACCATCACATCCAGATTGGTCCTGAGGAGGTGCTGGGCACTGAAGCTCAACACGGCTACACAGCAGGAAGTGTTACCTGGAGATGTTGAACCACAGAAGAGAGTGACGACATCTAACCCTGATGCAAAGGAAACTGGAATGTGCCCAGGACCTGGTATGCTAATTAAACAGCACATCGAATTTCCTTGCTTATTTGGGATTGTAAATCACTTTTCTGGAGGGAAATATTGCAGGGTGGTAAACCTCGATGCCAAATGCAGGTGTATGAAGAAGGCATTGGCATCCCTGCCTTAGATTCAGCGAGGTCCACTCTGACTAATTTGATCTGTTGAAACATGGCAGCGCTGGCCAACATTTGGATCATAATAAATCAAATTCCTGTTTAATAAAAACCCTGGAACTTCTGAATGAGCATGTCCTCCACAATGAATGATTCTTTGCTTGCTTACAATTTCTACAATTTCTATGAAATTCACTCTCTTCTCAGAGTCTCCTTCAATTCACTCAAAGAAGCTAGGAAAAGCAAGTCACACACCAGAAATGTGCTGTACATGATCTTTATTTATCCCGTCATGGTTCACAGTTCAAATAATATACAGACAAGATCGTTATTTAAAGTGCACACAAGATGTGGAGGGGGGAAAATTCACATTATGGAGGGCCCAGTGTCACCAAGCAATACAAACCAAGTGGATGCATTAAAGGACGCAATGGAGGGCATGTACTATTTCAAGTAGTGATGTTGCAACATTTGCCAGCTAGGGCTGAGGAGCATGGGAGTTCTACCTACTGAGGAAACTCTAGAATCAATTTGTATGCCTTTATTTCTAAGCAAGGGCCACGCCTAGGAGACGGCAGGGGGAAGACAAGTGCTATGCGTTGTGCTAGTATTTAGAAAAGTATAGACTCAGACTCCTATTCTACTTATACAAACTCTTCAAAAGCTCAGGGATTAAAAGGGGAAAGGTGGAATGAGGCCCTGCCTCAAGGATTGGTAGCATGATGAAAGCTAATGAAGAAGAGACATTTACAAGAGATGCAATATGGCTATGTACAGGTTGTAATTTGTGTGGAGCCAACAAGAGTTGCTTCTCCCTCACTGCTACCACAGCGCTAGTCCCGATCCAGCATCAGCGGTTTAATCATTGGGAAAATATAGTGGAGGGAAGAGAAACTTTACAACAAGGATGTGAAAACTTGCTCACTCTGACTTGCTCCTATTTGCAGCTGCATCTTCCAGTGCAAAAGCTGTCAGCAGAGCAATAGTCGAGTACATCAGATTGCAGACTGCTCCTGATCTAATTAATTTCATGGCTAAAGAAAGTAACTGAATTATGGGACATGGCTGAAAGAGTGAAGGAATCTTGTGCCATGTAAAACAAACCATTTTTGCCAACAGGCAAAAAGAGAGGAAATCTGAACAGCTGAGCAGGCTTTTATTCCTAGCTAGAAAAGAGGAATATCTTAGATAACTTTAACACAGGGAAGGGAGTGTTAATGAAGAAGCTGTTTCAGAGTTTTTGTGCATCGCTCCAGGAACATAGTTGGTTTTCCCACATAGAACGATGAATCACAGAGCTGCCTATAACAACACAGCCTGAGGTTCTCCTGCAATCAGAATACTGGGCAGATTAAACATATTCAGGAGAAAATTCAGTTTTGGACACAATCCAGTTGACAAAGTAAAGATAAGCCTATCTAAACAAACTCCTGTTCCATAGGGTGGGGAATGTGAATAACATACATCCCTCTGCTAGGTAAGAGATGCTCCCATAGGATGCTCTATGTATACTCTAGCCAACAATAGCTTCTAAACATAAACATCATAACTGGGTATTCCTAGTGACGTGGTCACAACACCTGCTGGCCTGTTTTTGCCAGAGGCAGAGCTCAATGCTAATCGTGCATCTTTGTGCAGATGTTGGAACCCTTCTTGAAAAGAGACAATACTTAGTAGGGTTGCAGTAAGTATGGGACATTGCAAGCCCATGGAATGTTTCAGGCATTGCTTGTGTGCCACTACAGACAATCTACACGAGCTCTGCAATGGAAGCTTTGTTATCTTTTGGTTATACGAAACTATGGTAGACCCTCAAACAGGTGATCCTAGCACGGTTCAGAAAAGGAGAGATTTGAGAATGGGAGACAGACTTTTAGTTAAACAGCACCAAACCCAGCCTGGCTCTGACCGAAGGTAGGAGTGTATGCAATCGTTCAGCACTAAAGGGCTCAATTCCTCTCAGGTTCGGGAGATGTGGGGTGGAGAGAGGAAGAACTGAACAGGACACAGCAATGACCATAACCCAACACCCTCCAGATCTTGTTGGACTACAGCTCCCAACATCCCTGACCACTCTGGCTGGAGCTGAGGGGAGCTGAACTCCATCTTTGAGAGCCATGGGTCATCTTTGCCCAGTCCTAAAACAAAAGAGAAGGAAGAACCGAAAGAACCCAAAGGATGAAAATTATGAGCCAAGGCCACACTATGCAGAGTACGTTGCTATGCATTTAAGATAAAGTAGGAGCTTCCTGAAACACTTCATAAATTAAAAATACAATATATAAATGCACACACACACACATATATATACACAAACACACACTCTAGTGTCTCTGCATAAATTTGTATGTTCAATCTACCCGGAAGGAAAGATGTAGGCAGGGAGCAGCAACGAACAGGTCAAGCAGCATTCCATCAAGTCAGGATGCCAGAGGGTGACCGCCAGTCCAGCCTCCCAGCCCTAGGTGGCCATTCACAAGGGTGAGCAGCAGATAGTCTTTCAGGCTCCTTCCTTAACGCACTGAATGCATCACGAAGTCTGGCTAACCACCTTGGCCTGCTGATATCGAGGCCCACGGTTTTGTCACGTTGCTCAGAAAGCCTGAGGAAGCAAATGGCTAGAACTGGGGAGAGAGGAAGAAAATGGGTGTCAGTCAGGCACAGCGAGGCTGGCTGCAGGTTTCTGCAGGGCCTTAGGCTTTAAGTGAGGCACAGTCAAATCAATGAGAACAGCAACAGTGTGTCAGGGGGAGGGAGGACAGGATCTCCTCTCACTTTGCACCAAGCTGAGTCAGGCTAGAGGGAGCCCACAAAGACTTACTGACTCAGAATCTGCATGGGGGGGGGGCTTGCAAGGGGAGTGTGTGCCCAGCATCTCCCTACATCGGGGTTTGGCATCAGTCAGTAGCATTAGCCTCATATGTAGCCTTGATTTGTGCAACCAGGGGGAAAAGAATCAGTTGTGGGAATCATTTCATTTCAGAAAGAAGCAGCAGGTCCATCAGACATCACTATTCACTTTCTTTGCAAAAGGGCAGCCCTTTCGATTCCCCTCCCTCTCATGTACACATCTTTACCAAAGACCTCTTCAAATCATCTCACCTTGTGAGCAAAATCAGTAAATTTGATCCTGGAGAGAAACCGTCTCAATTCCCCGCGGTTGATTTTGGGGTCACTCTCCTTCAAGGGTACCTCTCGGCTCTGCGTCATCAGGGCCCACCTCAGGCGGAGTTTACTGACCGACAGAAACCCTGGCTGGTGCTCAGAGGTGGGGCTTGTGGTCACGGTGATATAAAATGCGTCTTTTTGAAGATCATTGATTCCAACTGGCAGATGCAAAGGGAAAAGGAAACACGGGGCTCTGCTCACAAATTAAGCAATTAACTGCATTCAGATCAGATGACCAGGCTAACTTCCACTGGCTATTTCTAACTGTGCAGGGGCTTGGCTTCTACTTATAGGAAAAAATCCAATCACAGTGCTCTGCGGTGTGGAGCTCTGCAATGACTACAAATGTCTCTGCAGAACCTGATATGAAGGTTGCAGCCGCAACCAGCATTTCTGGCTCTAGCAAACACGGTTACAAGTGGCAAGTTACAAGTGCAATATAAAAATTAGAAAATCAGCCGCGTGTCAGTGGCAGGTGGACCAGGGGCAAAAGGGGAGCAATACTTTTATCTTTATACAACAGGCTGTTTTCTGCCACACAAAAACCAGAGGTTTACACACACGCTCCCCACCATCCTCCACCTAGGCAAGCAAGAGGACATATGCCATCCAGGCAAAAGCACTCCCTGAGAGTGTGGCACAGGGCTGGTGGGGGGTGTGGCCAAGAGAGAGAAGGTGTGGCTTGGGAAAGGGGCGTGGCTCTAGGGAGAGTTGCAAGGGTCAGACCGAGAGGTCTGGAGGGCTGCATTCAGCCCTAGTGCCTGAGCTTTCTCACCCTGCTTTAGATGACAGGGGGAAATCACACAACCCACTTTTCTCAGAGTGGCTGGAGCCACCCAGGGGGAGGTAGAAATAAATTATTATGATTATTATTATTTTTTATTATTATTACTATTATTACTATTGGGCTATCAGCCAAGTATTAGGCATACATGGAACAATTTTAAACTTAAGTCCCATGAGCAAGTTAGAAAGGAAGAAAGCAGAACCACCATTACCCACCATAAATTGGGAAGGCATTAAGCATCTACTTCAGGCACCCCCAACCTTTGGCCCTCCAGATGTTTAGGACTACAATTCCCATCATCCCTGACCCCTGGTCCTGTTAGCTAGGAATCATGGGAGTTGTAGGCCAAAACATCTGGAGGGCCACAAGTTGGGTATGCCTGATCTACTTGCAGCTGCGTGTGTGTTTATTTTTCCCTACACCTGTGCATACTTACTGGATGAAGCAGTCACTGTGCCTGTTGTGTTGCTCAGGTCCAAGAGGACTGTAGGGAAACTGGGATGAAGGAGATAAAGATGGTGAACTCTTGGGCTGGGCTCCTACAACAACAACGACAAAGTCATGAATCATCCATTTCCTCCGCAAATTTCTGGGGTTTGTTTGCTTTCTATCGCGGGGGCCTCTCAACCACTGCATTTGTCATCATTGCAATCATACTCCTCTTAACTTTCAGTTAAAACCAGCCCACGACATGTTCACTACCACTTAGGAAGTTGCAACGAAGCGTGTTCATCTTCTCCCTTAGCCTTACAATGCCTGTGAGAAGTATAAGGTTACTGTTTTCAGTCGCTACAATTTCCAGGTTTCTTTGGGGGAAACCATAATAATTAGCTGTTTGTGATTTAGATACAAAGCTCTTAAAAGAGAGCTGAAGCTGGGAGGCAGTAATTTGTCTGAGACCATGTCTGGTGTAGGCTTATACCTACCTATGTTTTCAGGAATACCAGTTTACCTGCTGGTTAGCACTGGTTCATGGAAGTTAACATGGATGGCAATATTGATCTCACCCAGTAGAACTCAGTGGATTCTCAAGGTGGGAACTAAATGAAAACTGGTGCCAGGAAAGGTTTCTGCTTTATCTCATAGAGCAGGGGTGGCCGACTCCCAAGAGTCTGCGATCTACTCACAGAATTAAAGACTGGGAGTGATCTACCCCCTTTGGGGGGGGGGGTTCAGGTCCAAGTTGCTGAGCTCTTTTTAGAGATGAGAAAAGCCCCATTTTTGGAGGGTGCAGGGCAAAAAAAGGGGGACCAAACTTGTTGAGCTTCTTTGGGGGGGAGACAGTGATCTACCAGTGATATACCACAGACGTCCAGTGATCCACCAGTAGATCACGCTCTACCTGTGGGACATACCTGTCATAGAGTTATCTCACACGTCTCTTGTTAAGTCTTGTCTTCCATGCTCATTGCAGCTATCTGGTGCTACCACTGGGAGGTAAAACTCAGCCAGTGTTAAGAAGAGACATCCCGGAGATCAGAGAATGTAAGTGAAGGCACCACCGTAAGTGATTCTCTCCACAGGCTAAGATCTCATCTTTCTGCTATGCACAGACTCTTGCATACTCTTAAAATGCAGTGCAGAGCCATCTTAAAGGAGAGTGGAGTCTCTCTATGACCTTTACACCCAAAGAAGCAATGCTTTTACATGACAGCAGGAGGCTTGGCTACAATGCAGAAATCCAATCGGAGAGCCACATGGATGCTGCTGGATGAAAAGCAAGCACAAATGCAGATTTTGCAGAAAGCATGGACCAAGCGTTTGTGCAGCTAGGGGGGTAGCAGATTCTAGGCACAATGTAGCTTGCTCTGGCTAACAAGGAGGTCTCACCTAAGCCTTTGTAAACACTCCCAGAAGCATTTTTTCATTTGCTTCGTGATGTGTGCTTCTCTTGCATAAACACACTGTACCAAAGCTTTCCCCGGTAAGACTGTGTGGGACCTGACAAACAGGTCCTGTTTGACAATGTTCTAATTTTGTGGATCTTACAGAGGTAACAGGAATTTGAAAAATCAACCAGGCATGTAAGTTCAATAGCAGCCCTCTCCCCGATGACAGATCTGAGCACCAGGATAATTGAAGAGAATCAAAACACACACACGTACTGCACAAGGCTGAACCTGTGTCAAGCGCCACCCAAAAACCTATTTTCAGACGAGGGCTGAGTCCTGGAAATATGTGAAGTCAAAAAGGAAAGGGAAAATGCCAAGGAGCACCTGCAGAATGCCTTTCCTCATTGGCTGTGTAACCACAGCCTGTCCACAAACATACCTGGCTTCCAGGGCCAATGGTCTAAAGCCACATCCCCCTTTGCTTGTCGGAAATGAAACCCCTACACAATGCCTCCTCTAATCCGGGGAGCTGGACTCTCACTTACCAAGCTTTTTAAGAGAGACTGCTTCTCATTAGCCCAGAAGAGAAAGACAGATTTTTTGTCCAAAGTCATCACCGAGAGGGCGTCTGTTTTCTTCATGTGACATGGTAGCTCAGAGCTCCAGATCCTTTCTCCTGATTTACCATCCACCACTAGCAACTGAAAAGGAAGGACCCAAGAGTCCAACAGATGGAAAGAGACAGGGAAAGGAGAAAAGAAAAATAAAATCTGGAATCACAAGGATTAAAAATTGAGCCTCCATATTCAGAGGCACTATTAGCAGATTAGCTGTTGCTGGAGGCCCAAATCACAGAGCTTTCCACCCCTCTCACATTGTGCTTATGAGGAGCATCCGGCAGCGATTTTAATATATAATCTTTCTGCATTCAAAAAAGGTGGTCCCTCTAACCTGCAATCCAAAATGGTCCACTTCAATCTATGAACTCAGGCTCAGAATGGATGTAATTTTAAATGTGTATTTGTGTTGAATGTGCATAGATTTCTTTTTTTTAATGCAAATAGCTACCAGTGGTGTGGACTTGTGGGGGCAGGGGCTGATGATTATTGGGATCAGATAAGACATCTACTGTGTTTCAGGTAAAAATCCCTTCTGTGAAGTTGTTATTTGCATTGGGAGCAGCTTCAAGTGCAGTGATTTTCAATCCCTGATCTTCAGGGGCTGCTATTTGCACTTAGAAAAACGTACCCAATAAATGCAAAGATGCATAGTCTAGTTTGGCCCTCAGCTTCCATAACAGTGAATTCCCCCTGCCCATTACTTGTTAACTACTTGCAGATATTACCTCCTGATACTGTTACCAACAGCAAAACTGTGACGTGTCGTCCTTAGGTTGCTATCCTATATGAATGTACCAGGTGGTAATCACCACTAGACAGAGTTGGGATTTCTTCTATGTAAAGATGCACAGAACTGTGCTGTTCTCTAGAGAGCTAGTGAACGTACCTGTTTCGTGATGTTGTTTGCCATCTGAGCCTGAAGGAGGAAGTCCAAGGTTTGATCATCACTGAAGTAGCCTGGGGAAGGCTGGCTGCAAAAAATGGAGAGAGCAACTGTCAAAATCAGAGAGCGCCAAATAAAGCATCCAAAACGAGCCCATCCACACCCTCAGAGGCAACACTTTCTTTCACCGGAACTCATCTGCATTCCTGCACACCCAGGTTTGCCAGAAGAGATCAGGTTGCTCATCCATCAAGTGTGCTATTCTGGCATGGGCAAAAGACCATTTGTTGATACAGCAGAGGAAGAAGAGAAGGAAAAAGGCAGACAATGGAGCGCAGGCCTCCAAAACCAATTACTCACCAACCATACACAATGAGAGAAAACTCTGAGCTGATGTAATTGGTTCATCACCCTGAAAGCATGCAGTTTTATTACCCTCATTCTTTGCATGCACACATTTCATTAACTAGCCTGACATCCTCCAGACCTTTAAAAATGTGCCAATAGGCCTGTGAAAACCAATATAAATTTCTCCTAGTCATGTGAGGTCCGCAGAAGCTTACCACTGATTGTAATATTAATTGCATTTTTATTTTACCATTCCTCACCATCTTATCCTCACAACAACGCTATGAGGTAGGTTAGGCTGTGCAGTACGTCACCCAATGAGTTTCATGGTTGAGTGGGGATTTGAACCTGGGACTCCTAGATTGTAGTCTGGTGCTCTTCATATCTGCACTACACTGGCTGCAGCAAACTGCTTATTTGGCTAATTCATAAACATGAGAGCAGCCTCCGTTGAAAACAATCGTGCTTGAGGTGGCATGAGAGCTATCACCTGTGGCCTCTGGTCTGTGGCAGCAGTTTCACATGAGCACATCATCAAGTAGTGAACATGTGAACACTCACCCAAATACCAGGCAGAACAGAACCTTTTGTGTGCACTGAAATGTCCCAAGCTGTGCGAAAGCTAAAACGAAAACCTCTTCAAATGCTGCTAGCACTGTGACTCTTGCTGTCCTGTCTAGACTTCATGGCCCACAGTGATCCAACTGGGTTGCAGTCAACATTGTGTGAAATAAAAGCAGCTTTGTCCCCCTCCTCCTGCAACACCCAAACAGACTTCTGAGGAAGGACCTCCCGAAAATTCTGGGCTGTGTTCAACAGAGTTGCAGTGGGAGAATAGCCTGAATCAGGCAGAGGAGTCTTGCACCACTCATGTAACAATCCCGATTTGGGGCAATTCCCCACCTACCTCTCACTGCAGTCAACTGGGCTTCCCAAAGGAGGAACTCCCCTAATCTTGGTTCTGCTATTAAGAAGATTGGCTAGGTAGTTTAAGTAAGCGGAGAGCCAGAATGGATTGTCTTCACAGTGTCTGTGTCATTCTTTACTTTTTATTACTTATATGGAATTCAGAGTGTCCATTCAAAGCAGGTTTCAACCATAAATGCAAACGTAAAAACATTGGGATCAAACACTTGTCCAACTTAATGAGTTTTAAGCTGCTCTGAGATGCTCTGTTGTGGACATTTGCAAATAGCCAGGGGAAGGGTGTTCCACTGCTGTGGATCACCAATCTGGAGAAAGAGACAGGGTGGCAAATAGGATGTCCTCCTTCATCAGACTTTTGGAGTATAGGCGGAGTATATACGAGAATGCAGAAGCTGCGGATAGAGCCCTTCCAAGCAAAAACAAAAGCAAATCTCAGTAACCTGTCAATGTGCTGCTGCTTCAGATCCCAGCGTGGCTCCAAGTCTTGTCCCCGCAGCAAGGTCAAACCATGCTCCGTAGTCACAAGGAGGTCACTGCAGTTACCATCTGGAGACTTTACTGCCTGCAGAAACTCAACACCTCCACTGGGGGAGGAAGAGAGCAAATGTGAAGTGACTGGGCATCCATATTACTGCATTCTATCATTTATTTAGTCATTTTGTTTTATAAACTTCCACCTTGCCTATTTTCACCAAACGAACTCAAGGCAGCTTACAAAACACACCTTTGTAATTCATCCGATTTCAAGCAACGTAACAAAGAAACAGTGTTAAAAGAATAAGATAATCATACAGAAAAGCACATGAGCCTGACCTTTGGAGAGTTTGTAAGTAAACCATTTTTAACTTACCAAATGTGTAGTCTTTTCCTATGCTAGGGAAAGAGGGAAATTCTGGAACACACTTAGAAGGGCATATCTTAAAAAAAGTCTAACAGCCTATATTTACATACTTTGCTGAATATTTTGTGACTCTGCTGGGATTCTCTCACCAAAGAGTACTTGCCCCAAGTTTGGATCTTGGCATTCAGGAATCCATTTTTATGTGCATATTTGTGTGTGTGTGTGTGTGTGTGTGTGTGTGTGTGTGTCACCAACACACCAAAGGAACAGCAAACAGAATTCTGCTGTCAAGACATTCTGTGCTGAACTACAGAGACAGCCAAATATTCCTTAACTTTGAACAATTACAGTTCTCTAAAAAAAGGTGTAGAGATACCAAAGGTTATCAACTTCAACCCTTGTCTTAAGGCAAGGCATTAATCTATCTGTGAAAAACACTCCTGGCAGCTGTGTATACCCAACGGAAGAGCCTACAATCTCTATATGCAAAGTAATTCACAGGCTATTGAGTTGAGATTCAGGAATCCTATGTGCTACATGGTGGAAAGGAGATCATAGCTCACCTGTAGATGTCAATAAGTTCTGACAAATTGATGGACCGACGCTTCTCCCACTCTGGCTCCTCACGCTGCAGAACTGGTGGGAAGCTGTCTCGGTTTTTGGCTTGAGCAAAGATATCACGCAAGGCGACTGCCTGGACATTACCTAGGTGACAGGAAGGAGCAAAGACTAAAATTCTGATGCATCTCAACAAAGGTAGGAAGCGAATTCAGAAACGGCGAAGGTACAAGGGTTGCTGCAGGGACACTCCTATGAGGGCCTTTCCGCATGTTTCATCAAAGTGTGCCTGAGCCATATTCTAGCCACCGGATGAGAATCCTGATGACCTTTTTTCAGTGGATTCAGTGTTGTCTCCCTGGCAGACACAGAGCTCTTTTGCATCAGGTCTTCAAGGCACAAAGGGAAGGGAAAAACCTGAACATCAGCTCAGCAGAATGCACGCACCTTTTCTACACCCACAGTCAAAGCATCAGCCAACCTCATTCTGGTTTCTGCACAATGCCCCTTGTAGTAATATTGATACATGTCCCCAATCCTCCAAATGGTGAGAGCTCCAGGGGTGGAGCAGGTGCTCCAGGTCTATTTCCTTTGGAATGAGATCACTGGAGGCTTAGTGGCATTTTGGAATGGCTGCACTTGTTTGCAAATATAGGTTGAGTATTTATTTAAAATACTTGGTTAACCACCCCTCGTGACAAGGTTCCAAGGAAGTGAGCAAAAGTGTGAATGAAAGCCAATTCACACACAATGTGTAAGAAAATATCCACAGCTTAAGCCACTCCAAAAGATACTGCTGCCCCATTAGATTTCTAGGGGGTCCACTAGCACCACATGATTCCTGAAGAAAGTAACTCTGCCCCCTTGAATCTCTCTCACTCTCTATGCCTCTCTCAGTCTGTCCTTCCAAACCTCAGTCTCAGTTCACGCAGACAGAGCTGACATGTCCCCTCCCAGAAGGAATATCTGCTCCTCTCCTTAGCTATACAATGGACTGCCATTCAGACCAATCTTCCCTACAGAAACCAAACCTGCCCAGCAACACTCATGGAACTGGTTTGCCCCATTCTAGCTGCCTCTTTTTAAACAGGCATGGTACTGGTGGCAGTGGTAGAGTTGGGGATCCTTGGGAGATAGCTCAGATTATTCCCACACTCTCATTACAATATAGTATTCACATGTTCCGGGGGGCAGGATATGATTTTTTACGAAGGGATGTCCGTGTTGCATTCCCCTCCCTCTTTAAAAATAAACAAAACAAAAACTTTCTATGCATGCAGTCCAATAACAGAGAGGCATCAAAATGAAAAAGGAAACAAAACAAGAGGTTGACAGAAAGGGAGCACATTGTTGTTAAAGGAGAAAAAGAGCTGCCTTACTACTGTCCAACATTTAAGAGAATATAAAATAAATAATACTGCCGAATTGATGTAGTTAATTTGTATTGCCTTCAAAGAAACAGAAAAATAAATAAAGTCTAAACTAAACAAGGCCATAAAGTGCTGCAGAGATGAATGTCATGAATTACATCACACACAAAAACATCCAATTAGTATGAACATGCTCACAATGCAACCATATTCTATGCACAATAGCACAGAATGGGCAATTTGAAGAAGAATGTTTTCCCAGGTATAAAATATTGTCTTTTGAGCTCTCAGAAAATGTGTGTGCCCTGCACACAAAAAACAGGCCATGAGACAGATGTAAAATGCAACAAATGTTATGGAGCGTCATTTCATGCGCTCATTGCCTTCCACATGTGTTTGATTACTGGTTTCCGGAGGGCCTTAAATTGCAGTTCTTCCAATTCCAGGGCATTTATCAACTACAAAGTAGGGCACCTTACCAAAGCCAAACAGGATGTAGATTGCTCCATGGCTGGTGATGTGGGCCTGAGGGCCAATCAGTTTTCCATTTCCATTGATGCTGTACTTTACAGGCCCTCCCACAGGGATTCCGGTTTTACCAGATATCAGGATGAAGCACAAGTCGGGCTACATGGGAGACAGAAAGTGGACATAGGATGGTCAGGGTGGATTTGCATGCATACAGAGCTTCTTTTCCTCACAATGCAATCTATCATCCATTCCCTGTGCATAAAACTGCACCAGTCACGTGGTGCTGCATTCAACGTTTTCCATGCATAAGTGAAGCCAGGGGCCTGCATCAAATTTTTGTTAAAGCTGTCAAGATCTGAAGAGGCTTTCATTAGCCGAACTGCTGGCGGGTGGTGGGGAGGCAAAAGATAAGAGGCAAAGTAGGATGAGCACATCTCAGGCAATGGGTGCAGAGGCCTTGTATGGGTATGAGAAGTGTGTATACAGGAGAGTCAGACTGCCCCTTCTCCCAACACACACACACACACACACACAGAGAGAGAGAGAGAGAGAGAGAGAGAGAGGAGGGAAGAAAGAGCAAGGCAGTCAGGCAAGACAACATTGGGGCCTGCTCCAGTTGGACTGTCCCTTCCCCCACCCCATCCAGAGGGCCAACTTTACATTTATATCACTTATTTGTTTTAGTATTTTAACACTGCAAACTGCATTGGGTGCCGTGGCAGAAAGGCGGTATGCAAATGCAATCAAAGTTCAATCAAACCAACAGTTATAACTCTTTGTCATAGCTCAGTTGGTACAGCATAAGACTCTTAATCTCAGTGCCCTGAGTTCGAGTCCCACGCTGGGCAAACAATTCCTGGTTGGGCTAGTTGACCTTCGTGGTTCCTAACAACTCTACAATTCCATGATAGGTATCATTCCCCATATTTCTGATATGCAGCACACACAACAGAGGCTTGGGGGAGCCCCATGATTAGCACACACAACATGATTTGCAGAAGTTTAAAAAATACAGGGGGGGACCTCTAAGTGGAGTGGGGGCAGGACACAGAAACAGGCTAATGAGGACTGAATGTGCTCAGAGGCCATGGCATGTAGGGGACAGAAAACTAGGTGGAAGGAGGAATGGAATGGAGTATCCGGAGGAGAGCACAGCTGTTTAACTACAGCAGTGAACAGGAACCCTCCACACTGCAACATTTTGTTGCAGCTCCCACTTCTTAACAATGCATTTCATTTAGTCTGCTTTCTTGCTCCAGGGAAAGAAGCACATTTATGGAATATTATTTTTTCTGGGGTGGCTAACTATTTTTGGCCCAAGTGCCATGTTTACTGTTGGTCTACTCTCCAGGAGCACATACCCAAAGTAGTTGTGGCCATCCAACACTCTCATCCACAACCGCACTCCCTTGCAGACAGACAGTGCCCACTGCCCCAAATCAAGTGAGTGACCTGATGACCAGGGAGGGGGCAACTGGCATCCTGGCAGGGTTGTGCGGAAAATATTGCTTGGAGAGCCAGATCAGGTTCCCTACTTTACCACTGCATATATGGGATTATGTCTCATACCTGTGTTTCTCCGATGGCCAGAACAACTAGATCACTGACCCTGTCTCCATCCACATCTGGTACAGTTACAGCTGGAGCAGCCAAGGTCCCACTGGGCAGGTGGGATGAGTCAAGGGTCCAGATGGGTTCTCCTGCAGGCAGACAAATGAAGACTTCAATGTTAGTAGAAGCCAGAGGTAAGGAGAAGCTGGAAGAGATCCTTCCAAAGTCACCGCCATGTCACAAATGTCACTGGGTGTCAAGAACTGCAGCCCAAAGCTGCTTATCAGGCTCAGGCTGCAGCTAGACACCAAATAGAAGCAAAGTGCTGTAAACGGCTTGATTTTTTAATTAATACGTGTCTGCAACATACCAGAAAAGCAAACAATTATATGTTGTTCTTGCCTTATTTTAAAGGCTATTGTGTCCTCATTTGCTGGAGTGGGACTTGTAGTCCTGCCTTTTTGTTTAGCCATATTTTTTAGTATTTTATTTGAATTGTTGCTTTTAGGTTTTTATTGTTGTTTTTATTGGGTTTTAATGCAAGTTGCTTTGTGTTACCTTTGCGAGAAAAGTGACAATCAAATACAGGATGTAACAACAACTCCCCCCATTAGTCCTACCTAGCCACATTAAGAAGAACCTGCAGGATCAGGCCAGTGGCCCATGTAGCTCAGCATTCTGTTCTTACAGTGGCCAACCAGTTTTCTGTGGGAAATGGGCAAGGAGGAGCACAGCACAAGAGCACCCTCTGCTCCTGCAGTTTCCAGCAACTGATATTCACAAGCATCACTGCCTCCTACCATGGTGACTTAAGCATAACCATCATGGTTAGTGGGATGGTGGGAGTTGCCGCCCAAAACATTTGGAAGGTACCAGGCAGGGGAAGGGTGGGATAGACAGCAGAGGGACTAGATGGAGACACAGGCTGCCAGTGTTCCTTATTTAGTGAAAAGAAAACATGTTGAAGTTTCTGTCTCTCGGTCCAGACCGGACAAGGTTACTGCATGGCAAGACAAGGCGAGAGAGATTTGTGACAGGAGATGCTTCCATTTCAAACTGGTGAGTTTGAAATGGAAGCATCTCCCATCAGGAGTATTTCACTGGCATGAGTTTCTTGGAGAGGCCCATCACAGATATCCTGCCTCTGAGTTCAGTCAAGCACAATGTGATCTTCCCCGCCATGTTTGCTTTGCTTTACGGAACAAGGATCCTGCAACGTTCAGATAATGTACTTTCTGAGGGCTGCAACCTCATTAGAGCCATTCTAAGCAATTAACTGTATGGGTTTTAGTCAATTAATCTACAGAATGAATTTGCATAAAAACAATAGTTATGTGACACATGCATATACTTTCTCTGCTTGCAGATAAAGCAAGTAGGCATCATCTTAGAGAAGTCGTCGATTCCAAGGTTGATGAGAAAGAAGGGGAAACTGCCTTTAAGACGATGCTTGCCATTGCATGGCCAGATGCAAATGAGGACAGGGCATCTTTATTTTTAATAGCTTCTAAAATTCCCTCTTCTACACAACCGTCAAAGGTGCAAGAGCTCTCTCCTTTTTTGCATCTGGCCACCCTAGCTTTTATTCTGTAAATGCTTCTCTTCATACTTTTAATCAACTGCACTACTAACCTGAATTCCACTCACTTTACAAGTTGATCTGGCCAGTTCACCTATTAAATATATTGCAACCTTAAGCATGTTCATAGTTTGATCAGGGATGGAAAACCTGTGACCTGCCAGGTGTTGTTGGACCTCAACCCTATTAGCCCCAGCCAGCGTGGCTGGTGCTGAGGAACGCTGGGAGTTGTGGTCCAACAACATCTGGCACAGGTCCCTCATCCCTGGTTTAAGGGGTTGCAGTGTGAGAAAGTTCAGCAGCTGCCGATTATTCCTCATAATGATTCTTAGTATTTAAATAACATCAGTCACTTGCCATGTTATATTAGAAGTGCAAACTTAGGTATGTCTACTCAGAAGTAAGGTAAAGGGGCCCCAAAGTGCCATTAAATTCAATGGGACATGCTCCCATTACAGCCTAAGTGAATGTTAAGATCTGAAGGTCTTGTTGACCAACAAATGTAGTTCTTTGTTATGGCTTTGTTAGCTCTGGTGACCAAGCTATTTCTCCGTTAATTATGCACTCACACTCGTTGGACTCACCTGAAGAGGCTCTCAGAAGGCTGAGGAATTTAGAAGTCCCAGTAATGAGACAGACAGGCTCTGACGGGGACACAGGGTTTACACCCTTGCACTGCACACTCCGAATCTCCTCTTTAACGTGTCTGGACCACAAGGTGCTTCCGTTCATTCCTGATAGGGCCATCACAGTCACCCATGGCTTGGAGACACCTGGGGGGGGGGGAGAAGGGATACAAAAAAGGCAGTTAGATCTCTTTGTGATGTGGAGGGGACCTGCTATTTACCTTGGCTCCCACCTTTCTGATAAAGCTACTGAATAATCTCAGTTTCTGATAAAGCTATTGAACAATCAGAAGTTTCAGATACAGCTATTGAATAATCTCAAATCCCCATCACATTATTGATCAGTTCAGCTGGGCGTCCCTATGATACTTACGATGCAGTCCTATACCTGTCTGCTCAGAAGTAAGTTGAACTGAGCTACTAACTCTCAAATATGTGTGCAAACTTGGTCAGCCTAAGGCTGCAATATTAAACACAATTACTAGATCATGCAAGGTGGCCATGTGTCCTCTCTTTGAAAGGTCAGAGTTCAGTTTAAAGATAAAGACAAATAAGATGAAAGAGGAGCCAATCTTGGCTATCTTAATCATTAATATTCATTTCATAGCACCACCAACATACATGGTGATTTGCAGAGTCATATGAGTGACATTTTACATTATATGTCTGTGATAGATTTTTATTTTAATTATGGTGGGCGTGTCCACATATCAGATGGTTTATGGCTCCCTAACATTTTTAAGGGGGACACAGGTGGCGCTGTGGGTTAAAGCCTCAGCGCCTAGGACTTGCCGATCGAAAGGTCGGCGGTTCGAATCCCTGTGGCGGGGTGCGTTCCCGCTGCTCGGTCCCAGCGCCTGCCAACCTAGCAGTTCGAAAGCACCTCCAGGTGCAAGTAGATAAATAGGGACCGCTTACCAGCAGGAAGGTAAACGCCGTTTCCGTGTGCGGCTCTGGCTCGCCAGATGCAGCTTTGTCACGCTGGCCACGTGACCTGGAAGTGTCTCCGGACAGCGCTGGCCCCTGGCCTCTTGAGTGAGATGGGTGCACAACCCCAGAGTCTGTCAAGACTGGCCCATATGGGCAGGGGTACCTTTACCTTTACCTTTAACATTTTTAAATTGCAGGTTTTATTTCTGAAGCAGTGGTTCCATTTTTTAATCCTGTTGGTTTTAAGAATCTGTTAAGGAAGCAAAATCCACTTTGCTTCAGGATGAGAACAAAAATCGTGCTCTGGCAGCGCGGCGGCAGCAGGAGGCCCCATTAGCTAAAGTGGTGCTTCAGGTTAAAAACAGTTTCAGGTTAAGAATGGACCTCCAGAACGAGTAACTAGAGGTACCACTGTATTTCTATCTTCAATCCTTTGTATTTTGATGTTTTGAATGTTTGCTCAGAGCTGCTGTGGGTACAGATCATGGTAGAAAAGCATCATATAAGTAAACTCAATCAATCAACTTGCCTGTCAACAGTTAGCCACTGGACCACAGATTGAGCAAGCATACAGATGACCTGGTCAGAGTCTTCCTGGATAGCTCAGTTGGTTAGAGCATGGTGCTGATAATGCCAAGCTTGAAGGTTCGATCCCTGTATGGAACAGCTGCATATTCCTGCTACTGCAGGGGGTAAGTCTAGAGAATCCTCAGGGTCCCTTCCAACCCTACAATTCTATGAATCTATGATTCCCCACTCTGATGTGATGTACTGCATTTCTACTGAAATCACAGCAATTCCTTTCAAATTGGCATCTAGGCATATAATATTAGTTTATGGAAATGTCATGCAAGTCTTAGTCGCCATTATTTTATCATGCATTTCTTTTTTGGGGAAGGCAATGCATAAGGGCCCATCCTGAGTTCTCTGTGGGACTTTCCGCTCAGCAAACATGTGCAGGATTGCACCACCCAGGAACAAAGGGCTGCAGTACAAGAAAGGCTCCAAGGAAATGTGTGCTGGCCAGAACTGACTGAGCACTTCCAGGTTTTCTTGTGTGCAACTAGTTGCAAGTTTGGGTGCCGTTCTCTTCGCAGCTTGTAACTACTGTGTCAATTATAGGATAATTAAGAAAACAAGCTTATTCATCCTCAGGCAGGCAGCGGGGGCCCAAGGGAAAGGGCCCGCCTCAAACCCTCTTCCCCACATCAATCGAAATGAAATTTGTTCCAGCTCTTTCCCCTCTGCTGCTTGTCTCGGTTTTCCTTAGATGAATAAGTACAGTTTATGAATGTTTAAATATTCATTATATTGAATAATTGCATAAATAAAATACAGCTTAAAGTCTCTGGCAGGGGTTGGGTTTTCTTCTTCTTCTGAACAGAGTATGTGAAGTTCTACAGAGGTGGTGGTTGACCTGTGACTCTCTGGAGCATGATGAACTCCAGGTCCCACCATCCCCAGCCAGAGGAGCCAATGATTAGGGATAATGGGAGTTGTAGTCCAGCATCAATGGAAGGCAACACATTAGCCATCCAGATCTTAAAAGGAGGCACAACTATCTACCTTGCACACTCTCTGCTGTGTACTAAAGTCCTGGTTACAGCCCTGCCAATCCACTTAATGGCTGTGTTTCCTAAAGACTCACAGTGTCTAGGGTAGTCTTCTTCAACCTGGTGCCCTGTAGACTACAACTCCCATCAGCTGTTACTCCCAGTGTGCTGGCTGGGGCTGATGAGAGTTTTAGTCCCAAACATGGGAGATGGCACTAAGTTGGGGAAGGCAACTCCACAGCTTCCATCCGGTTGATCAGTTTAATTTATATTTGTTTTAGAACGTAAGAAGCGTCTGCTGGATCAGGTCTGGATCCTGTTCTCACAGTGGCCAACAGGATGCCTGTGGGAAACCTGCCAGCAGGGCACAAGAACACAAGACATAAATATGTATTCACTTATGAAAGGATTTATATGCTGCCCTCCTGCAAATTTCATCTGGGTGGTGTACAGCAACATTAAAAATATTTAAAAGCAGGACCAAGCAACCATTTAAATGGCAGGCTACTCAATGGGCACTCTGAAGAACTGCATAGGCCTGTTGGCATTAAACAGTCTTCAAGAGACACCTGAAAGTCAAAAGCAAGGGTGCCTGCTGAATCTCTGCTGGAAAAGTGTTCCACAGCATGGAACCGATAACATTATCTGCTCAACTTCTAGTGCTCAACTAGGCAGTACCAGGACCGATGGAGATTGTTGTTCAAAATGGCCGTGCTGCCTGGGATTGATGGGAGTTGTAGTCCAAAACATCTGGAAGGTGCCAAGTTGGGGAAGGCTGCCCTACAGTGATGAGTCTGGGATAAGATAACTCATGTGCTCAAGCAGAACCCTCACATAAACTGTTCAGGTCATACTAAGAATGGATCAGGGATGGAGCCTTATCTTATATGCTTGTGTATTTCTTTGGTAAAGCACAGAACATTTGGACAGCTTGTAAAAAGGTGATAACTCTCCAACAAAATCTCTGCTTGACAGTGCCCTTGCAGGCTGAGTTCCATAAATGAGTGGAAAATGTATGTGGATTTCTTTCTCTTTTTAAAGCAACTGATGGAAAGGCATTAAAGGAAGATTTTTTTAAAAATTCAAAAGAAGTTTATCACATATGGAGCAATCATATCTATTAAACTCACACAGGGATATCTCAATTTCTAAACAGCAGGAGTCAAGAGAAGAACTGAATTGTATGGCATGATAGTATAAATCATGGGTAGGCAAACTAAGGCCCGGGGGCCGGATCTGGCCCAATCGCCTTCTAAATCTGGCCCACCGACAATCCAGGAATCAGCGTGTTTTTACATGAGTAGAATGTGTGCTTTTATTTAAAATGCATCTCTTGGTTATTTGTAGGGCACAGGAATTCGTTCATTATTTTTTTTTTCAAAAATATAGTCAGACCCCCCACAAGGTCTGAGGGACAGTGGACCAGCCCCTTGCTGAAAAAGTTTGCTGGCCCCTGATATAAATGTTAAACACAGAGAAACCTTGTGCGATTGAATTTGGGGTTATCTAGGGGCATCTGGAATGCTTACCCAACACACTGGCATTTTTCAGAGCCGTGAAGGAGAGCAGGATGTCAGGAAGACCATCACCATTTACGTCAAAAAGTTCTGGAGGAAACAGCACTCCGCCTAAAGGATAATGTGAAAGAAGTTACTCTTCTAGAAATTGCTTCCCATCTAGACAAAGTATGACCAAGAACAGGGATGAGGAAGCTGTGCTCCTGCCCACATGTTGCTGGACTACAGCTCCCATCAGCCCTGACGATTCCCCATGCTGACAAGGGCTGATGGGTGTTGGAGTCCAACAATAACTAGAAGGTCACAAGTTCTCCACCCCGACCTAAAGAAACCTCCATCATTAACAACTTGCGGTTATTGTTATTGATTTCGAAGGGTATGCCCATTCAGAAATACTTCCTGAATAAGTGACTTGAGTTGGCCCCTGCCACAGCTGCATTCCAGAGAGAGCTCTAATACTCTTTGGCCCCTAGTTTGAAAACAAGGTGTCCTTGCTGCCCTCAATGACAAAGAATATCTTCAGTCAGTCAAATGTTCCCGCAAATTTAGAGATGCAAGGCAGACATCCAGAGTAAATTCAGCAAGGATTTTTGCAATGTAGTATTTAAATTTCCACCCCCCCCCCTGCCCCAAATATATATTTCTACATGAAAAGGAAAGGACACTAGAGGAAAACAATATGTCAGAGCTGGGTTTGGGTTCAAAATTCTGAAAGGGGCCAAACAGTGACCAGACACAGGAGCAATGATGCTTCAAAGGTTGTTTCCATCTCTGATATTGCTGCAAGATATCTTCTACTTCAAATACTTGTTCTTCATTTTAGAACATCACAGCTCTATACAACTGCTTATTTCAGAACAAAAAGGTAGTATGTACAGAATTACTTTTGACAGTGCTGATATTATTCTAAAGGGGAAACAAGGTGATTCAAAGAGAAAAAAACTCTCTACATTCCAAAAACAAACAAACAATAACATTTGAAAGTAGTATCACCAGCTGCAGGGATAGGCAGTGGGACAAGTGAAATCAGCATGGATTTATTTTACTTTTTTGTGGTGAAAATAAAGCTGGATAATTGTTTAATCTCCTAGGAGGGTGGATTGACTTAAAGAATCTTAAATCAGCAATTTAACTCATCAGATGGGATTCCTCAAATTTAATCAATTCTTTCCTGCGAGGTTCAACCACTTTTAAAAGATAAGCACGTGGTGTTGTTGTTCTCTTATCTAACCATTAACCCATGATGATGTTCAACTAAATAGAGCCTTTGAAACCCAGCCCAAAACTTTACAAATTGTGTCTAGCATCTAAATTAAATATGTTTAAGTAAATTGGCATTGTGCATTTCTAATTAATGTTTGAATCTTGCATTTTCAGAATCTTATCCTCGTTCCACCTTCTACCGGTCTTTGATTGCTATTTCCTTCATTAGGCATGAGCTTTCTACATACGGAGAGTGGGCTGCAATACGCTTGCAGTTCTCCTCTCTCCCCATCAGATCCCACTAGGACACGCATTCCACAAGCCAGGGAAGTGTTCCAGAAGCAACTTACCCGCCTCCTGGCCCAAGTTGCGAATCCAGGTATTGTGCAAGTCCCTCGGAGGGCAAGGAATGAGGAAAGCACACACCAGCACGAGGATCATGGAGACGACCACAGTGAGCAAGAAGACAGCTGTGCGCACGTATGGCATCATGGAGTTGGCGGTCTTCTGCTCCAGACCACTGGCGGCCTCACTGGGATACTCTTCAGCCAGACCCTCTGACAGGTGCTGCTTCGTCATCCCAACCTCTGCATCCGAGTCCACATCCTGCACTTCCCCCAGGGGGCTCTTCCCATTCTTGACGCCACCATTCTTCTGTATGTTGAGCACCAAGTCATCTTCGCTCTCATCGCTGTCCGCTTGAGTAAGAGGGTCGTACTCCCCAAGGTCTGGGCTCTTCTTGCCTGAGGAGAGAGAGATGTTGCTATACATATTCATTGCTCACCTTTTCTCCCAGCAGCTCTAGGTAGCACACGTGGTTCTTTCCCTTTCCCATTTCCCCCCTACAAAAACCCCAAGAAGGTAGCTAAGTTTAGGATAGTGAATGGCCCAAGATCACCTTTTCAGCATCATGGTTGTGTACGAATTTGAACCCTAGATTGCCAGGTCCTAGTAGTTCAACACTCTAATCTCTATAATCGCACTGGCTCTCAGTCATGGGGAGAGAATTTATTTTACTTTATTTGTTTGTCACCTAAAACTTCATGGTTTCTGGGAAAATCACACAATTGTTTAAAAATGTACACATTTTTAAAACCAACAAACATAGAACAATGTAACAGTACAAAGCACCATCAACGGTACAAATCTGCAATCAAGGGGCAGAACCAGCATATCTCATACCATCAAATGCCTGGGAGAAGGGGTTTTTTTAAACCTGGTCCCCCCCCCAAAAAAAATAGTGGTGCAGGGTGGAAATCACTGGGAAGTCCATTCCAGAGGTGGGGGCCAAAATAAAAAAAAAATACCTCTCCTTTATCACCACCCTCTGGACTTATCGGGGATGGGCAACTGGAGACGGGCATCAGACAACAATCTTGGGGTCTGGGTAGGTTCATGCTGAGAGAGGCATTTGGGTCTTGAGCAGTACAGTGGTACTTCAGGTTACATACGCTTCAGGTTACATACGCTTCAGGTTACAGACTCCGCTAACCCAGAAATAGTACCTCAGGTTAAGAACTTTGCTTCAGGGTGAGAACAGAAATCGTGCAGTGACATCCTGCCTGAACCAAAGCACAAGATGGAACCCACCCATTTCATGTACAAACTCCAAGCAGACTTGGCAAGCATCCATCTCAACTCGTATTTGGAAATTATTCTACAGACTAGTGCTGACTGAGCATTCACTCATATCTTTTCTTATTTGCATGTTCACTAAGAGTGAAGAGATACTCTAATCCATACCACTAATAACTATTTACAGACTGAAAACTGTCATTCTAACTGCATCCTGTTAATGTCACCAGCCGCTTCTCTGGCAGAAGGCATAGCAGTCCTGTTCCAAGCAAAGTACGGAGTCTGGATTTATGATGCTCTCCAAAAACAGAAGATTTGGTTCATATCAGCAGTCCAGAGCCAGAGCACTCCACTGACTACCAGTGAATACCTCATATTACTTTGCAGATTACAGAGCAATCCATCATTTTGGCCAAACTGGAGGGAGGAGGTAGATGGGGAAGATATGTTCCATACATCCCAGCCTTGCTGGGTGATTCTGCTGGCACAGAGCTCCCTCTTCTGCCCACAGAAAAGGCAGCCTCCGTGCTGGCAAAAGCCAGCAAATTCCCCTGAAATTGGGCTTTATGGGGCAGAACTGAGCCATCCCAGAATCTGTTGGATCTTGAACTGGCACCACTGCCATCTCAAGACTGCATTGGGGCTGATTCAGTCTTGATCGCTACACCATTATCTCCCCGTCCCTTCCTTCCACCCTGGCTGTTATGCCAGCAAGATTGAGGGTACAGTAGTCACCCTTCCCAGGCGGGAGGTGTGGGTGGAATTAGGATTGCTCCCCTAGTAAAAAATGAAAATAAAACTTTTTTAAAAATCAGATTTGAAAACAATTATCCAATCCCTACTAACCATTTATCCCTTCAAAACTGTTATGCCAGGAGATTTCCCTTCAGGCAAGCACAGAAGGCTAAAGTTCTAACCCAGCCAACTCCCTGCTGCGTTACTTTTCTGATCACATGGAGTTTTTCACATAATGAGCATGACACGACTGCTGGCAACACTAACCCTGCCATGTGGGAATTCCCTGCACATGACCACAGTGCTCTGAGAGACACAGTCAGGTTGTGTATCCACAGTAGTGACCAGAGAAGGATTGACTGCTGGGAGGAATACATAGAGAAGAAATGCCATGGTACATCTGCATCGGCACATCTGCCCCAGCTGCATCAAAACATGTCTCTCCCGTATCGGCCTCTATAGCAACAACAGCAGGTACTGCAGTGCAACCTTCCAACAGTTTGACTTCACCTGCAAAGGCACACTTTCCCATTGTCTCCAGAGATAGATGGACGCCAACAATGATCATTATTCATTCATGCAGTTTGAAGCAGGGTTTTACAAAGGGCAGTCTGGCAAGTAAAGGCAAGTCCAGTTTAAATATAGAAGAATCACAAGAAAGGACAGCAGGGTTAACACTTAGACAGCAGACTGAGCAGGCACACAGGTCACATGCATTGTATTTTATTTTTAAATTATAGCAATTATGTCTAAATTCGCATACACAAATCTGTGATCTCTTTTCTGGTGATGCCTTAAGTGGACAGCCTATTTTGTAGTTCACTGAGAGAGGCTCTGCCTTGTATGCAGAAAGTCCCAGGTTCAATGCCTGGCATCTCATGGTAGGGCTGGTAGCACAGTGAGTTAGTGCGCTTGGCTGTTATCCAGAAGGTTGGTGGTTCGAGCCCAACTAGGGACTGCTGCGGACAGGATTCCTGCACTGCAGGGAGTTGGACTAGATGATCCTTGCGCAGGGGCAGAGGAAGGGGGGTGCAGTGGGTGCAGGCTGCCCTGGGTGTCACCACTGGGGGAGGGGTGACAAAATGCCGGGTGGCACTCACCGCGGGGCCTGCAGCGTGCCCAAGCCATGTGCCTCTCCTGGGAAAGATGCGGTGGCTTGGGCATGCGCAGGCTCCGTGCTGCCCAAATGGTCCGCCCGCTGCCTTCCCCCCCCCCAAGCTGTAGGGCAGCTGAGTGGGAGGAGGCAGGCAGACTTTGCAGGCGCCGCAATGCACCCCACCCCTATGGGTGGCTCACCTCTGGGCACGCCGCCCCAGGGGCTTCATCCACTGCTGCCCTTGGGTTCCCTTCCGACTCTACATTTCTACGATTCTATGAAGCGCTGGGCGACAACTCTTTCTATAATCTTATTCTGCTGCACGTGCAGACCCTGCCTTAGCCGATAACGCTTTTCATTTCATTCAAGTAGCTGCACTGCCTTGCCTTGATAAGATGAGGAAAAGGCGTGTGCAAGAAAGGCGATTATACTCTGTCGAGGAGATACAACTGCCTTACTTATTTGTGAAGCTTTTTTTTTTCTCCCTTCAAAAAGCGCAGGAATAGGAATTAAACCCCCTTCTCCTGTATATCTAGTACAGCTGCAGGGTTTTTTTGTTTTTGTTTTAATTAAAAGGGAGTGAATTTAGGCTGCATGCAGAAGGAGAGGGGCATGTGGATTTCTTTTTCCATTTCAATATATGTGAAAAGGGAGGGAGGGGCACATTTAATTAAAGATTTGCATTCATTGTTTTAATGGGAAAGGTGGATGGAGGTAGGTTGTAAGAAGGTGAGACAGGGCAAGTGGAAAGAAATGTTAAAGCACTGTAAGCCTCCCTAAGCCTACAGGATAGAAATGAAATGAAATGAAATGAAATGAATCAAGCTACAATCAAGCTATACTCACTTACTTGGGAGCAATTCCCACTGAACTCAGTAGACGTGTACCTATACCTGTTGCTATAAGGCATTTATAACATAAGTGTCATGAACTGGTTGGATACAGACATATGGTGGGAGAAAGCAGCTGGGAAACCAGGTAGGGTAGAAGGCTCAGAGCCCGAGGACTGGTGGTGGTGGGACAACAATGAGTGGTCAGAGGGAGAATGGCACCGAAGCTGCTTTGGTCACCCTGTATGATGACTTCTGTCGGGGGAGAAATGGGCAAATGTGTCCTTGTTAATTCTCAAACTCTCAGTGGTTTTTAATACCATTGACCATGGTATCCTTCTGGAGCAGCTGTTTGAGTTCGGGGCGGGACTCAGGAGTAAAATGGACAATTGGGCAAAAACAGGGAGGACACACCCACTGTAGGAGTAAGAGGATAGCTAACTACTAGGCAAGGACAGCGTTAGCTACAAAGGAGAACACTTTGTCCTTTAAATCAGATTAAAAAGGAGCACCTTAGCAAGGCTTTCTGGTAGATGGGTAAGCAGCTGAGATGGGGCCATGTGGATAATGTTATGGCCTCTACTAACCAATGGAAAAGTGCCACATCTCCTCTCTAGAGTACTACTTTGCCGGGAAGTTGGATTATGTCCAAGCAAACATAAGGAAAGTGAGCCAGAAGAGTTATTAGCCAAAGCCCAGCATAAGCCCAGGGCTCTCTTCTACATTTCTTACTTTTGTCACATGCACTGTCTTCTCTTCTAGCTCAGCTTCCCTTCTTGTCTTACAGACCACAAGTCTCAGAGCTGGAAAAAGTCTTTTCAAATTTTAAACCAGTATAAAATGTCAAAGCTGCATAGGACTGTCATGGGGTGGGGAATCAAATGCTTAAGATTTTTCTGGATCAGACAACAATCTAGTTACATAAAAAAAAATCCAATACTTTAGTTTGCGATTTATGCTTTTGAAATACCTGTGTACAGTATTTGAAAATCACTAATGGGTCTGCAATATAGCAGATAACTGGTTTCTGTTATTTCATATTTTAAAAAATAAATATGGCACCGCCACTATTGTTTAAAATTTAAAATGCACCAACAATATGCAAGACCCCACTGGCAAGAGTCACAGGGGGGAAATATACACCTAAGCATTTAATGTCCATATAAATAGTAAATGTGAATCTGGGGTGCCTCTAAGTTGTTTGTGAAAACCAGTATATTTGGATGGTTTAAATAATGGATGCAAAGCATTTGTGAAACACTATGAAAATAGTTTTTGTTTACTTGGAATTGCATTCACAGCTCAATTAACTTAAAGCAATTTGGTTGAATCCAGACTAAATTAATTGCACCGATTTTTTTCCTGCAATCAAAGGGACATCTCTTTTAGTTATGACTGACTTGCTCTGTCGATATAATGAACTTAGCTTAGATTCAACTCATTGTCAGTACATTGCACCAATTAAAATGCAGAAGAAGACAAACAGGTTAATCGGTCTGACAGGAGCAGGGGGGGGGAACCACTGGGCAACATACACCAATGTGCAAAAAAAGTATTATTAATTAACCTTTGTACGTGGCACAATGAGCTGCCTGGCTCAGCTATTAAGAGCTTAAAATAGCAGTTTAATTACAGGCAAACATCCTGAAGTTTAAGAAAAGGATGCCAAAGCCTCATACTTAGGTCAGCTGCAACCCATTCAGCACTGCTCAAACCAGTACTGGGTTCGAGTCCTTGTTATCTTTTCCTCCTCCAGACGTAGGTCGTGTCTAACTCTCAGACATGTAATTCATGGTGAAATGTCAACTTAAATAAAATAAAATAAAAGTGGAGGCTGATACTTCGATGCAAACCGAAGGTTTACCGCCTGGGTAGCCTTGGGGAGCTCAGAGGACTGCTTCGACCTCATTCCCATTTCTCTTCCTTGGCAGCAAAACATCATCAATTTGACTCACCCAGTTTCCCCATCTTCCCCCACCCATCCTGGGACCAGTAATCCCTCTTCTTCCACCCAAAGTCGACCCCCTCCCTTCGCCCTTTCCCCCCCAGGAGCAGCTGGAGGCGCGCTTCATCATCACGATCCCCTCCCGCCACTCCCCACCTTTCGCTTCGCATCCCCGACCTCCCAACCCGCGCGGCTTTCGCCCCCCTCCGCGCGCCTTTAGGGCCAGAGATGAGGAGCACCTGCTGAGACCCGGATGCAAAAGGGCGGCGAGGGAGGGGGGGAGACGAGGGTGCCTTTCCTAGGTGGGACCCGGATGCTCTCTCCCCATGACGAAGCGCGGAGCTGGGGGCGCCTCGGCAAGTTCGTGCGCCGGGGGCTGCCAGCCTCGCCCCCTGCCGCTTCCCCGCGCGGCGAGCCCAGACCCCCTACCTGGCAGCTTCAGCGCCCGTGACAGCACCGTAGCCATGCTGGAGACGGGAAGCGCGCATGCGCTCGGCTCTTTTGCCTCCTGGGAAGTGTAGTTCTGCAGCCAGCCCGAATTTAGGTGCGGAGGTTGGGGCTTCTGCGCGCGCTTTGGCGCAGAACGCGAGGCAGCGCTAGGCGGCTGGGGCTGGGGGTGGGATGTCGTGGCCATAGTTTCTTGGCTTGCTATTTCAGATGTGTGTGTGTAGGAGAGAGAGAGAGAAGGGACTCTTGGCTTCACAGAGTCAGAACGACGTATTTTGCTACCCCAATTGGCTGGACCCTATGATCCAAGAAGTGCGACCTAGAATACCATGATCCAAGAAGTGTGAGCTGCAATGCATCTTAGGGGACACTGGGGTGCAACCTTTTCGCGGCGTTGCGAGGAGGAAAGAGCTACCGCCAAGCGTTGCAAATAGTGGCAATTGGGAAATGGATTAGTCCCCAGTTGGCGACAGAGCCGCGCCCAAATTCTAAAAGCCCTCTGAAAATCTGATCAAAGGGTGGAAAGCCTCTGTATGCACACCATACTTTCGAAGTGCACGACTTTCGCCTGGGAACTGTGGTTTGTCCTCCAGAGCTACAGTTCCCAGCACCGTTAACCAACTACAGTTCCCAGGATTCCCAGGAGCTTTGCAGAAGGTCTGGTTCAAACCCCAGAATCTCCAGCTACAACTGAGAGACCCCTGCCTGAGAGCCAGTGCTGTCAGCAGTGCGGAGCTAGGTGGATCAATTCAGTATGTTCCTTTGGAGAACGAACATTTTCCACTGAGAAGCTCACTGAGGTCATAAATGGAAGGAAGACAAGTGGGGTTTGCAGTCAGGATGCTCTTTTACAGGAACTGATATTTCTCCCATCCATACTTCTGGCTTCAGCTTATTCTGTCTTTTTCCCTTCACTGAACAGCCGCCCACCTCTTCTTGGCACCCATATCAACATTTTGGATGTGCAAATCTGTACCACCAGTATTTGTTGCTCCAGATGTGTAAACGTTAATACCTCAACACTGGACACAGTTTTGATTTGCTGCCAAAGGCTGACTTGGCTCCAGCTGCAAACTACAGAGTTCAGTCTGCCCTGATGTGAAACTGCCTGTGTAAACATGTGTAGGGCCACAGCCCTTTGGCTTGGATCAAAAGGTAGCTTTTCAAAGGGAGCCGCATTGCTGATGCCAATATAAAACACAGAGATAATGCAACTTAGCAACTGACTGCTGCATTGTACAAAACTTGTGTTCTTCAGACCTCACTGTGAATAGTCTGCTGGCATTGGCAGGTTATTGTTCAGACTCCTTTAACCAGCTGTGAAAGGAAAATAAGACTAATTTATATCACTCATGGACCAAAAAGGATTTTTTAAAAAAAATTGCAATGCTATGCACATTTTCCTGTCAGGCCCACTGAATACAGTGAAATATATTTCCAAGTAATATGCATAGGATTACACTGCTGCACATACTGCATATTTAAAGTAGTGAGTGATTTGTAATAAGTGGAGATTCTGGAAAAAACCTCTTTGATTCTTGACAAGTTTCTTTAAATCCCTTTATTTTTTCCAGCACAAAGTCAAAAGTGATTTATTTACTGCACTTATATCCTACCTTTCTTCAAGTACTCAAGCTGGCATGTAGGGTTCTCCCTCTATCAATTTGTCCTCACAACAGCCCTGTGAGGTAGGTTAGAGAGAGAAGAATTGACTGGCCCATGGTAAGATTCATGGCTGAGTGGAGATTTGAACCCTGGTCTCCCAGGTCCTAGTCCGACACTCTAACCACTATGCACCACACTGACTAAAATCTGAAATGGATTTCATTGGCTTCAATTATTGCATTCTGTACATGTCAGCTCAGACGTCAGCCCCATTGAACTCAGTGGGATTTAATCCCTGATGCATATGCACAGAATTGAAGCCTGAGATGATAATTTGTCTCAGTGAAGTGACAGGATGATCAGGTGCTAGAAACAGTAAATGCTGCACATCCTCCTCATTAATCAGTCCCAAATGAATGAATAAATAAAAAGGAGATAAGGGATGTGGACAGGCTGAGAAAGGCTATTTCACATTAGTTTTATTACACAATAATTGTCTCATTGTCATTCAAGTGTTAGCACGGGATCCAACTTTGTTTTCCCACAGAAGGGGCACCAGACATAAAGCTCTCTCAGCATTCTGGCTGGTGTTTTTTGTTTTGTTTTTTGCTTGCGGGAAAAATGTATGTTTTCCTCTAGTCAGCATGCCTATTTTCATTACAAGTACTGCATAGAATTAGGTTGCATGAGTTTCAAGAGCACCTATTACATAATACCTATACCATCCTTACTCTCTGCCATTCTTGTGTCATTTTATGACTCAAATGTGGAAGAGCTCAGAGAACATAATGTCTCACTGATTTTAGAAGATTTCCCTTAATTTCCGTCTGAAAGATAATGTGTATATGATTGTGGTTCAGTGCTTTCTTAAATTGTCATTTGGCTTACGTTGTTTATATATTCTATAATACTTATGTCCACAGAATAGTTACCATTTGGAGCAGACAAATATATGGAGCTATTATGCTTATGAAAGACATATACTCACCAGGAGATCCTGAGATATTTTCAGTCTGTCAGAGGCTGCAAACTACAAAGGAATAATTGTGATAGTCACTCAAAGAACCCCTGGTGAATTGAAAGCCTTAACGTATCATTAAAACGTGGCTATATTCTTACTTCCCTTGGTTAAGTATGTAGCCAACATGCTTGGCCAACGTAAAACTAGATGAGAACACTGTGACCTTTGAATATAGGTATTTTTATTTAATACATTTGTGCAGCATATTTAAACAGCATTCAAAGTGGTTTTATTTCAGGCAGCCTGTGCACTTCGAGTGTAAATTCTCTAATGTTGACAGTTATATTTACTTTTCCTACCCTGCTCCCTTAACAAGCCATTGAAACCAATCTTGTGTCTGTTTTAGACCTGGGCTGCTTTAAGGGATGAGCTTAGGACTGTGATTAAGCATCCGAGCAAAACTAATAGTCACCATGGCTGTGCTCTGCCTCCAGCAAAGCTTCTGAGTACTAGTCGCTGGAAACCACAGGAGGGGAGAGGGCTCTTGTGATCCTGCTTGCTGGTTTCCCAAGGAGGCCTCTGGCTGGCCACTGTGAAAGTGGCGTGTTGGACTAGATGGGCCTTTGGCCTGCTCCAGAAGGCCTCTTGTTCACTGGAAAGACAGATCGTGAAGCTGAGGCTCCGATACTTTGGCCACCTCATGAGAAGAGAAGACTCCCTGGAAAAATCCCTGATGTTGGGAAAAATGGAGGGCACAAGGAGAAGGGGACGACAGAGGACAAGATGGTTGGACAGTGTTCTCGAAGCTGCAAACATGAGTCTGACCAAACTGCGGGAGGCAGTGGAAGACAGAAGTGCCTGGCGTGCTCTGGTCCATAGGGTCACGAAGAGTCGGACACGACTAAACGACTAAACAACAACAACAACAAGGCCTCGTCTTAAGCTCTTATCCTTCAGAGGCAGTTGGGGATGCTCAGCTGGCATGAAGGGAACAGTTTAGGGATGGAAAAGGAGCTGGGTGTTGTCAAAATGATGATTGCAAGTGCACTCCTGGTTCCTGTTTTGGAGGCTGGGCTTGATGCTGAAATTGCCCAGTGGCATATGAAGTCAGGTGTGGGAGGCCTCACCCATCTCTCAAAGTGGCCTATTGCACTCAGCTACTTCTGGACGTTGCCCTCTGGCCGGTTCTGCTCTCCCATCTTTGTTATTGAGTGGCAATAACATAACTGTTGGCTTCTGAGGTACAGGAATATGTTACTTCCCCGACCATCCAGTGTGGAAGATACAGTGGTACCTCATGTTACAGACGTTTCAGGTTACAGACGCTCAGGTTACAGACTCCGCTAACCCAGAAATAGTACCTCAGGTTAAGAACTTTGCTTCAGGATGAGAACAGAAATTGTGCTCCTGCGGCGTGGCAGCAGTGGGAGGCCCCATTAGCTAAAGTGGTGCTTCATGTTAAGAACCGTTTCTGGTTAAGAACGCACCTCCGGAACGAATTAAGTTCTTAACCCAAGGTACCACTGTACTGTGATTCCTGCACTGCAGGGGGCTGGATGTCCCTTGGGGTCCCCTGCAACTCTATAGTTTTATGGTTCTATTGTATGCTTTTAATTTTATACATTGTATGTTTCTATTTTTATTTTTTTGAAATTAGCTCATGAACCAGATGTGGGTAGGGCATACTTTTTTTGAAATAAAGACGAACAAAGCTATTTCCACCTGCATTATCCATGCAGTCCTTACATTAGCCCTGTAAGATAGGCCAGTGTTATCTACCATGCCCTTGTTACAGAGAGGGATCCTAGCCTATTATACAAAGGTGAAGTTTACATGCATTGCTCTGTCCACTTTTGCCTCTGGCCAGGGCTGGCCCAAGACATTTTGGCACTTGAGGTGAACCAAAGATGAGTGGTGATTTACATTGGGAACGGGGGGGGGGGGAGGAGAGTGTCAAATCAACCTTACCCAGCAGCTGAAGTGAGAATCAAAGCTGTAGCAGTGGGGGAAGGGGTCCACTCTGATGCAGAGCCCAAGAGACCCCAATAGAGGGCAGTCCTGCCATTTCCTTCCTAGGTGTGGGAGGAGACCAACAGTGCTTTCTATGTGCCAAGCAGCTTCTGTAGAGGCAGAATGTGACTGGGGTGGTGGCAGCCAAGGAGGCTGCAGATCTAGCCTCTAAGGAGAGCATAGCAGCCATTGCAGTAGCATTGGGTGATGCATTCATTGGGGGACAGATCTGCTGCCTGAGGCAGTTGCCTCACGGGTGGACTGGCCCTGCCCATCCCTACCATGAGCCCCCAGAAGGGCCCTCAGGCTCAAAAAGTTTCCCTACCCCTGGAGTAGGCCCTCATTCAGGTTACAAGATAATACAAGGTGTCACAAGACAATGTAAATGCCAGCACCATTTTATGAAACAGATCACCTGTGTGACTACTGTCCTGTATCCTAAGGAAGCATTTGTTTAAGCTCTCCCTATCACAAGAACCTGAATCAGAGTAGGTGGTTGTACTATACAATATAAACACAAATCCATGTCCAAAAAAATGGTAAAGTAAAGGTAAAGTACCCCTGCCCATACGGGCCAGTCGTGTCCGACTCTAGGGTTGTGCGCCCATCTCACTTAAGAGGCCGGGGGCCAGCGCTGTCTAGAGACACTTCCGGGTCACGTGGCCAGCATGACGAAGCTGCTCTGGCGAGCCCCCACCAGCGCAGCACACGGAAACACCGTTTACCTTCCCGCTATAAAGCGGTACCTATTTATCTACTTGCACTTAGGGGTGCTTTCGAACTGCTAGGTGGGCAGGAGCTGGGACCGAAAGACGGGAGCTCACCCCACAGCGGGGATTCGAACCACCGACCATGCGATCGGCAAGCCCTAGGCGCTGAGGTTTTACCCACAGCGTCACCCGCTGTGGTAGTCTGCATTAAATCAAGGATATTGGGCATGAATTATGTTTATGCCCTCTCTGGAGCCAATCTGGGGAAGACACAGCACAAGAGTTAAAAATCCTGCAACGCTCATCATTAATGGGAGCTTTGCCAGCTAGCTAATGATTTGGGGATTATGTTCTGAGGACTTATCCTCATGTTGCTTAATTTGTGGTGAGCTGTGCAATTTTAGCACATCAGCCAAAATATATTAGCTAACATGAAAATGATGGTGTTAATATAGCAGACTCTCTTAAGTGTAAGCACATTAGTTCATTGAGATAAATACTCCATGCAGAGTAATGTAGCTCTATCTTTAATACTGCTAGATTATTATTTTGGCACGTTTTAGCTAGTACTGCTTGGCTGATGTATCTTAAAAATTCACACCTTCTGATACCTGTAAATGCCTCTCATGAATGAATCTTAAAAGCATACAAATTGCTGATCAAGGCTAAACTTTTCATCATTGCTGCTGCATCAAGTGCCTTCATCCTGTTTTCCAAAGTTTAAGATGCTTCCAGGAATTTATTTGCTCTTCTTTCCACAGAATGATGATGAAGAAAACTGCACTGTGTTTGCCCTTTTGAAATGAAAACAGCTGTGAGAAATCCATTTGATCCGGATTATTGTTTGGGCTTCTTTTAAAATTATTTATTTGCTTTTCCCCCAGGTCTTTGCCTTAGCAACCTAAATTGCTAACATATCCAGGGACAGGAGAAATACATCTCAATAATAATAGCTTTTTGGAAAATGCTGTTATGTGATTTGATCCTATGCTTTACTTTTTGATGCTAGTCCACATCACAATACATTATATTATAAAGAGTATCAGAACTAGATGTCATCAAAACCTACTATGTGAAATTCCTCTTTTCTAGCACGAAAATCAATATGGTATGCTAATCTGTTCTCAGAACATGGTGTGCTATGCTATGCTGTGGCAAAGTATCATATATATCATTATTCATCCAAAGTATAAGACCCAAAATTACATGCCATGACATACTAGTCTCTGCTTTACAATTACTAGAATGCAATAGAAATTCATTAGTTAATGGAGCAAGCTTTTTTCCCCTCTTGCTCTGGACTGTAGGACTCAAACCAATGGCTTCAAGTAACAAGAAGGGAAGTTCCAACTAAACATCAGGAAGAACTTTCTGATGGTAAGAACTGTCTGATAGTGGAACAGGCTCCCTCAGGAGGTGGTGGCCTCTTCTTCATTGAAGGTTTTTAAGTGGAGGTTGGATGGCTTTAGTGGAGATTCCTGCATTGCAGGGGGTTGGCCTAGATGACCCTAGGGGTCTCTTCCAACTCTACAATTCTATGCTTCTAAGGCTCCAGGGAACCCAAAACGTTAGAAGAGTCCTGCTAGGTCAGAACAAAGATTGATCTAGATCAGCATTCTGTATCCCACAGGGGCCAACCAGATACTGCTGGGAAGCTGAAAAGGAGGTTATGAAGGCAATAGCTCTCTCTCTCTCATTGTTGCTCCCCATCAACAGGTACTGGGAGGCCTGCTACCTCTAAACCTGCAGAATGGTTATAGCCATCTTGACAAGTCTTATAACCCAAGTCAAGAGATACCACCATTCTATTATTACAATGCTTCTCAGTAGAAATATTGTTTTTTCTGTCTAGCTTCGTATTGTCTACATAGCAGTGGCCACCCAGGCAGAAGCCTTTCACGTCACCTGCCACCTAATCCTTAAAAAAAATATAAAAAAATAAACCTGGAGATGCAGCTATAGAATTTGGAACCTTCTGCAGGCAAAGCATATCTCCTATCACTCAGCTATGCTTCTTCCAAATAGGAGGCTTCCAAATACGACCCACTGTTCTGGGCCGGGACAGGGAATTCTCTGTATTGCTAGATCCTGTTTATTTGGGTCATTTAATCACTCCTGATGCAGCCAAATTACTAGGTCTGGCATCAACAATCAGCATGGTCTGTCACCTGCCAAAGCAGAGGAGCTGCTGGCCAATGGAGTCGCTGAGGTGATCATCTATTTCCACGTGGGGAAAGTGCCCACTGGCAGAGAAAGAAATGGCGTGCAAAAGAGTTGTGCTTTGCTCCAGGTAATCCCCTCTTGTCAGGAAATAAGAGATCACCCCGAAAGACCCCTCTGACATCACAGGGGCCCCCAGAGTGATCTTCAGTTTCCTGGCAGGAGTAGTAGAGGGAGCAGAGAACAACCCTTTCAGGCTCCTATTAGTACCACTGGCACTGAGCTGGGAACAAGCAGTGATCAGCTGCAAATCATCATATTAGGAGGATGTCCAGAAAAGCACCTGGAAAAATATGGGTGAAGGAACTGGGATTGGCTGCAGCTCCCTGCTGCACACCCAGGTGGGTTGCTGTGTAATATGTAAAATGGTCATAAGGTTCTCAGCCTGAAAGACATTTGCAGGTCAACTCTTCCGTTTCAGAATGTGGACTTCTCTTGAGACATAGAAATCCCCATGTAGTGTTGGTGTGGGTTTAACAATGGGTTAAATTACACCATGCTTGGTGTCATGTCTTGAGGAGCATGTCCCCCATATCTGGATGGTCCTAGATAAGGGTGTCAGGTGCACTGGGTTACCGTAGCAACAGCAGCAAGGTTGAGTGCATGACTAGCTGAGTCGTTCACCCTCCCATTGGTTCACGAATGCTTTCATTATGTCTTGTTGTCCTGCCCTGTCCTGTTAGGGTCTGACTCTGGATCTGTAAGAGTCAGGGGAGGAGCCTGTGGGTTTTACACAGCAGCATTTCTGTTTTTACATGTGTATCTTTACTTCAAAGACCAGAAGAACTGTATATAATAGCTTTGTCTTGTGTCTGGAGAAAATAAACCCTTTGTCACTTGGAACTGTGTTGGAGCAAAGTTTCCCCCTTAACTGGGGACTCTGAAACAAGCTGTTCTGCTGGGAGCAAGAAATCTCTGAAGACTCTGCTGGGGCTCCCCATACTCTGCTGATACCACACACTGGTTGAGCTGTTGTGAACTACCAACTACCAGTACTTCTACAAGGTCAAAACCATGTGTCCTGGTGCTCTGTAGATTTGGAAAACCCAATAATCTTCACAGTAAAGAGCTTCTTCCTAGTTGGGCACCCAGTTTTGGGGAGATCATCAGACCAAGCATTCTTTAGTTCAACCTGTGCCAACCTGGTGTCCTTTAAATGTTTAGGGCTACCATTTCCATCAGCCCCAGCAAGCACAGCCATACTGGCTGAGACTAATGGGAGCTGTTGTTAAAAACTTCAGCAGCCTGGAGAAGGCTTCTCTCAGACCATAAGGCATCAACTAAAGGCTATTAATAATAACTGACATTTACAGAGACATGCCTTTACACAAAGCAGCCTAAAAACATGGTACAGATTTGCAAAGGATGGGTGACAGCCCCATCTGGCACAAATAACCATATCACCAATAAATCCAATGGTGCTCGGATGATTTTCATGGGTCCTGTGTGTCTATAGCATACTTTATGTATGCCGGTTACCTGCAGCAGATTTGTTTTTTAATCAGATTGTTTTACACTGCCTGAGGAAATCACCACCCACTGAAATGTAGTCACTTCTGAAACTAAACTCACTATGACAGATATACATCACCATGATCTAGTTACATAGGTAAGGCATGAAAACAGCATTGTATTATATTGCATTCTAGCAAAATGTCTATTATTATAACAGGTGGTATTTGTGGACGGAGGACTACATAAGTTGTCCCCTTGGAGTGCAAAGACTTTTAAGTATTCTGCATTTTACTATCCTGCAGAATCAGTGGAGGCCCAGCCACTTACCATCTTGAGTATAGGACTAGTTTTGCTCTCACTGTGTCCCTATATGCATTCCTTACAAAAGTTATTTTCCATGTAAAAATCAATTGGCAATCATTCATTTATGTAGGAGAAAGTAGCAGGCTGCACTTGGAAGCAACAGTGAGGTGGGGGCTGTATTACCCTCTGCTGAGTTGTCTGAGTTGAGAGGTCAGTTCAAATCTCAGAAGATCTCCCACATTGTGGTCTTGGTCACACTAGAGTGTGACAGAATCTTGGGAACTAACCTTTATACTGAGAGACTAAATGTGATGAGGGTGTTGATTATTACTACAATTTATAATATATTGACAGCAATACTTCTAGTGGCTTATAGATTTTTTAAAAGACATAAACAAAGATCAAAATGGTTAAAACAACAAACTCCAAATTCAACTGAACAATAGCAAGTGTGGCAAATGGAAGCTTCAGGAGGGATATTGGGCAAGAAAGTAAGATCACTGAACTGTTTCAAGTGTGTTTTGCAACCCATGATGCAAGACAATATTCATGGCTTGTTTTATAAACCACAGCTAGTACATATTTGCACAGCACATCTTAATGTACTGGCTCACTTTTGAATCCAGGACTCCACTAGTTCAGTCACTAGATTGCAATACCTCGTGTTTCTTGGGAAGACTCTTATACAACTACATTGATTAGGTCTGCTTGTGTTTAGCTTGGCAGCCCAGGAACTTAAGAGTAGAGGAATGCGTGTCAAAAACACACACACACACAAAAACCCAAGTCCACTCTCCTTGTTTACTTTGACAGAAATAGTTTTGGCATAATGTCTCAAGGATGAAGTAATCAGAGAATTAATTGGCAATCAACGGAAACAACTTAGGGGAACAAATTCACGACTTGCTGGCTAGAAATTTCTGTCTTCCACAAAGGGAAGCTACTTAGTAGTGGAAACTATGGAAAGCAAGAGAGGCCATCTAATGATACTGGCTGCCAAAGAATTGTGGGGCTACGAAGGTAGCAGGGAGCCATGGACCAGAAGCTGCTGCTGAACAGGAGAATAAACTTTGAAAAGGCACTGTAGTGCCACTGGCAGAAGTTTATGGTCCCATACGGCTCCCATGTGTTGGGGAGATGTTCAGCTTGAATGGGTAGATGGGAGGGGAGGGTGAGAAAGGAGCAGCTGGAAGAAGCTCCAAACAAAGTTGGGGAAAACATGTGGACTAGGGAGAAGAAGTGGGACACGTCACTCATTGTGATCTGAGGTCCAGAGGGGTGGCAATGAAAGAGGAGGAGAAGCAACGGAGCCTTGTTGGGAGCCTCGTCTCAGGAGGATTGTCCTGTGGAGTCCAGGTAAAGTTTGCATGTAGACTCATCCTTTCCTTAGTCAATGAGTAATTTGTGTCTTCCAAAGCTGATGGGAACTACGTGACATAACAAACCATCTTGAAATTTGAATGTGGCAAATAGACCAGAAGAGAAATCCAGGCAGAAGAAAGGAGACTCTATCTGAAAAAAGCTCAGTCTTACTTAAGTGAATGTTCATAAGAGTAGTAAGCAGTGCAAGATGAGTTTCTTGCAGGAAGAAAGTAAATAACTGTAATTGTTTCTGTGTGGATATTCTGTGTGTGACAATATAAGCCTCTGAAAGGTACAGATTACCTATGTAGGCTATGTAGTTATTATGTATCTGTCGGTGCACAACTGCACAGACCCAAGGTCATCCGATTT
The DNA here is from genome assembly GCF_964234715.1 of Podarcis melisellensis. NCBI lineage: Eukaryota > Metazoa > Chordata > Lepidosauria > Squamata > Lacertidae > Podarcis > Podarcis melisellensis. Next base: position 43,545,394 of record NC_138542.1, on the reverse strand, counting down.
TCTTCATTTTATTCTTATTTTATTCGTTCCAAGACAACTTGCCACTTTTAGTGTAGACCCCTATTTATCTATCATCTATCATCCATAGTGAATAATGGGCAAAATGTACCTAGAGGTGAATCTATCTAGATCTTATATCTTCTTTTATAACCATTGCATTTTCTCTAATGCAATGTAACTCATTTTCAAAATCTTTTTTTTTTAAAAAAACAAAACCCAATAAAACTCTGCAAATGAAAGCCAACTAAGAGACAGTTAATGTAGCAGGAAGCCTGAAAGGCATATTTATCTCTCTTGATCATTGAAAATGAAAGCCTGATATGCTTAGCATAGTAATCAGAGAATAAGCAATGAAGCATATAATTTTATTGCATCAAATTCTATGGGCAAAATTGGGCAAAAGAGTTTTAAAGAGCGAGGCACAAAAGGTATCTGCAGCTTTGTTTAAAATCTCAATAGCTACACTTTTTCATGCACAAATTTCACTTCATATTTTGAGTAGAAACATATGTCTTTATTAAATCTATCAATTCAGCAAATTCTTAATTTGCTATCAGATCTGAATTATTATGTGCAATATTATTTAGCAAGTTGTGTGACACAAATGCATTTTCCCCTTCATTCTAAGGACTCTACTAATAGCATGTAGTTCACATATGGACCAAATTACCTGAGTTCAATGAGACTTCTTGCCTGATCCTGAGACTTTCTGCATGAGCATGTCACTCCTGAAGATCATGCATTTTAACTGCTTATAACAGCATAAAGTTTGGTAAGCTAATGGCATGGTAAGCCATTGTTACCCAGTAATATATCTATCACAGATACGTGTATTTTTGTATTTGCTATCAGTGTACCAATAATTTAAACCAGTAGTCTGCATTAGGATACCGTATTCCAGCACAATAATGTAATATTGTGCTGGAATATGGTAATAAAGTAATAGGGGGCTGAGGATTTTCCAGAAGAAAAAATTTCTTGCCACTTTCAACTTTCTTCAGTTAGTCTGGATGGAAGTATTTAACTGGTGCATTGCTTTAAAAAAGAAAAGAAAAGAAGAATGCAGAAGCAGCCTGTGTTTTAACAGCAGAAGCAATTGAATGTGCTGCTTATAATCACTGAAATCCGAATCACATCTCTCCTAATTCAAACACAATTTTTAAATCAGTGGAAAAACCTGGAAATGTGTGTCAAGCTCTCCTGTTTTGCTCAAAATTGTATGAGAGCAGTTTACAAATATCTGAGCAACTGAAAACTAGTTAAAGGTCTTTAACCTTCCTTAGCAACACTCCCACTATTCCTGGCCCAGTATTGTTTTAGTCAATAGATGCAGTCAAAAGCAAGCAAAAGCAGACCTCACTTCCTCACATTCTTGTGTTAAGTACAGCATGTTCTCATCAGGCTGCAGGAGATAGCAGCCTCTCGGAAATGAAGGCCATATTTGGCAATGGGACAGAATAACCTTGAATATCTGCAGCTGTATTGGGGGGGGGGAGTAAGAGTTCTGTGGTGATGAAAACTGAGGGGGTGAACATTTCCCCTTTGCCGTAAGGATTTAAGACAGATGCACATAAAATCTCTCCTTGCTATGTCTCTGCTTATCTCTGTCATATGTAGGAATAAAATATATTGGAAATAGAATACCTTGGGGAGAAATGTTGAAAGCAAATAGGGAAGAGAAAATTGGGGAGGAATCTGAAGCTGGGAACTGACATATTTGCGCATTATTTGGCTGCAGAGTGTAGAATCCTGGTGACCTGAGAGCATCACACACGTCTAGTTGCAGCAGATGTTGTTGTTTTTTATCACATGGAAGAGGAATGTCATGTGAGGAGAGGGGATGAGAAATGAGGATATCGGATAGGAATGACAAATTCCCCATACATTCTTTAGGGATGGTGGGATTCATGACTAAAAGTGATTGAGAGATTCATGTTGGTGGTCACACCTGTTTGTTTGTATTTTTCAAATAGCATTTGCTTGTTGAAAACTTTTCTGTCCCACTTTTCCTTCAAATGGTCCTCAGCAGCTGACAACATTAAAAGCATCAGTAAAAAGGAAAACAATTAAGTAGAAATAATACGGACAGCAAGAGAGCAAGAAAAAATGGCAACAGCTCAGCAGACATAAGGGGCATTATTCCATCCTCAAATCTTTCTTTAAATTGTCTGACAAAACCCAAGCAGTAAAGTTGACAGGCAGGCCTCTCTATGGAGGGCATTCCAAAATTTGGATAAAGGGAGGTATATAAATCAAATAATAATAAATAATAACAGTTATGTCCTGTGTTCAGGAAAGCCCACTTGTGTGTTTCTATCCATCATATTTCAGGCAACCAGTGAGACTTCACTTCTTTGGGTCATGGATGGAGCCTGGTAGAATCTGGCATGTCATTTGTTGAGCTGTGTTTGAATTTGGTGGACCAAAGCAAGACTAGGCAGAACTTGGCAGGTTTGGCGCATAGAAATATCTGCTGGATCATTGATGGAGCCTGATGGTGCCAGAGGTGGAGATTTCAAAGCACTGAAAGGACCACACGAGGATTTGGGTCTAGTTGTGATGTTGGTAGATAGGACAATGTCTCAACATAAAACTTCCCCAATCAAGTAGGAAGAAAGAACATAAAAACATAAGAGGAGGCTGCTGGATCAGGCCAATGGCCGATCTAGTCTAGTATCATGTACTCATTGTGGTCAACCAGATGCCTCTGGGAAACAAGAGCACCTTCCCCGCCTGTGTTTTCCAGCAACTAGTATTCAGAAGCATTACTGCCTTCAACCATGGAGCCAGAGCATAGCCGTCATGACTAGTCACCGTTGATAGTCTCACCCTCCATGAATTTGTCCAATCCTCTTTCAAAGCCCTCCAAGCTGGTGGCTGTCCTGTGGGCGTGAATTCCATAGTTTACCTAGGAGTGGAGGTTGGATTTGTTGATCCAAAGGAGCCTGTGTGAAGAGTTCAGACTCATTCCCCCTCTGCCCCCTACCTTCCTGCTGCCCCAAAAGTGCTTTGCACTCAGAATTAGTGCTTTTGGCATAGGAACTCAACACAGCATGGAAGCATACTGTATGAAGGTCAGCTTTGGGCAGGAGGAGGGCTGATGCACTCCTCATCACTCAATGCCGACCTCACCTTTCAATACGATGGCACCAGATCCATATTTCATCTCACAGATCAACTGCCATTGTGTCTAGCATGGCCCATATTTTAACACCATTTCATTTAAGCAGACATGGAATGAATGCTGACTAGCACTGCAGCCGTATTTTGTTTTGTTCTGTTTCAGCACAAGCGCAGGGCTTGATTCAAACTTTGGCAGAGCTAATGAGAATCCTTCCAGCAAGAAGTTCCCCCACAGGATATGTTCTCACATGGACTTGCTTCGGCAGTCAGCCCTTCTCCTGAGCCAACTGGATTAACTAGCTTCCATGGAATGGCTTGAAGGAGAAGAAGAAGTAATTATCACTTATGTCAGTGAGAAATTCTAATATAGTGGCAGCGAAATCATTTGTTTTCCAATAGGCACTGCATTAATAAAATAGATGCTTGTAGATGAGGCAAGATTGGTTGAGAATCAAGGGAAATGAAGTCAGTGCTTTTGTGAATTTTTATTCTTTTTTCTTTGGTCACCTTTGGAGATGCCATGGTATCTGAGTTGGCAACCCCCACACTAACCCCTTATTTGCACAGTCCCTATATATGTACAAACGCTACATACTCCAGAGTCTATGGCTGTGTACACACTATACCTTTAAAGCACATTCAAAACATGTGATTTCCCCTCAAAGAATTCTGGGCACTGTAGTTTACTAAGGGTTGCTGGGAACTGTAACTGTATGAGGGCTAAACTGCAATGCCCAGAACTCTTTGAGGGGAAGCATGTGCTTTAAAGATACTGTGTTTATGCATCCTATACACATAGTTGAGAACATTGCTATGGAGTCGCAGCATGAGACCACACACCCTCTTGCATGCTTATGACTGAGGCACTTCCCTCAGCTGTGGCTGCTGACATCTTGAAGTTAACCTTCAGTGCTGTTTTTAAGCTGATTCTGCTGTTCTGCTGGGTTTAATTAAAAACAAACCAAGAAACCCAATCATTTTATCACTGATACAGTTGTGATTGTTTTGAAACTATGGGGTGGTCGCTCCGGGATTCTTTGGACTGAGAGTAGGCTGTTAAATGTTCCTGCTAAAGAAAGAAACAAACGACTGCTCCCGAAGACGCCTGGTTGGCAAGCTCCATCGAAAGAGACACCCAGGATGGGGAAAGAGGATCAAAATGGGTGGTGAGAGGAGAGCTGGGAGGGGTAAGAGATTGTAAAGTGTAGACGCAGAGAAGAAAACATTGGACTGTCCTGCTGGCTGGATCTAGAGGCACAGATTCTAGAGGCACAGATTCTAGAGGCACAGATTCTGAGGGAGCTTGGGTTGGGGCCAGAGCCCTTTCTAGAGCCCAGAGCATGGGGTAGAAAGGGGGGAAGAGAACTGTAAGCTCAACAGAAAGCCAAAAAAGCCTGCATTTCCATGGAACATGTGTCTGCCTCCCTGTCTGAGGCATAGGGAAACCTGTGACCTGATACTGTAATGACAAGGTGACCTGGCTTTTGATGGGATCCCAGTCACATGGGGAAATTTGTTCACCTTTCAGGAAATACACACACCCTCCCGCAGGTCAGGGCTTAGACTGGAATCATAGAGAGAAGGTGTGGCTCAGTGGCAGAGTACATGCTTTGCTTGCAGAAGGTCCAGGTTTAACTTCTGATATCGCCTGAAACCCTGGACAGCTGCTGCCATTCGATGATACCAAGATAGATAGGCTGACGCTCCAGCTTGGTATAAGGTAAGTTCCTATAGCCTATGTCTCTAATGCCCCTTGAGGTGACACCTTGGCTCTCAAAGGCTGTGACACTGAGGGGTCCAATACACCGTGATGGGACCTTTCCCCAATATCTGGTCCAGCATCACAGTAGGAGCAGAGGTGGTGACAGACCCATGCCGAAAACCCAGACCTGAGATGAGAATGTCTGCTCAACAGTCCAAGGTTTGCTGCCGCTCAGCCTTACTTTGGAGGAAGAGGCAAGCATTAATTTCCTCAGGAGAGTGAAGAAAATCCTCAGGGATGATTCACACCCTGGCCGGCACTTTCTTGATCTCCTGCCCTCGGGCAGAAGATATAGAAGCATGATTAGTCACACCAACAGGGTAAAGAACAGCTTCTATCATTGGGCTGTTAGGCTGCTGAATGAAAAGATAACAACAGGGCAACTGACTTTCGGGTTTGGTGGCTGTGCATCAGTAAATTAAGACTAAGAGAGCTGAGTGGGGGGTGCTTGTGTAATCTCACTGTATACAAGTTGTACAATAAAGTATTTCAATGTGTATTTACTTTGGAGGAAGAGGCAAGCCTTAAAATGAAACTCCTTCATCTCTGCCTCTTAGCTGCTGTTGCAACTAAGAAGTGCCACATATAATCTTGTCTAACCCAACTCTGGCTTCTGCTGGACAGCTCCCCAACTGGTCCAGGCCACTGGATCAGTCCATGTTCTGACTGTTGGTAGCCACTGCCCTTCTGACTGTTGGTAGCCACTGCCCTGGGTTGATAGAAATGGACACAAGCTCTGCTTGTCTGAAGGACAAATAACAAAAGAGTTCAACCACCACAAGCAATAAGGGGTCTGTCACACTACCTTCAGCTGCCTGAAAACATAAGCACGACCAAAACAATTGTCCCCAGTCTTAAATTATAAACAGTAGGCACAGGGAAATGGCATTGTTTTATAAACAATACTGTTGTCTCGCCAGCAGTAAAGAATGTTACACATCAAAATCAATAGGAATTCAAAGGATGATAATATGGGAAATGGAGGAGGAACGGGTCTCAGGAGACCCAGAAAATGCAACATCTGGGATTTGTGTGTGAAATTTTACAGTTTATGTCTTATAGAACCTGTGATCAAGAAGGTCAGGTTATGGATCCCCAGATGTGAGGGGATTTATTGCTGCCTTTCATATCCTAAATGAAGCAAGATCAAAGTCACCTCGTCTCACAGGACCAAGGCTGCCGAAAAGCGGGTGCATCCTCCTCTTTGGTCTATTTGACCTCAGAGATTTGTGCTGCCGTTTCAGCCTTTTGATATTACATACTTTGGTCCTTCTCTGCTGGGAATGGCTGATCAGACATTTTCATTATGGAATTCATTTTAAAAGGAAAGACTGTTTATTTGGAGGGGGGAGCGATTAATTATTAATAAGAATTTATAGAGAAAGTCAGTGAGAATATTATTACCAGAGAAATATGGTACGGCTGGTACTTCAGAAGAAAAAATCTCCAGCAAATCATAGAGAGTAAAAGTGTGTGTGTGTGTGTGTGTGTGTGTGTGAGAGAGAGAGAGAGAGAGAGAGAGAGAGAGAGAGAGAGAGAAAGAAAGAAAGAAAGAAAGAAAGAAAGAAAGAAAGAAAGAAAGAAAGAAAGAAAGAAAGAGGTAAGCAGGTTCCAAGTATTTAGAGAATATATTCTTGCACATTTTATTTAAACAGTTTAATAATGCAGCCCTATCCATGTTTACATTGTTGTTTTAAATGCTGTGATATTGCCACCACCAATTTTCAGTATCAGTCCTCAGGTTAACGTTGACTATATACATATATCATCTTGGCCTTAAAGCAACTTACCTGAAAGAGGGGCACATATGCATGAGGCTCCTTCCTGCTTTTGGCCTGAAGTTCTAGAACTGAACTATACGTATGGAAGAATTTTGTTGTTGGGTGGGTGGAACTGGTCCAAAACCCCCGCACCAACATCCCACTTTGAAATGTATGCAGCTTGCATGCCTTAATTTGTAGAATAGCAGGCAACGGGGCTCAAGCCTACCTGAAAACCAGGCATTTGGGACAGTAGGTTTAGGAGAAGGAGGGGGGTAATTATGATGGTGATAATTGTGAACTGCCCTTCAACAAGAATTCTCAGACTGGTAAGCAGTCTACAGTAAAACACAGAATAAAAACATCAACACCAAAAACACCGTTATTGTAATTATCATAAATATAGCTGGCCGCAACACAGAACATAGTCATAAAGTGATGGAGGAGACATCTCATTAACCTGTGCAGGCCAGGTGGAATCGATACATCTTCAGTTGGTGGTGAAAAGACTACTTTTCCCATTAGTCCTGAGCCACACTGGCTGAGGATAATGGGAGTTGGTGTCCAACAATGTCTACATGGTCACGGGATTCCCATCTCTGGTGTAGACTGACAGTGCAATTCTATGCACATGTACTTGAGTTCAGTGGGACTTATGTCTGAGTAAGTATATACATATGGGGTGGAATTGCATGGATGGAAAAGGGTGCCACACTGCGGTGGCAGAGGTGGTGTTGTCCATTTGGTAATGTAAAACCTGTTTATTTGAAATTGTAAAACTTAAAACATTTGAAAGGGAGGGGGGGACTGCAAAACTAAGGTTGAAAAATTCTGTTGAACTCAGCTAGACCTCTTTTTGAACAGCCATAGGATCAGAGTGCTTGCCTTTTTTCTTAGCAGTGTTAACCTAACAATGATTAGCCCACATAAAACAAGAAGGAAACTATATTTCATTAAATATGGAAATGAACTCAGATTTATTCGTATTTGAACCAACTCTGACTAATTCCTAAGGGTACCAAGTGGCTGGGTTGGAGCTGTTCCCAGGCTGTTAGGAGATGAAGGTCATACTTCAATGGAAGGGTAATTGAATTTTCTCAGGGGGTTACCATAAGACCAAGCAGCTGAAATACATGAATTCTGTGTCTCTGCCATTTTTTTTTTATTACTTTGTCAGTCATTTCTCAAATGAGAAACTATGCAATTCTGATTAATCATGATATAAACCTTATGGATGATGGCCAGCAATACTGACTTAGCCCTCTCAAGGCAATAACAAAATCCTCCCCAGTTTAATGAAAAGCAAATTAGCACAACTCCTGACCAACTCGAGGAAGGCTGTGGTCAAACAAATCCATTTGTAAAGCAAAATGGGGCACACAGTGAATCAGTCATACGACTGTTTTCCCATAGGCCCAGCCTCTGCTTGTATTACCTCAACTCCTTTTATTCCTTTTGGTGTGAATCAGACCTGACGGTGTCTAGTTTGCATACAGCTAGTGGCCTAACATCGGGGGGGGGGGGCACACAGGGGAAATTGCCCGAGGCACAAAACTGTTAGGAGCGCAAAATTTGGTATCGTAATGCCTTAGACACGTTGTGAATGTGGCCATAAAATAAACCTATCCGGCCTGCAACAAAATATTGCAGCATAGAGCCACAGGATTCCAGGCACTTCATTCTTCAAGCTTTTAATGTTTAATAGGTTATTGTATTTTAGTGTTTTGTTGGAAGCCGCCCAGAGAGGCTGGGGGGACCCAGCCTGTTAAGTTGTGGGTGAACAAATCAGACGACACAGCGATTCTTCAAACAGCTCTTGTTTATTCACAGGCCAGAACAGAACTGAACTGAAGGGTTCAGTCTGCATGCTTATATAGAGCTCCAGTACAACGTAACTGTAACAATTTTCTAAAACTATCCAATCACTGAACATCACTTTCGATCCCTTATTTGCATAACTATCTACAGTATCCCCCTGCTGGCCCAGGGTGAGAACTTCAGTACATAACACAGCCAGATGGGTGGGGTATTAATAATAATAATAATAATAATAATAATAATAACAATAATAATAATAATAAATTCTATTCTCCCTTTCCCTGATTTTCTGACCCCCTCCCTCTCTATAAGCATTCAACGAACATGGAACACTCAGTCCCCACTGGGCTGTTCTAAGGTCTCCCTTCGTTTTTCCCCCTATTGATTTGTACGTCTGCAAGCCTTGGTTGCCCCCCAGGCCTACAGCTGCAATCTCCTTGTATGCTGCTGGTGCTGTTTTGGTGACATACACAATGACACTCAAGAGTCTTAACACTGGAAGTAGAATGAAATGCTAAGAGGCACTGTTTTTATTGGATCATTTTTTGTTGGAGAGAGTCAGGCCAAGCAACTGAACTTCAGACTCCTTTATTTCCCATTTAAAGGTTGTTTATACGCAGAATGTCGTATCAGAAAACAGATAATACAGGGGGGGAAATGTGGTGGTTGTTTTTTCTTCAGCCAATAGACACTTGTAGATGGATTAATCCAATATATAAGGTTCCAGTTAACAAATAAACAGTTTCGCTGTGATGAACTGACAGATTAATCCAAAAACCCTCATCATATCAATAAAACATGGCTTTCCACTTGACAGTTAGGATTTAAATTGTTCCAGGATAAAATGAATTGTAGCTGTATCTTCTCAGAAGACATGTCAAGCATTCTCCCTTTCGTACATTTGTCTTTAAAAAGAATTCAGTCTATTCATTTCTGTTGTAAACAAGTATGTATTTAGCCAAGCTTGAATTAAAGGGGAAGTCTTATTTCTCCAAGTCTTTCAACGATAAGGCGCTTGCCAGCCACTGCCTACTTTCTCTGTCGTAAGAACATTTTTAAGACTCAACAGAGTCAACGGCCTTGACGGCCTTATGTCAATTCATCTAATAACCTTGATCCGATAGGATCTAATTTTCTGGCATTTCCATCAAGTCTAGGCAAGGAACACAGGGAACAGTCTTCTACTGAGTCAGATTATACTGAGTACACCTTGCTCAAGACTGTCTACACGGACTGGCAGCAGCTCTCCAGGATTTCATACAGCAGATGGCAGGGCAGTGGGGCAGCTCACCTGGCCTAATGTCACCAGCATTGGGGGTGGCAAGGCCTCTCTCCCTCCCACCAAGCAGCAGCAAAATGGGGGGCAGGGGAGCACTACTCCTCTACCCCAGTGACCGCCACTGAGCAGGAGACATTCCCAGCCCTATTTGGTGGGGTGCCATGGATTAAACCTTGGGTTTTCTAACATAAAAGGCAGATGCTACTGGCCCTTCTCTAATTATTATTATTATTATTTATTTAATTTCTATACTGCACTATACCAGAAGGTCTTAGGGTGGTTCGCATAAAATATCAAATACATAAAATCAAAACAAAAACAACAATCATTTTTTTTTAAAAAAAAAAACACCCCCCAAAGAGCCAACATTTTAAAAAAGGTATAGGATGTCGTTCAAGTCAGGCCTGGTTAAAAAGAAACGTTTTTGCCTGGTGCCTAAAGGTGTATAGTGAAGGCACCAGGCGAACTTCCTTGGAGAGATAAAATTAAGGCCCAAGTAAATGCCATGTTAATTGGAGGATGGATGGTTTTTGAAAGGGAAGCCGAAGAAGAAGAAGAAGAAGAAGAAGAAGAAGAAGAAGAAGAAGAAGAAGAAGAAGAAGAAGAAGAAGTTGTTATTTATTATCTATACCCCACCCATCTGGCTGGGTTTCCTCAGCCACTCTGGGCGGCTCCTAACAGAATATCATTATCATTATTAATAAAGTGATAAAACTTCAAACATTAAAAACTTCCCTAAACAGGGCTGCCTTCAGAAAATCAAATAGTTGTTTATTTCCTTGACATCTGATGGGAGGGTGTTCCACAGGGTGGGAGAAGTGGGGCCGGTTAATTTAACTCATCCAGATACTATTTGCATGCCAGCGGAGGCTTCCCTCAAAATGGCAAGGATCCTTTTTGGTGAGGTCATTTCTGTCTGACCTTGGCAGGGAGAGATGCAGTTAAACTTCCCCTCCCCATCCCACACAGTCCCCAGGCAGCTCAGGATTTCCTTCCATTACTATTTACACAACAACAAGTGCACTGTTTCTTTGGCCCTCTGGGGGTCCTCCCTCCTTGCAACACCAGCAAGCAGATGTGTCATTCTGAAATTCATATTGCAATGAAGTTGGAGATAAGTGCTTGTTAAACTCCTGTTAAACTCATCATGCTAATCCTAACAGATTTAGCATGTTAGCACATGTTTGTTGTTCGGCGGTAATACAGTGGTACCTCGGGTTAAGAACTTAATTTGTTCTGGAGGTCCATTCTTAACCTGAAACTGTTCTTAACCTGAAGCATCACTTTAGCTAATGGGGCCTCCCACTGCTGCTGTGCCACCACCACGCGATTTCTGTTCTCATCCCAAAGCAAAGTTCTTAACCCAAGGTACTATTTCTGGGTTAGCGGAGTCTGTAACCTGAAGCGTCTGTAACCCGAGGTACTACTGTACTGCCAATTAGAACGTTTTTCTCACTGGGCTGCATACTTTGCTGCCCTAGTCCAGCAAGGGAGATCTGCGTGGCAAAGTAGACTCTGACATACAGAAGGTGCTAACATAGGAAACTAACTTCATGCTTGTCTTGCTAGCCCAGGACTAACTGCTCTAACAGGCAGCAGCACTCCAGAGTCACAAGGTAGGAGTCTTCCCTGGCCCTATTATTAGAGACCCCTTTTAACCGGAGATGCCAGCGATGAAAGGGTCTTTCTACACACAAGCATGTGGTCTGCCATTGAGCTACAGCCCCTTGTTCTGATTCAGCAGTAGCCAGCAGGTTTTCCCAGGGACAGTTGGGAGTCTGAAAAAGACTCTGGCGGTTCCCTCCCTGTGAGAAGCGAGGTTACAGGGAACCAGGCAGAGGGCCTTTTCGGTGGTGGCGCCCACCCTGTGGAACGCCCTCCCACCAGATGTCAAGGAAATAAACAACTATCTGACTTTTAGAAGACATCTGTGGGCAGCCAGGTTTAGCGAATTTTTAATGTTTGGTGTTCTATTGTGTTTTTAATTCTATTGGGAGCCACCCAGAGTGGCTGGGGAAACCCAGCCACATGGACGGGGTATAAATAACAATTATTATTATTATTATTATCATCATCATCATCATGGGACAAACGAAAGTGTGGATGAGCGCTTAGGTTTGTGCAGCTGAAGCAGATTAAAGCACTCTGTCACTCTAGTACAACAAATCCACTTTAAAAAAAGAATTAGACTTCTCCCACTTTAGAAACTGATAAGGAAATGTGCTGAAAAGTGTGGAATGAACCATGATTAACAGGACAAAATATAAGCAGCCCACAAGCAAATCAGGACGAGTGTAAGTTAGATACATATAGTCATATAATCTCCTGGCAAAAATGTCAGAATGAATGCTCAATAAAGACCAGATAGGATCTAACCTCTATGTAAACTTTATGCAAGCAAATCAGGATGAATGCTCAATAGATTGCCTAGACTCCATTACAGTATTTTGGGGCCTGTGAGTGATGCACATCATTCAAAGGCTTCTTTCCTTTCACTGTCAACCCTATGTGAGGGCTGTTTTGAATATGCAGAAACAGCACATGCCACAGTCCTGCCTGGACAGCTGCACTTCAGGCTGTATAGGAAGGACTGAAGGCTTGAATGCTCCCCTGCATTAAACTTTTCTGCACATAGAAAACTAGCTTGTCAAGGATAAGGCTTTTTTCTGACTGGCTACTTTTCTAGAGATGGGGAGTGTACATGGAAGGACCATAGCTCAGAGCTAGAGCATTTGCCTTGCATGCAGAAGGTCCCACAGTCAATCCCCAGCATCTGGGGAGAGGCCACTGTCTGAAATCCTGGAGTGCTGCAGCCAGTCACAATAGAAAGTACTGGGCTAGATGGACCAATGGGCTGGCTTGGTATAAGGCAAGTTCCTATGTTCCTTCGGAGGGCTGTTCAACACATGCCTTCCTCACCTGGTCCTGTATATAGTGATACAGCCTAGTGAGGGCTGTACCATGTGTTATTTCAGCATATTCAAACTGATTCTGAAAGAACAGGAAATCAAAGCAGGTTTTATCCTTTTCTTATAACAGGAACACAAAGATGAAAGCTCTGGTTGTGCCCATTGTGGGTGTCCTGACACTTCTCCTTTTCTTCCACCTCCTGCCCAGCAGCATCTGTCAGAAGGCACTTCAGAATCACATTCAGGAGTGGAATTACAGAGAAGGAGGTAAGAGGTGCTAGCAAGCCAAGGCAGATGCAGGAGTCATTTGTAAACTCCTTGAAGGCAGGGGCCTGTCCACTTTTAGTTTTCTAACTAAAACACCGTCTTAATATGAAGAAGAACGTTTCTGATAAAGGCTTGTGTGAATTCTGGTTTCCTGCCCAGTCTTGAGTTCCGCACCAGTAGGGTTGCCATATTTCAAAAAGTGAAAATCCAGACACAAAAGTTGTTGAGCTTTCCCCCGGACATTTCAGCCCAGACATATGTTTCTGACAACCAGATCTTGGTTATTATGGATGTATGGCAGCCCTTCACACTACAGGAAGCCAAATATACAATGCTACAGTATTTGTGTATATGCAGCTATTGGGAGTTGAAGTGCCTCCTGGTGACTGCGAATGAGTCTTAGTACTATGGTTTTGCCTAAAGGAAGGGTGAGGGATCTCAACACCTGTCCTGCAGAAGAAGTACAGTCACATGCTTCCAGCACAGAATTTTATCTTTGGATGAATGCGCTTACTAACCCAGATAGAGTATCAGTTGCAATTATTATTTGTGGAATGTGAGTGCACAAGTAAAGTCATTAGGCTACAGTCCTCAATGAGATTTACTTCTAAGTAAACACGCCTAGGCTCAGAGATGTAGCTAAGGGGGGGAGAGGGCACTGGGTTCCACACCGTGTGGGGCGGCACTTACCACAGGGCCTGCAGCGTGCCCAAGCCATGCGTCTCTCCTAGGAGTGACATGGTTGCTCGGGCACCTGCAGGCTCCACGCTGCCCAAAACAGCAGCATGGGGCTTGTGTCTCCCCCTCAGCCATCCTACAGCTGAGGAGAAGGAAGTGGGTGGACTCCTTGAGTGTATGTGCCGCCCCGGGCACCCAAGCAGCTAGCTACACCACTGCCTAGGTTTGCAGTGATTGCAGCAAAGGCATTTCCCATCCACCCCCATCTTGGGCCACTGAAGCAGAAAGTGCTCATATAGATCACACTGACATCTTACATTTAGAAGCAAATGTTTCCCCTCAAAGAATCTCGGGTTTGTCCATGGTGTTAGGAATTGTAGCTCTGGGGAGGGTGGATTATAGTTCCCAGCGTTCTTGGGGAAGCCATGTGCTTTTAATTGTCTGGTGTGTGTGAGAGAGACTCTTGCTGCTTTGAAAATATGGCAAACAATATTCCGCCATTCAGTTCTCTCCAACATTTTGCATTCTTTGGCACTTGTGACGGATTGCTGTTGCCTTTTAAAAGTGGTGAAGTCAAGAGCAGCTGTCTCCCCAGCAGGCATCTCTCACTCCAGTAGCTCTTCTCCACCTCTGCCATGCAGGGATGAGGAGATATCAATGCAATTAGTGCTGGAACAGGGGTTGTGGCATGAAACATAAAACCTTGGGTATTTCAGAATGGTCTAGAGAAAACCAAGGAACTGAGCCTATTTCTGCATCTCAGGCCAAAGGATTTCCCACCTTTATCACTTCTCATCCCATCTCAATTTATCTCACCTGACCTATTATTTATTAGAATTTTTTTAATCCTGCTTTCCCGAAGATTATGCCCAAGGCAACTAACAACGTCAGCAGTGAAATTCTAACCGTTAAAAGAAAAATATCAAATTCAGAAATACAAATCCGTGAATGCTGGGGGTTAAAAAATTAGGAGCAGACAAAATATTAATAGAATAATATAAGCAGCAGTAAGAGCAACATTTAGGAAGGTTTTTGAACACCAGGGAAGCCGTCAGTGATGGGAAGGGTGAGCCTCTCTAGGAAGAGAATTTAAGAATTTATCCATTTTCATAGGACTAGAAACATGGTGTTGAAAAAAGCAATCTTCAGGAACAATGTGCCAGATTTTGTGCACCTGGCTGCAATCCCACAGACACATATCTCTGGATTACACGCAGACATGTGTGTATTAAGTGATACTTAATCCATTAAGATTTAGGTGTACTGGAAAATAAAATAACTGATTAATGACTTGCTTCTCCCTCCCTGAATCTTTTCTTTCCCCTCATTCTCACGTGAATTCTGATATCAAAGCCGATAAAGTGAATATCCAAGGCATAAAGAGTTTTACGCGCACACTGGAGAAGTGGGGGAACAGCATCTTTTGGCAAATGAAGCACTCTTTGTTGAGTCACCCTGACGCACTCCTGCCTGAACTTTCCAGGTAAGAATACAAGAGCATTGCTGGCCTTTTCTCTGCTCTGCTTTCTCTGGAACAGAGAATTCCCCACTGTTGAAACTCTTTATACCCCAAAGGGGAAGATTGGATGAGCAACTAGGATATAAGCCTTAAAACTCCGTTAGTGATGGAGAGTTACTAGAAAGGGAAGAAATATGCCTGGGTTGTCCCAACTTCTTTTACCCGATAACATAAATACAGACCAACTCTCAAAGTGATGAGCCCACTTTTTCTCATACCAGGGATACTCTGAAAAGGAGAGGGCATGGTAAATTCTGGATTGAGGGAGGGGAAAGTGAGGGAAGGCAGTGACTTGGAATAGAAATTCATGGAGGTACAGAAAGCTATCTGCATTAAACAACAGTATGGATGTCATGAGCCTCAGTCCCAACTCACTGTGATTTACACCTGAATAAGCATGAGTATGATGTTTCATACATTTCATACATTGGTCCAAACTGGCTAGTTTCCAAGCATTTCAATTTAATAACTGATATGCAATTCAAGGTGGGGGGCGGTCCTATTCCCCTTTAGGCAAAAATATTCTCTTTTATTTATCATCCAGATATGATGGCGAAAGTTGAAGCAGAGCTTAGTGGGGAGAGTGGGGAGCAAAATGTCCTTAAAAACCCATCCCATTTTCAACAAAGCAGTTAGTAAAATTAACCCTGCCTATATTTGGCAGAAACAATAAAAAGTGGGTTTTAATGGGGAAAGATACCAGAATGTTTCGGATCTGCTTGCTTATATTTTGAATCAGTTATGGCACCAGCTGTGAGCGTGAAAGATTCCCATGTGGACAACATGCTCTTAAAAGTGAGTGTAAAACTTAGCGTGAGTGGTAGTTAACTGTTCAAATGTCCCTAATGGGCTGTTTATATGGGAAGAAATGTCAACGTAAATATATAATAAATGTTGGTGCTAATATTTTTTCCAATGATTACACTGAATAATGTTGTTTCTGTTAGATCAGAAATGTTTTTAGCAGCAGTTTCTGTTTGCATCTGTGTAAAAAGGCGGCTTATATCCATAGCAAGGAGGAAATTCCTCCGAACTCAGACTTACTGCTGATGCAGAGTCGACATCCCTAGGCCTGCCCTTTAAGAGGCTAGTGGTTAACAGCAGGACTCAGATGTAAGTCCCATTGGAATTACTCTGAGGTAATGAATGATTGCAGCCTAAGAACGCTGTGTGCCAAAATGTCCTTGAGTCAAATCTCCACTCAGGTTGCCTCCAGGCTGCCACCCAAGTACAACACATCAACTTTAAAGAAGAACTGGATTTTTTGCAGTTTGGAAAGTGATGGGGGAAATGTATTCAAAAGAGAGGTGTGTGTGAATGAATGACCAACAGGAAAATGTATAAACAGGATGAGTGTTAGTTTTCATATCACCACCTTGCAAATAACGCTATATAAATAATTACTACTTTTAGGGTATTTAATTGAAGAATCACCACCATCTATCCAAGCCTTGAAGTGGATTTCTCAAACTTGGTCAGACGAAGCTGCTAGATCTAATTATTTGTGCTGGTATATACTATTTTCTGCAGCGTTTTAACAGTTTGCTTGATGATGCCTTAACACAACTGTTGGTGTGCCTCATCCTAAGCATTGCGACCTGGCAGAGCAAGCCTCAGGCCCCCTTCTTATGGTCAAGTCACAATACGTCTACTCAGAAGTCCCAGTGATCTCAGTGGGATCTGCTCCTGGGTAAGGGCATATCAGATTGCAGCCTTACAGCCTTAAAAAAGTCCGGCAGGACTTAAAATATTTCTGCATACTCATCTCATGTTTTAAGTACATATTGCAGCTGAGGGCACTTAATGTGTGATGTGCCCTTAATTTCAATGGGTCCTATTGCAAAAATGAGTAAGGCTGGGCTAGGTCCAGTAGGCATGAGATTTGATGGGTCCCTGGGGAGGAATCATTGTTAGCACTAACACTGCAAAAGGCTTTGATCAACTCCTATCAGCCGCAGCCTCCAACCACACTGATTATTTATCATCACAACAGTTGTGCTTCTGAACTGTGCTGACTGAATTGTGTTGAGTCGTACTGAGCAAACCTGGCAGTGAACTGCCATAATGATCCTGATCTGTATACATTCTTAATATTGATCTTCTTTGACCGGCAGCCTCCGGCCTATCTCTGAAGCAATTGACAATCTCCTGAAGCAAGTACTTTCCATGAAGAAGAGGCTGGCAGAGCTGAATGAGCGCCTCAGTGTCATGAGCAGGACCCTCTTCCCCATCCGCTACAAGGCCCAACGGAGCCAGACGCTTGGCAGCATCCATCTGAGGAGGGTACTGCTTCAGCAGAGGAGGAGGAGGTACATGAGAAGGAATTAGCTCTTCTCCAAGATGAAATTTTGCTCAATCTCTATTCCAGAGGTCCTCATCAGAAAGCTCAATAAAAGAAAGTTTTGACTAAAAGAAAATGTGTACAATATTATTACTGAAGGTTTCTCTCTCTTCCCCATGAATGGCAGTCATAAAGGGTGTTTACACGTTACGTTCAAGATGTCTACAATCTGTGTACACACAAAGTTGAACAGTACATGTGACTCCCAATAAGTGTTTGGTAGCATGCATGCAGTTGCAGATCAGCCTAGTATCTGCAGAAGGATCTTTGTCTAAAGCAGGCATGGAAATTACAAGTCCCATCAGCCCCAGCAAAAATGACCGATGACCAGGGATGGTGAGAGTGGCAATTTAGCAACATCTGAAGGTCAAAATGTTGCCCACTCCCTTTCCCATTTGGCTGTGGCTTCCTACAGCCTACATATCCCTGAAACTCCTATGTATAAATAATTTCCTTCAGTTCTTTGCCTGAAAGAAAAGGCTTATTTCTGAGCACACAATTTGAGCTTTCTTACTTCAGAATTGGATTTGAAGAGGGTGTTTGGGAGAGGTGGTTTTCAGACAGTCTGAACATTTCTGGTTAAGGATTATGAAGCTTCCATTTGAAATGATCCAGTATGAAATGAAAAGTACAAACATAATGATACAGAGAGTTGTCTTGTATGCACAGTACAATCCAAACAAAGAAAAAATAGTTTAACAGTTTCCTCTCCTAGCATCTCTTGCATGCTTTTTGCTTCTTTGGACTAAACTTTTATGTTTTATATTCTCTCAAAAGACTTGTGAAATTCACAGTATGGTTCTTTCTTTAGTAGGTGCTGAAAGAAAGGCAGACATACAAAAGGAAATCACCATCCTCTCCCTGAACTCCTTTTAAAAATCCGATTAATGATTTTGCAACCTAGATACACAGTTGCCTTCTCCAGCCTATGTATATAATTGTCATCATCTTTCAACCCACTGACAGCTCCCACTCAACTCTCACCCTTAGAAACTTCAGCTTTTGCCAGTCCATCTTCTTGGAGCCAATCCGATGAATTCACTAATATAAAAAAGATGTTCTCTCTCTAAAGACCTTGAAACCCAATAAATTGTAGCCAATGTGCCTGTGAAAATATTGTGAATTCACTCATTTCATATGTGCAGCACAAACTAAACCACTTCCCATGGATATACAGTGGTACCTCGGGCTACATACGCTTCAGGTTACATACACTTCAGGTTACAGACTCCGCTAACCCAAATATTGTACCTCGGGTTAAGAACTTTGCTTCAGGATGAGAACAGAAATCACGCGGCAGTGGCGGGAGGCCCCATTAGCTAAAGTGTTGCTTCAGGTTAAGAACAGTTTCAGGTTAAGAACGGACCTCCAGAATGAATTAAGTACTTAACCCAAGGTACCACTGTATGTCCTGGCGGCGTGGGAGACTAAAGTCACCAATGGCTACTAGTCATTATGGCTCTGCACTACCCCCAGAATCAGAAGCATTATCCCTCAGAATAACTTCTGCTTGGAAGAATGAATTGGTGGGTGGGTGTTTCTGGAGTCATGTCATGCTTGCAGACTTCACATTGGCATCTGGTTGCCCACAGGAGGAACAAAATAATGTATTACAAGAGTGGGGAACTTCAAGCCCAGAGACCAAATATGGCCTCCAGACCTCTCTGTCTGGTCTTCAAGGTTTTCCCCAGGCTCCACCCCTCATTGGTTTTGCTTTGTGTCCTCCTCAAGTGCTTCCGCTTGGCTGGAACGGGTCCTTAAGGTGTCACGATGCCCCTTGCTTGCCTGAAAAGAGGAGGGAGAAACTAAGAGTGTGCAGAACCTTCTGCCTTCTGAGTGGCTGGAATGTAGGTGACTTATTTTGCCCCACTCACTTCGGGCCCAACCAATCACAGGTCCCCAGAAATTACCCATAAGGCCGTTGGGCTGCAATAGCTCCCCACTCCTGTAATATTACATTGTAGCTGAGATTAGGCACCAGTGTCGCACCTCCACCCCGAAACAACCCAATGTGAAATGAGCATGCTCAGCGCGCTTGAATGCTGGCTGACCGATGTGGGAGGAAACCGGGAAAGGAAATCAGAAAACCAGGAGAAGCAGACTGGATGTCTTTGAATCCTTTGTTCCAAGGACTTTGTGCAACCTTTGCTAAACTCAATGGTGTATTCATTGTAGTTGCCCCATATTTCAAGTGATACCTTGCTCGTTGTTGTTTAGTCGTTTAGTCGTGCCCGACTCTTCATGACCCCGTGGACCAGAGCATGCCAGGCACTCCTGTTTTCCACTGCCTCCCGCAGTTTGGTCTTACTCATGCTGGTAGCTTCAAGAATACTGTCCAACCATCTTGTCCTCTGTTGTCCCCTTCTCCTTGTGCCCTCCATCTTTCCCAACATCTGGGTCTTTTCCAGGGAGTCTTCTCTTCTCATGAGGTGGCCAAAGTATTGGAGCCTCAGCTTCACGATTTGTCCTTCCAGTGAGCACCTTGCTTGTTATAATACCATAATTCCTTTCTATGGGGTGGCGGAGAAGGCTGCAGCTCAGTGATGGAACAAATGGATCACACGCAAAGGGTTCCAGGTTCGATCTCTGGCATCTCCTTGAAGGGCTATGAAAGACCCCAGTTTTGGGGTTATCTACAGATCCATTGCCAGTAAGTGTGGGTGTGAACAACACTGAACTCAGATGGAGCAACAGTATGACTTGGTATTATGGGCCAACTTCCTGTGTTCGTGTTTATTGGTGGGGAAATTTCACAATTAAATCTTTTCAGATTTTTAGTAAACATGTCCAGCAGCCGAGATTATAGGGGCATGGAAGTGAAAAGGGACAACTAGATTTTAGTAGAACTAAATAGCTATACGGTATGTCCAATAATGTACAAGGTCCTTTCATGGTAGCCACAGCTAAGCCCCCTTCCAAGATTATACAATCTCCTAAAATTACACAATAATCTTATAATTCTACAATAGCAATTAGAGATGCATTGCAATGGATCAATGCAGATCTCTGCTGTGTTGCCAAAACTATTATTTCTGTGCACATACACAGGCAAATGAATTAGAATGCTCTGATATCTTCTTTTGGGGTGACTTAAATTGTGCTGTCCTTGAAGTTCCATTGCAGGTAATGGAACTTCCACACCTTTCTCTTGAAATGGCATAACCTTGAGTTTTCAGTGTTCCCAAATGCTTAGCTTGGTGTTCTTCCCAAGTGCCTTCTCCAGAGTGACCCTAGGAGCCAGTCCTCAGCGGCTGACTCATCTCCTTTCACTCCCAATTGGCTCCCTATCTCAGTGGTTAAAAACCTCATCTTTCATGCTGCTTGGGCAGCTCTAGGAGACAGGGACCCTTCAACCCCTCATGACCCCAGACCACTATACTGTACATGTGATTATTGGACGTGGATTCATACATCATGCCCTTAAGATATGCATGCAAAAATGTTTTTAATGTACACTGAAAGGGCATATGTGCTTGTATATACTCAACAAATACCTGCCTGACATATGAAACATTCATGCATGAAGGAGTCAGAACTGGCCACTGGTCCCCACCATGAATTTGCCACAATGTGTGACACAGTCCCCAGCAGTGTGCTTGCAGCAGAGGCCCATGGCACAAATTTGCATGGTATTTGCATATATTTGTGGGAATGTTGTAGATAGTAGGAGAGGATATATTGATTAAATACAGTGGTACCTCAGGTTACAGACGCTTCAGGTTACAGACACTTCAGGTTACAGACACTTCAGGTTACAGACACTTCAGGTTACAGACTTGGCTAACCCAGAAATAGTACCTCAGGTTAGAACTTTGCTTCAGGATGAGAACAGAAATCATGCTCTAGCAGCGCGGCGGTGGGCTAAAGTTAAGAACAGTTTCAGGTTAAGAACAGTTTCAGGTTAAGAACAGACCCCCAGAACGAATTAAGTTCTTAACCCAAGGTACCACTGTATTATCCTTTCTCACTCACGCTAGTGAGTCAGTAGCAGAGTACATTCCCCAGTATATTGCAGGAAGCTAGTTGGTAGATTCGTTTGAATCTCTTCACTTAAGCAATCCAATCTGACTTGCCCAGATTGGGTTTGTTCCTGGTAAATTCCCCTTTAATCCCTCTTAAAAAGAATAAAGACCCAACAGTCTTCTCTTAAAAGTAATAAGAAGTTTACTCACATTCAGTTCACAGTAGGTTCCCTGAAGACAGGCTTTAGCTGGAAGTTACAGATGAGAGTTTGAGTTCATCCCATATGGGGATGGAGTTCATGTGCTGCTGGCTGAGAGCCAGCAGACAGCAAAACAACATCAAGAGAAAAAATGGTGTCAAGAGTCAAGAGAGCATGGCATCAAGAGGAAGATGGCTGCGTGACCAGCCCTTTTATGGGGTCTCACATCTACCTGGTCACAAACAGGGGGAGGATGCTCCAGACCAGGTGTGACAGGAAGTCCTCCTGGTTGGAGTAACATCCCCCTGTGTCCACTCTGAGCAAATGGGAAGTGTTGTGCTTGGCTGCTCATCTTACATCCCACACCTGCCCCAAGAAACATTCATGAATGAAGGAGCCAGAACTGGCCACTGGTTCTCACCATGCATTTGCCACAATGTGTGACACAGTCGCCAGCAGTGTACTTGCAGCAGAGGCCCATGGCACAAATTTGTATGATCTTTGCATATATGAATTAATATGTACAGTTGTCTCTGGGCAAAGAAAGATGGCATGTGGCTGGGGTCTCATATTAAAGTTTTTTTTAAAAAAAAAACAAAAAAAGTTTTTAAAAGGAAAAGGGCAGGAAATTTGGGGCATGCCTAGTACAAAAGATCTGGGCTCAGGGGCCCTGTACCACCTTCTAACCATGTACACACAGGCAGTGATATGCATTCAGGCATGCTATTACCACCACCTCATGCTAACATGGTTGCACACTAAACTTGGTTCCTTGCTAATTCTTGCTCAGGCTTTCTGTGTAATTTCTTTGTAACCTCTGAAGCCACTCTGAGAGCATAAGAAGAGTCTGCTGGATCAGGCCCATCTAGTCCAGCATCCTCTTCTTACAGTGGCCAACCAGATACCTGTGGGAAGCCCACAAGCAAGACCTAGCAGGCAACAGCACTCTCCCCTCCTGCGACTCCCAGCATACTGTCTCTGACAGGGGAGGGAGATCATAGCCATCAGGTCACCCCCTACCTGTCAGCTTTTGAATTGGATCCTGCTCCGAAATCGGAGCTCCTTTCCACCACCGTTTTAGGTTTTTTTTAATTAATTGTAATAAATAATAATATTAATTATAGTTATTACATTTACAGCTCGGCTTTCCTCCGAGGTGGCGCACATGCTCTTTCCCCTCCTGCTTTGATCTTCACAACAACCCTGCCAGGTAGGCTCAGAGACTATGGCCAGCCCGAGGCTGAGCTACATGTCTGAGCGGGGATTTGAACTTTGATCTCCGGGGCGTCCTCGTCCTACCCTGTCACCCCTACTGTTGCGCCAGGAGAAGCTTTACCCGCTTTATTTCTGCCTGCCAAGCTGCTGCTAATAGTAATGGCACAGGAGGACAGCAATGGACAAAGAAAGCTTGGCGGCCTTCGTTTCTCCCCCGCCCTGCGCAACCCCCACTCCACATCCCACCCTCTCTCTCCAAGGGCAGCTGCGCTCGGCCCTTGGGCAAAGGATGCGCATCCCGCTGCCGCGCCTCTCCCGCCCGCTTTCCGTTCTTGAGCAACCGGGCAGGAAAAGGGCTGCCGCTCTCACTGCATAAATACTAGAGCCCCGACCGAGCGGACAGCCTGCTGCGCGCCGTTGACCCGTCCAAAAGCACAGCATGTTTGGAAATCCCACCAGGACGAGGCAGGTAGGAGGGAGATGCCCGGTCTCGGAGAGGAGGCGGGGCTGGGGGTCGCTCGCCTCGCCCTCCGGAGATGGGGGACGGAGTGGAGCTGCTGCCCACCCCCCGGATCTGAGGCTTGTCGAGCGCTGCTTGGCTTTGTAGAAGGTCTGCCACTGGCTGCTGCTAGCAGCTAGACGGCTTCTTTTGACCCACGTCACTCTCACGTGGTGGCTTCGCTTCGCTTGCCAATGAACTTTTGGTCCATTCATTTCTTTGCTTCTAGGAAAGCAGCCGCACGAAGCGCCTTGGATCCGAGGCGCGCGCCACACAAGGGCCTGTGCAAACATGTCCCGGTCTGTGAACTTGGCAACTAACGCAGCCACATTGTTGGAAAGCTAAGCAGGACTGGGCTTGGTCAGGATCTGGATGGGAGACCATTCCAGGATGACAGGCGGGGGTCGACATACAAAACAAAAACACCACGAACAAAAACACCATACATACAAAAACACCACGAAGGCCCTCGGATTAGCTGAGATTCCTTCAATTGCAGGCAGGTGGAATGGATGACCCTTCCAATTCTACAGTTCTATAATTAAGAAGTGGATAGGGAGACATCTCATAATACTAGAACTCGGGACTACTCAATGAAGCTGAAGTTCATGGAATCATAGAATTGTAGGAAGGGACCACAAGGGTCATCTAGTCCAACCCCCTGCAATCACGAAGGAATCTTTTGTCCAACGTGGGGCTCGAACTCACAACCCTGAGATTTAGAGTCTCATGCTCTACCAACAGATTGAAGAAATGACTTCATCACACAGAGACAAAGTTTCTGTGGATTTTTGTTCCCCCAACATGTAGCAGTGTCAACCAACTTAAAAAGTAAAGGGACCCCTGACCATTCGGTCCAGTCATGGCCGACTCTGGGGTTGCGGCACTTATCTCGCTTTATTGGCCGAGGGAGCCAGCTTACAGCTTCCGGGTCATGTGGCCAGCATGACTAAGCTGCTTCTGGCGAACCAGAGCAGGGCACAGAAATGCCATTTACCTTTCCGCCAGAGCAGTACCTATTTATCTACTTGCACTTGACATGCTTTCGAACTGCGAGGTTGGCAGGAGCAGGGACCGAGCAACAGGAGCTCACCCCGTCGCAGGGATTCGAACCACCAACCTTCTGATCGGCAAGTCCTAGGCTCTGTGGTTTAACCCACAGCGCCGGTGGCTTCAAGAAAATAAAAGAAAAAAGGATCAGAGAGTTCTGCCTCCACTGTTTGAGGCAGTAAAGTTTCTGAATAGCAGTTGCTGGAAAACATAGGAGGAGGGAGTTGCTGTTGCACTCAGATGCTGCTTGCAGGCATCTGGTTGACACTGTGAGAAGACGATGCTGGACTAGATGGGCCAGCCTGCTCCTCTGTTCTTATTATGCCAGCAGCCCTTACAGGAGGTGCCCCTCTTGAATCATGTGCCACAGAGATTTGAATTAGCAACCCATCTTGAGACCTTCTCTTCTTGGAAGAGATAAATCCCCCCTTCCAACAGATACCAACATGCCCATCTTCCAGAGAGAGTCTACAGTCTTTGTGTGCCTTTTTTCACTGAGACATCCCTGACACTTTTGCATCTTTTTGCTGATTCGCTCATCCCAGGAGCTCCCTGCCCCTATGCAGCCAGTAGCAAGGACCTTTGATATCATGGCTGCTGTCAGGCTCCCTTTTTTAATGGAAATATAAACAGTGCTTGTTTTTTCAGCACAGAAATGTAGGGCTGGACAGACAGCACCTGTCAAATTTTGTGTGTCATGCAGATGGGTAAAACACAAAGCCCTCACTAAAAAAAAAACCAAACCCAAGGTGGAAATACACCTCACAGTATATCATTTCTCTACCCTAGGAAATGCTGTTAAGGGAGTGGAGTTGTGTGACACTTAGGTGGGGGGGGGAGGGAGTTATTCACAATTATCTGTGGAGAAATCTTGCTATTTGTGTGTAGCATTTTACACGGCATACTTATGGCAAAATGCATATCTTAAATCCCTTATAGCTCCCTGGGGTGGCCTTGTGGCCACAGCCATTCAGTGGAAATGAAATGGTTTGTTTTATAATGTGCATTTTGTCTTCCCTGTATGAAACTAATTGCAGACTGAAGAGTGTGAACATCCCAGTGCCGGTGCTCTGTGGCATGTGGTATTAGATCAAGCTGCGTTATGGCTACCCAAGGTCATAACTCTTCCTTCCCTGAAGGAAAGAATGCCAGTCACCTGCTGTTTCACAGCTGGCAGTGTTTTCTCCCAGCACTCTGTTCTGCGTTAATTTGCATGTTCTTATCTGCCACTTATTTGTTACCGTTTGCATCCCATCCTTCCTGCAAAGAATTTAGGCTGCTGGTTTAGCTTTGCAATGCCCTGTGTGGTAGATCAGAGTGAGGCATAAAGCCACGCTAGACAGGTTTGAAGTTGTTCTGTGTGTGTAAACATGGCACTGCCCCAGTTATGTGGAAATGGGAGGTGCATTTGTAAAAACAAAAGGGGCGTGTGGATTTGCACTGCAGAACCTTCCTCGAACCAAGGTCTGTGTGCAGCTGATCTCTGCATAACTCCTCTGCCCATGCAGTTTCCACTCAGATGTAGTCAGAATACTAAACTGAACCTGCCTAAGAGAAGAGTACCTTGGGGAGAGGGGCTGTGGGCATCTCAAGCATGGAAAGGAGACACGGCCAGCCCTACCATTGGGCAGCATGATCAGGAGGCAGATTCTAGGGGCCAGTAGCTCCTGGTTGTTCCTCCTGCTTCCTTTTTTTTTGGCACACATCCTCTCCTGGGGCCCCTAATCTGGCCTACTGCCTTCACTGCCAGTCCAGTCAACTTGTATAACTGGAACAGGGAAAAGATGCCTCAGGCAGTAAAATGTCTTGGCTCAGTCTTGAGGGGGATTTTAAGTTCCCTTCTCCCATGCATTTCTTTTGATTTGGCAATTGGATCCTCCCCCCCCCCCACTTTTTTATTGGAGTAGGGAAGTTCTGGGCGCCAAAAGAGAACTTGTGTACAGAAGTACTTTTCCCCCCAATACCACTTCATGGTCCCAATGAAAATTTCATCTCCCTTTTCTCTGCCTCTCCAATGCTGCAATTGGCTCACCAGTTAAATTTCCACATACTGTATACTTATTTGAAGATGGCTATCATATCTCTGCTCAGTCTCCTCTTTTCTAGACTAAACATACCCAACTCCTTCAACTCCTTCAAGGCTTAGTTTCCAGACCCTTGATCATCTTGGTTGCCATCCTCTGCACATGTTTCAGCTTGTCAACATCCATCTTAAATTGTGGTGCCCAGAACTGGACACAGTATTCCAAGTGTGGTCTAACCAAGGCAGAATAGAGGGGTACTATCATTTCCCTTGAACTGGACACTATACTTTTGTTGATACAGCCTAGAATAGCATTGCTTTTTTGCTGTCGAATCACACTGTTGAGCTTGTGGTCTACTAAGATTTTTTTTCACATGTACTCACGGCAAGCAGGTGTCCCCCATCTTGTATTTGTGCATCTGGTTCTTCCTGCCTAGGTCCCTATTGAAATTCATTTTGTTAGTTTGGGCCCAGTTCACCAATCTGTTAGGGTAGTGTCATGTTGAATCCTGATACATACAGTCTTCTGTGGCACTAACTACCCCTCTCAGTTTGGTGTCATCTGCCAATTGGATGAGCATTCCACACACACATCCCAATGAATGAGCTTCAGATATGTGCTTTCTCCTCACTAAATGATACTAAATACAGGCTAAAGTACAAAGTGCGCAATGTTGTTCTAGTTAAATGAAGTCTACATTTTGAATGCTGCAGCCATACTTTCAGCATCTGTTCTATTCCTTGAAGGGATAGCTGGTCTTTGAATAGCAGGGCTGTTTAAGGGGTGCTGCAGGAATCAACTTTGCCTCGTGAAGGCATGCATGGGTTGCGTCTGTCAAGGAATTTATTATCTAACTTTTGTGTTCCCATGAGGAAAAGAAGCCGAACTATGAGGAAAAAGAATACGAAGCAGGGAAGTTTGCTACCATCGAGCACACTGGAGAAACATTTGATGCGGCCTGTCTTGAAGCTGTGGCAAAACTATATAAATACTTTGAAGGAAGCAACAACCAAGGTGAAAAGCTTTAGATACCTTCTTCACATCCACCTTAATTCAGCTGCTTAATTGTTCATTATCTAATCCTTGGGGGGAAAGATAACATGAACATGTATTTGTTCATATTTGTCATTTTGTGAGTGTCTCAGAAAAGTGGAGTCTTTGATCTGCATTTCTTTTTCAGGGGCTAAGATGAGTGTGGTAGATCCAGTGTGTATCACTGCATTGCTTGCAGATGATGGGTCACTGCAACTGAAGGTGAAAGTCTCGCTACAGATTCCAAGTCAGTTCCAGGCCAGTCCTCCTTCACCCGCTGATAAGAGCATCCAGATTGAACAGAGAGGGAAAATGGCTGTTTTCTTCATGTAGGTTTCTTAAGCCGGTTGTGTAACTCTAAAGCCAACCTGGTTCCCTCCAGGTCTTGTTGTGCCACAACTCCCATCATCACTAACCATTGGCCATGAGAGTTTACACGTCCCCTCTCAACATGTTGTGATATTGACCACACACCCACACACCCAATGCCTAGCAGTTACTGTCAAACCTCGGAACTTGAACGGCTCCGTTGCCGAACATTTAAGTTCCCAAACGCCGAAAACCTGGAAGGAAGTGTTCCAGTTTTCAAACATTCTTCAGAACTCGAACGTCCAACATGGCTTCTGCTTGAGTGCAAGAAGCTCTTGCAACCAACCCGAAGCCGCATCTTGGAACTCGAAAGTTTCAGAACTCAAACGATCTTCTGGAATACAGTGGCAGTACACATTAGTACTAGATATTTAGGAATGCCCTGTTAGAGTGACTCTGAATCATCATGCTCATCATGCTATTTCTGTTAGCAACACTAGGGAGAATGAGAGCAGGATGGGTCTGTAGTTTGCCCGTTGTCCCAGTCAAAATGTGTACCCAAACACTAGGCTTTGTGGTTGAATGTTAGCTTCTGTCTTCCTTTAAAGCTGCTCATACATCCCTGAGGGAGGTGTCCCCCATTCTGCGAGAACCCTGACTTTCAAATACCCAAGGCTGAGGCCTAGAAACTCTTTTAGTTGCGCTATGGCTCTGAGCCAGTAAGATGTTATACAGCAGCTGTCCATCAATGTCTAGAGTGCTAAATCCATTAGTAGCCCAAACAGATGTATCGAGAATTGATAGCCTGTCATTTCTGATGTGTCAGTTCCTTTGAACCAAGCTGAGAGATCTTGAATGAATTTGGCCTGCCACTTTCAGTTGGCGAGCATGTTTATGCACACTCACCTCTCGAGGGGGGGGGGATCATTCAGCCCAAATGGCCTTTGGGTGTCACTCTGGTGTCAAGGGAAAGCAAAACTTTATTGTAATTCCTGCGATGAAGTCGGCTGCCAAGGACCACATTTCAAAAAGTAAGCCTCTCTTTGTCAATGCAAGGGGACTGGGAATCCACTCTAATTCTCCAGGCGCAGCGAGGGGAATATGAAGTGGAGGCTTCCGTTGTTCATTCTAAATGTCTGGCACAAAATGTCATGTTGGGCTTTGGGAGCAAATTTCCCTTTGTGGCAGTTGCCGTAACCACAACCACTCTTTATGCTATTATGGTAGATGAGGTTCCCTTGACTGACATCTCTGGAAATTGCCACTAAAGACACATATTGATTCTAACCCTGACTGACACCTGGGCAAATAGAATTTGATCCTCTTTTACCAAAGTCCCATGAAAACAAAAATGTAAAAAAAGGGGGGGAGTGGGTTAACGGATGTGGTTGTACAGTCTTTTTTGTTTCGTTTCTTCACACACAGTAACCATTTTAGATGCTCTTCTGATTGAGCCATTGTGAACATATTTAAGGTGTTATCTATGTTGAAGGGAGCCCAGTACCATTCTGCTCAACTTTCTGCTGAGGACGCAACTTAGAAATGAACAGGAGCACAATGATGCTCTTATGCAACTCTCCTTCTTTTCAGTAGGGCTTGTGCATGAGAACATCCCAGTGCATTGTATCCCATGGGCCAGATCTGCCTTATTTCTTGCTTGGCCACCTCTAATGGCACTTGAAATCTGCCACCTGCTTTGCCTTGAGATCTGCTTCTGGGGCACACTACAGAAGGGCACTTGCAAATCTAACAAATCTAATTTAAAAACTCTGCTTGAATTATTATTTTTCCTCTTCTGCAGTTACACTCGGGGACTGGTCTACACACCACCCTCTAATTTTTCCATTTGTTTTTATTGTTCTCTTGTTTTTTCTTTGTTCATAGGACATTTCACAGCGATGCCAAAGGAGAGAACTATAAGAATTATGCAGCTCAGCTAAGATCTGCAGTAGGAACTGAGAAAGCTGACCACAAAGAGCTATATATTTTCAGCAGCTATGATCCCCAAAACAAATCCTTCGGGAATCGCCATGAGGTTTCACTGCGGAAGAAGTGAGCAGTCCAAAAACAAGAAAGATGCCCCAATTGGGGAAGGTGGAAGAAGGAGGAAAATATCCACAGGTGCTATAGAAAGCTGATGTGTGTTTTGAAATTTACCCAGCATGTTTTGAGCATATTGCTTTTAATTAAAGGTTGTTCCAGCTTTGCTGCTTTCTTTCATAAGCCATGAGTTGCATTTCTTGGGCTGTTTCCCATCCAAAACAGAATAGCAGAAGTAAAATAATAAATTAATAAAGAGAAATGCACTCAAAAAGCATTGGGTGAACCCAAAAATAAATACCGTAAATCAGCGGAGGGTTTTTTCTGACACCAAAACAAGTTTACCTCATTGTTGATAGGCTGTTCGCATTCTACTATTCCCCCCCCCCCTTAGTTCAGAATCTAAATAAAAACTGTATCAGTAATAGGGGGAAAGGTCCTTAGTCTGAGCTTGCATGTTCCTACTGTCCTTTGGTTTTGACCTCAACAATGTCAGCTAGATCTCTCCCAAAGTTGTCCAGAGGGATAATAAGACAGCTGTACTTACAAGCCAGTAAAACTGGCACCTGTTAACAGATTGGTATTTCCTGCAGCACTGTCAGCTTGTTACACTCATCTGACTTGGGAGTTAATTTCTATCCTTAGTCCAAGTCAACCCTAGAGGCTGCTTTCAAGTAAGGTACACTGACAGTGCAGTACACAAACCCCTGAAATGGGTGTTCTTGTCCTTGGAGCCATGTTTGCATTAGAATTAGTAGAAGCTGCATCATTGGCAACAGCAACTATCACCAGCTGCCATTGTGTCATTAGGTAAGGCTCATGTGGCATTGGAAAGGCATTTGGGGCAAGTACATCTTTAGGTTGTGTCTAAATGCCAACAGCCTATTTATTTGGAAATGCCTAAGCTTTTCTTAACTTCCGTCTCCTTTTACAATCGTGGATTCATATGGTTAGAAGGTACCTGGAGAAGTCATCTTTCTTTTCGTAAATCTGCCAAAGAATAAAATAAACTAAAATTGGAATTGATTAGTTTTCTCAAGATGGTGGAAGGCATGTGTGATATCTTCCAATGGTCTAGTGGTGGTGGCACTCACCAGTCTTCTGATAGAAAATGCTCTGCAGGAGCAGGGAGAGAAAAAATGGGGGCTCAAGGAGGATCAGTTGGGGTGGGAGTGATAAATGACCTTATTTTCATCTGAGCAATGTTGGAGGGTATGGTATCCCCATATCGTGCTCTAACGGAGACCTTTGCTCTGCATTACTTTTTATTCCCCCCCCCCTTTTGTGGCGCTGTGGGTTAAACCACAGAGCCTAGGACTTGCCGATCAGAAGGTCGGTGGTTCGAATCCCCACGACGGGGTGAACTCCCATTGCTCAGTCCCTGCTCCTGCCAAGCTAGCAGTTCGAAAGCACCTCAAAGTGCAAGTAGATAAATACCTTCCGGCAGGAAGGTAAACAGTGTTTCCGTGCGCTGCTCTGGTTTGCCAGAAGTGGCTTAGTCATGCTGGCCACATGCCCCAGAAGCTGTCTGCAGACAAACGCCAGATCCCTCCAGAGCCGCAACCCCAGAGTTGGTCACTACTGGACCTAATGGTCAGGGGTCCCCTTTACCTTTACCTTTGAAGTGGGAGGCTCAGCTCAGACTGAAGGATGAAGGACCTCAGTGCAAGCTGTGATCTGACTACTGCATTTAAGCCTTGGATCACTTTGTACCTCATAACTCTTTGTTTCCTCGAATGCTTGCTGAGATGTCTTAATGGAACACCCACCCTTTTGCCAAAGCCTTTCAGCTTCTGAAGAACTGCAATTTTCTACATAAATATGGATATGAAGGGCTGTTATTAAGCACATTTTTAAATAATAATAAAACAAATATAAAATGCATGTTTTGAGGGTGTAACTGCATCCATCAGAAGTATAATTTTGTGGAACAAACTGATAGTTTAGGTGTCCAAAATTAGTGCCAAAGCGACAAATTAAAACCTGAGGTGGCGCACATATGCATTCCTTTGACATCTCTGTTTGCGGGTGACAAGGTTTCTGCAGTGGAATGTCAGACGGGGCGCAGCAGCAGCATGATGCATGGAGTCCTGGTGGAGAGGAAAGCCGTGCACTTCAGTCCCAGAGGACATGCAAAAGGTTCCTTTCCAGATAGGAGACACAGCAGAAACCAGAAACCTCACTGCACTCCGGCTTCCAGGGCCAGCCAAAACATTAGGTAGAAGAAATTGGATAGAAGAGCAGATGTTCATCTTCAGATCCCCCAGACTATTCCCCCTCTGTTGGAAGGTAGAGCTCTGTGTGTGCCTCAGGTTTCCTAAGCTAGCTTGCTACCCAACAGAATGCTGCCCTGTTGCCAGAGTTGAAGTAAGGTTCAGCTGTCAGTCAGGCTGACTTCCGTATGTGCCACAGGAGGCACTGTCTTGGGGAAATCGTCTGGGACCAGCCCTACAAACTTCTCTTATCTTCTTGTTGTGGCACAGCTATCTTTTAAGAATCAGTTCTTTCTTCCTCGCTGCCTGCATGCCTTGAAGTGAATCCAACTCACAACTTCTACGTGACACGCTTAGTATTTCACCCTAAGATATATGGCCTGAAGACGAGCAGAGTAAATAAGACTTTAATTAATTAAATAAAGAGGGAAATCGCAAAGCTGTTGCCATCTTAGTCTGTAGGATGCTGTTTGGGGAGCATTCCCATACCTGAAGGCAGGACCAGGAGAAAAAGAAGCACCTTTCATTCAGCACATAATTAAGGCTGTATGCAAACATAGGAGATTTTTCTCCTATGGTTTGAATTCTGCTTCTCCCCATCATGGCTTCACTATAAGTTGTTTTATTTGCTTCACTGGCTGAAAATCCAGACTAGAATTTTATCTTACACACACACACAGAGAGAGAGAGAGAGAGAGAGAGAGAGAGAGAGAGAGAGAGAGAGAGAGAGAGAGAGAGAGAGCACTACCCCTTCATATGTAGATTGTAGATTATTTTATTTTTTAAAAAAACCTTGAAAAAACTGATCTGTGAGGCCAATAATGGCTTTGTTACTGATACATAGTCCAGCAAGTCAGAACTCTGAACAACCTGATGGGAGCTGGGAGAGAAGTGTTTGCCGCAAGGGCCAGCACTCTGCACAGCCTCATATTATAAGCACAGAGAAGAATGAGTATCCCTATTATGGCAGCCTTAGCATCTCTGTGTTACTTTTCTCCAAGGTCATTAGCGTGCACTGATCTTTCCTCACATGTCACAAAACATGAGCAACATGTCCTCCTGCAGCAGGTTGGCACCCACCACGCTCATGTTATTTCAATGCAAATTATGTTCACTACCTTGTTACAATATGTAGATTGGCAGGAATTCTCCGGCTCCTGATATTTCCAGTGCCTGGCTCGATTCTGAATAATTTGTCCTCCTTTGTTTGAAGATGGAAGATTACAGTTTAATTGTAAAGTATTTTTTCAACAATGGAGCTCCGTAGAGCTATTACACCTAGTTAATTAGCACCTATCATTCATTTTCCGTAGCAGAGGAGCGAGTTCCTCCATTGTGTGAACACCTGTTCTGAATGGATATGTGCAT
Organism: Podarcis melisellensis; assembly: GCF_964234715.1. Lineage (NCBI taxonomy): Eukaryota > Metazoa > Chordata > Lepidosauria > Squamata > Lacertidae > Podarcis > Podarcis melisellensis. Next base: position 43,512,026 of record NC_138542.1, on the reverse strand, counting down.
CTGGCAAAGGACTATCCTAAAACACTGAGCTTATATGATGCAGCGCGTGCTTCTAATACTCTAGGCAGAAGCGAGAAACACCGAAAACTGCGGTCACCATCTATGTAAATCAGGGATAGGCAACCTAAGGTCTGGGGGCTGGATGCAGTCCAATCGCCTTCTAAATCCGGCCCGTGGACGGTCCGGGAATCAGCATGTTTTTACATGAGTAGAATGTGTCCTTCTATTTAAAATTCACCTCTGGGTTATTTGTGGGGCATAGGAATTCGTTCATATTTCCCCCCCAAAATATAGTCCAGCCCACCACAAGGTCTGAGGGACGGTGGACCGGCCCACGGCTGAAAAAGGTTGCTGACCCCTGATTTAAATTGATTGATAACAGGTTCAGAAAGGCTAAAAAGGCAAATTTCTTCTAACTACGCATAATTATGGAATTCACTCATAATTATGGAATTTAAATCCACTCACTTTAAAGCAAGATTATAAAAACATTTCGGGGGGGGGGGGTAAGTCTATTTGTGGCTAACAACCAGGATAAATGGCCCTTCCTTGTTCCAGTGGCAGCATCCTCAAAATCCCAGCTTCTGGGAGGATGCAAACAATGGAGAAGGACTGTTGCTTCCTTTACCTGCTCATGGACTCCCAGGAAGAATCTGATTGGCCATGCCTAGAAACGGAACGCTAGATGAACCCCTGCACAATCCATCCGAACTATTCTTACATTTTTAGATTTCCCCAGAGAGAAGAAACAACTGGCTTTTGTCTACAATGCGCTTCTGTTCTTTGCTGCTACGTCTGTGCCCTTATGGTGTGAAGGTGGGGATTTACTAGAATTCGTCACTGTAATAAGCCTCTGCCTTCCTCACAACCTTTGCACAGCTCTTATGCAAACACAACAAAAAGCCTCGCTAGAGAATGTGCAGCTTCTCCCATCCCTTTGTGGATCCCTAAGCAAGTGGTGCTGATGTAAAACAAAATGAAACATAGAACAGAAAAGAGGCAGGGCCTTTGGCTCCACGCATTTAGGCTTGTAAAACACACGCAGGCCAGGCATTGCACAGGTTGGGCTTATGCAATGGGAATGAACATGTTCAATATCTGAGTACATCCTCTGCTTTGCAGCATCCTCCGCCCCTCACCCCGGATCATCACACTAGGTTAAATCCCTTTCACTGTCCTTATATGGCACAGAAAGACCAGACCTTCCCCTCCTCCTGATCTGCTTGGGAAGAAATGGTTAGAATAATAGAATCTTAGACTTGGAAGGGACCCCAAGGTCATCTAGTCCAACCCCCTGCAATGCAGGAATCTCAGCTAAAGCTGACAGATGATGGATGGCCATCCAACCTCTGCTTAAAAAACTCCAAGGAAGGAGAGTCCACCACCTCTAGTGGGAGTCTGTTCCACAGCTGAATAGTTATTAACGTCTGAAAGTTTTCCCGAATGTTTAGTCTGAATCTTCTTTCTTGCAACTTGAAGCCATTGGTTTGAGTCCTACTCTCCAAAGAAGGAGAAAACAAGCATGCTCCCTCCTCCATGTGACAGCCCTTAAGATATTCGAAGATGGCTATCATATCTCCTCTTTTCCAGGTTAAACATACCCAGCTCCTTCAAGCACTCCTAATAAGGCTTAGTTTCCAGACCCTTGATCATCTTGGTTGCACATGTTTCAGCTTGTCAACATCCATCTTAAATTGTGGTGCCCAGAACTGGACACTGTATTCCAAGTGAGGTCTAACTAAGGCAGAATAGAGTGGTACTATCACTTCCCTTGAACTGGACACTATACTTTTGTTGATGCAGCCTAGAATAGCATTACCTTTTTTTTTTTTTTTTTGGCTGCTGAATCACACTGTTGACTCATGTTAAGCTTGTGGTCCACCAAGACCCCTAGATTCTTTTCACATGTACTGCTAGTAAGCCAGGTGTCCCCCATCCTATATTTGTGCATCTGGTTCTTCCTGCCTAAGTGCAGAACTTTACATTTGTCCCTATTGAAATTCATTTTGTTAGCTTGTGCCCAGTTATCCAATCTGTTAAAATCATTCTGAAATCTGATTCTGTCTTCTGCGGCATTAGCTACCCCTCCCAGTATGGTGTCATCTGCAAATTTGATGAGCACCCCCTCAATTCCTTCATCCAAGTCATTTATAAGATGCTGAACAACAACAGGCCCAGAACAGAACCCTGCAGCACCCCACTTGTCACTTTTTTCCAGGATGACAGGGAACCATTACGAGTACTCTTTTGTCATTCGTATTGTTTTCTCCCTCCCCCTCAATATCTCATTTAAAGCTCTCCTGATCAGATTCTCAAGACTCTTGGCAAACACATTCTTGCCAACTGCTGTGACGTGCAGCCCATCTCTCGCCAGAAGTCCTACCTCAAGGAAGCGGAGACCATGATCCAATAAGCCACATCTTTCCCGAGGACACCACCTGTGCAGCCAGTAGTTTACCTCAAATATTTTCCTCTCTCTTCTTGAGCCTCGACCTTCAACAGAAAGAAGTGATGAAAATATTACCTGCGCCCCAAGTCTCTTCAGCTCCCTGCCCAGTGTCTCATAGTCCCTTGCTATGTGTAAGTGTGTGGGGGAAGGGGGGCTCGTTTAATTTCACTGCACAGAGGTGGTGTAGTGACAATAAAGTTTTATTATGTATGTACGGTATGTGTTGCAGGCTATGTGTGGCAGCATTATTTGAACCCACATGAATCAGAAAGAAGGGGTAGTGGTCAGTGGGCTTTATAAGACTTGGCAACTTCTCTGTCACATCATGAATTTTTGCACCCGGAAGACAGCACAGCTCCCGTGACATCCTGTTTCCTCCACTCACTGCTGCCTCTGTTCCCCTCAGTAAGGAGTCACCTATCACCCCGACTTGTCTCCCCCTCCTCTGGGGAGTAGCAGGAATCAAAGTCTGCTTCTGTTGTCCTCGAGTCTTCCCCTCTTGTTTATTGGAGCTTATTTTGATATTGGATAAGTTACAGAGGCTGTCCTCTTCATTATGGACAATGGCCTTAATCAAGCACTGATGAACAATTGGGAATTGACATCAAGTTGCTCAGGCTGAGCTTCTTGGTAAACATGCTCAGGATTAGACTGTCAGTTGCTCTTCTTTGCAGTCGCAGTATTTGTTCCTAGGCTTGTTCTCCGTGCCATCAATCAACTTAATCAACCCTTCATAATTGATGGATAAGGGAAGCATTTAGGGAACACAAAATTAAACGTTCTTAAGAGGTGACTCTCTGCGTCTTCCAATCAGATGGGGAAGCTTTGCTGCTGAAAGAGGGACTAGCCGACCCTAGTCCATTCTCGCTCGGTTACTGGGGTAAAGGACAGCTGAGTAGATTTGTTCCTGGGTTGATCGATTTCCATGGTCGCTTTGGCTTTGGAAAGCTGCCTCAAGGGTTGCTGGACTGTAACCCGACCGGAGCTGTAGCCACAGCAATTTCTCTTCTGCAATAGGGTTATCAAGTGCATCTGCTTGCTCTTCAGAAAGAGCATTTCAGGTACATCTATCTCCAAGCATTTTGGTTCTAACTGGACTGTAAGTAGCCAGAGATGTATAACAGCTACTATAAAGCTGTTCAAAAACCTAATTTATTGCATCAGGATCATTGGTAACAATGGCGTCCTTGACAGAAATAGATTGAATGCTGTGCATCTGGGTACTCCATCTTTGCCGAGTTTTCGAGCCAGCAACAAACCATTTTTGTCAGCCCATTCATAACCTTTCTGCTTATCGCAAAATGAAACACATTGTGTTGAACGGGTCGTGGTATTACTGAATTTTTGTTCTCTAATCCTTCAGGCTCTCCTGCTTGAAGACATCAGCCTGTGTAAACTCTTATTTGATTTTTAGCAGGGTATAGAAGAATTAATTCTACGCCTTCTGTCTGCATAAAATACAGCCCGTATTCAGGCAATGCCTTTATTGTGAAACAGGGTGGAAACTTTGTGTTCTCCAGAACTCTTCCCTCACACAAGATGGTAAACCAAGCAAAAAGGAGAGAAAAAATATCAGGCTGATTATAAAGTCTCCTTTGGCTGAATCTTATAGGAGTCTTAAGATGGAGGGAGGGAGAATACATTCAAAGGAGGCCTTTTAGGTGTTGTGCAGGTATCAGGTTGCACTAAGGCTGAGGTAGTCAAATGGGATGTCCCCCAGATGATGTTGGACTTCACCTCCCATCATCCCAATGGCTATCGGGAGGGCACCATGTTGGCTACTCCTGCACTAAGGACTTCTGGGAACAGTAAGCATAAACTGTGGTTGATTCCCGCATTTCTGGGGGTACAAAAATCAGCTGAGCACCTTTACTTTTGTGTGTATATGCTATAGTTTATTATTCTATCCCATTATTTACAGAAATAATCCTATAAAGCTTGGAAACAGTCCTCTCCCTACTACCCATCTGCAGCTGTTCCATATTTTCTGTATGAGTAAGTCACTGAAACATCCTCTTATTTAAATAGCACTAAATCACCTTTTTGATGAAATGCAAGGTTGGCAAGACTAATACTGCCGATGATGAAAGAGGCCCTGGGATGGGTCAGGTTCTAGGAAGCTGAACAAGAAATCCTATGCAAATGGGGAAGAAATGTGATGTGTGTCAGGTTTGGGGTTGTTGTTTTGCTGCAGCTTGGGCCCTACAGACTCTACTGCTTTAATCAAAGATTGAAAATTTCTTAAATCCTCTTTCTGGCAAGCATGGTAAGGGAAGCTCTTTCTAAATCAACCTCTAATGGACAGTTGAAATCCCTTCTCCAAAAATGTAACATCATTTAACCGAGGTATAATTAAATGTTCCATAAAGCTCACACAAGTAGGTTAATGCGACATTACAGTTCAACTTTTCAGTTTCAAAAAGCAGCAAGAGCTCTGCTCGGGGCAGCGATTTATTTATATAATATATTACCTTTTATAGCGACAAATAACCATACACATTATCATTAACTGAATTTTGCATTTATATCCCACCTTTTTCTCCAAGGAGTTCAAGGTGGTGTACATAGTTCTCCCTGGTATCATTTAATCCCCTCCACAACCCTGTGAGGTAAATTATGCTGAGAGGCAGAGATCAGGGTTCGAATCCTCAGCCATGAAGCTCACTCAGTGACCTTGGATGCCAGTCGCTGCCTCTCAGCCTAACCTACCTCACAGGGTTGTTGTGCGGGATTAAATAAGGAGAAGGAGAACCTAATAATAATAATAATAATAATAATAATAATAATAATAATAAAGCTGAGAGGCAGTGACTGACCCAAGATCACCCAGTGAGCTTTGTGGCTGAGAGGGGATTTAAACCCCACAATAAATATGTCAGAAATTAAATCGTTATAACAAAAGGAAAAAATGCTATGGACAAGCACCTAAACATTTTTTTTGCTCTCTGGTGTCATCTGGTGTCACATGTTTATAACGCATTCAAAACGCCGTTTCTTGACACTCTAACCACTGCACCACACAGGCTGTCAGTTAGGAAGCTTTGGTTCAGTGAGGCAAGGAGGACCCAGTTGTGTCCAGTGGTCACTTTGTACAAGAGCAAAAGAGAGGGAGGTGGCACTTCTGAAGTCCACCAGGATTTTATCTCCCTGACCAGACTTACCTGGTGCCAAAAAGTCAACATAAAAAGAGCCTGATGGAGCCAGCCAAACGCCCATCTAATGCCAGTCTGTTCTCATAGTGGCTTAATCCCTGGAATGTAAACAGAGTCCTGTGACTCTAAGCACTGCACCAATGGCACAAACAGAAACCTAACACAGATAACCTATGGAAAGCCTGCAATCAAGACCCAAGAGCAACAGCACTCTTCCCATTTGTGATTCCCAGCCACTGGTTTTCAGAGGTGTACTGCTTCATGGCAGAACATCATCATCATGGCTAGCAGCCATTGACAGCCTTCTCCATGAATGTGTCTGATCCTCTTTTAAAGCCATCACGACTACCTCTTGTGGGAATGAGTTCCATAGCTGTTCTTTCATCTGTCTAGAACCTTCTAGCATTCAGCTTCATTTGATGTCCCTGAGTTCTGGTCATATGAGGGCGGGACAAAATAATTTCTTTTTTTAAAAAAATTAATATTGGAATTTTATTTGCAACATAACATAAACCCCCACCCCCAAGACACAAATCCACCCTCATTAAACGTGAACATAACATACAATGAGCGTAACATACAACAATTCAAATAACCAAATAAAAGACTTCCTTTATCCTGTATCTGGCCTCCTTATTTACTTCTTATAAACTGTTTCCTTTATGAATAATTATTAAGATTTTTCTATTTATAACTTAAATATCCACAAAGTCTCCTGCAGGCATTAATTGAAACAAGTCCAGGTATGTATTTTAGGGCACTGTTTTGTGAAGTATTCTCTGCATATCCCCCATGCTTTTTGAAACTCTTGTCTAGTGTGATCTCTAATTGCCTCTGTCAATCTAGCCAGTTCAATATACTATAACAGTTTGTCTTGCCATTCCTTTTTTGTTGGCACAGTTTCTTTTTTCCAGTTCTTAGCAGTTAGGATCCTTGCCACTCCTGTGGGACAAAAGAATTTATATCCACATTCTCCACATAATGCATAATGTTTTATGGCTTGACTAAGGTAAAGGTAAAGGGACCCCTGACCATTAGGTCCAGTTGTGACCGACTCTGGGGTTGCGGCGCTCATCTTGCTTTATTGGCCGAGGGAGCCAGCATACAGCTTCCGGATCATTTGGCCGGTATGAACCAGAGCAGCGCATGGAATCGCCATTTACCTTCCCACCGGAGTGATACCTATTTATCTACTCGCACTTTGACGTGCTTTCAAACTGCTAGGTTGGCAGGAGCAGGGGCCGAGCAACGGGAGCTCACCCCATCGCAGGGATTCGAACCGCCGGCCTTCTAATCGGCAAGTCCTAGGCTCTGTGGTTTAACCCACAGTGCCACCCGCGTCCCATGCCTTGACTATGTCCCCTCTTTCTCACCTTTTCCCTCATGTAAAAAGCCCCAAATCTTGCAACCTTTCCTCAAAGGAGAGTAGCTCCATACCCATCATCATTTAAGTTGCCCTCTTCTGAACCTTCCCCTCCTCTTGCCACAAGTGTGTTTGCACAATCACATCCAGCAGAGCTTTTCTAAGTGAAAACATGAATACTTCAATCAAGTCATGGGGCCATTAGAATACTATGTAGCATGCTGTGACAATTTTTTGGAATACTTTGTTGATAAAACGGCTCAGAGCTGTTCTGACCTGGAATCCACTTTAGGAACAGAATCTAGGAGACGTATCCAGAGCCTCTTCTTGTCTAGTTTGTTTCGGATGAGTTTCAGTCATTAACATCTGAGGATGCAGGCTGAGTACTTGTTGCTCCTTCATCATACATGTGTCCACTGCTCATCTCAGCGGGTGAAGGTCTGTTGAGGGAAGCTGTTCAGCTTTGATTGTCATTCACACATCTTTACAGGGAAAAGCAATGCCATCTGCTTTCTAGGAAGCAATTGTATGATAAAGTAGTCTTCCTCTGATTCCTTCTGGGAAATAAAGATATAAAATGGGTGGTTTCTGGCCAAAACGTTTGAGCAAGTGATGCTGTATCATCCTCAGGTACTTTTAGATGAAACAGATTATCTAAACCCTTTTTAATCAGGCTTGCAGCCAGGGCACAAATTGCCTTGGTCACCCTCCCCCTAACTGGCAATTTTTTATCAGAAGGGCTCTGGTAGTCTCTGCGCACAAGCACTGCACCCATGGTGGTTAAGATTATGCCCAGTGTATTTTTCATGGTGTTCTGTAACCCACTTGAGGGCCTTCTTGGCAGATGACTAGCCTAGAAATTTGATTGTAAATTTTTAAAAATTGAATTTCATTCTTCTTTATTTTGCTTCTCCCTCCTTTTAATTACACCACTGCGAAAATGATCCAATCGGAACAGAAAAGTAATAGCCTTGCAAATCAGTGCACTGAAGTTCCCAGAGCATAAAAATGTATACTTGTCCACATGCCACAAATGATTCAAACCATTTTTCATGCCGGAAATCTGTGCCTGCATTGCAGGGGGGCGGGGGAGAGGGGGAAATAAAAACCACAAGAATGAAAAGATTGGATGATGAATGAGGAAAAAATGACATTAAGTGACTATCTGGTCCAGGAGTTTATTTCTGACAATGACCAAGCTGGTGGTGGATCAACCTGAATAGGTGTGTCTGCCTGTGATTTTTAGCTGCCTTGGGAGTGTGTTCTTGATCCCCAAAGAAAGCAAAGATCATAGTAATAATAATGTCATAGATATGTTGTTTTCCCCGCAACGTGTAGCTCAGGCAGGCTCAGTATATTTGCCAGGACAGACAGGATCAAGGGCTCCCTGTCTCTCACTCTCCAGTCACCAAGGTCTCATTTTCCCAGCCAGAACACAGCAAAGGTAAGTCATGAAAGTTCAGTTGGCAATTGAGGGGCTTTCTGCCTAAAGCAGTGCTGGGGGTGGGTAGATAGGCTTGCTTGCTTCCACTCATTGTGTTTTGGGGCTATTCACATTTTAGGAGTCTTCTCCATAATAACTAGATGAAGTATCACTGAAGGAGTTTGCCCATCCTTTCTTTGAATATACAGAATTATGCATATGTACAAATTTGCTTTCTCAGCACTGCCTTCTATTTCAAAAAATATCTAGGTGGAGGAAGACAGCTTCTACAGCTAAAGGGAAGAAATAGAAACTATGGATTATGTATAGCGTAATTTTTTTTCTTGTGCTACTCTGAAAACTCAGGCTGTTGTTTACGACGCATTGAGATTTGTAGAGAAGCAAGATTTGGAACCCAGGTCTTCCTAGTCCAAACCCAGTACTATATACCAGATGTGATTTCAAGCCTCATAGGCAATAAATGTCTTATCAGATGTCCACAAATATACAATTGCCATAATGAGTGGCTAGTGCAATAAAGGTTATTGATTTATTTATCATACTTTGCTCTATTGAATCAATGCATAGAGAGACACCGCCCAACATTTGCCAGGTTAAAAAGTGGCAACACTCAGATTAGAAAAGCTCTCCTGGTGGGCACATTTATCCCAGAGAGAAAGGCCGGATCCAGACTAAGTTAGTCACATTCAGTTAAAATTAATTAGACTTAAGTCAAGACTAGCTTGATGCACTGATTTCAATGTGACTTAAGTTCAATTAACAGTGTCTAGATCCAACCCTAGATGTTTGGCTTTGCCAAAATGGTACCAAACTATGAATGGCCAGAGAAAAGAATACAGAACACAGCTGCTTCCAAGCATTTTCCACAAGGTAAGAACAAGATATACACATCCAACAAAATAATTTGCAGTAGGATGAAAACCAGGATCTGACCTATCACTGGGCAGAGTGAGATGGTTGATTCAGGTAACAGATTCTGATTGCAATTACAGGGTGGCAAATTTGCTTAGTTAAAATATTTATATGTTGCGTTTTATGGCATAGATCTCACATAGCGGAAAACAACCAAAGGAAATCCAACGGAGGGACACCTGAATTGTGGAAAATATACAAAACCAGAATCATAAGGAAGTACTGAGGTTTAGAAATAAATGGCATAAAAAGCATTGTAAAAAAAAGGTAAAGTGGAACAATTAAGTCTTCAAGGCATATTTTAAGGGCTCTTTTCTGTAGGAAGAATTGTGCAACTGCACGGCACTCACCAAATATTAAATAATAATAACAAGAAGAATGGTAATAAAGCTACTCATTTATACTGCTGGCATATTTATTTAAGGTATGGATATAGTGCCTTTCAGGTGAACCTCATGAAGCAGTTTACATAGACATGGTAATACAATAAGCATCAATTGCAACAATATAATAAAACAGCAAAGGCAGGCTTCAAGGGAGAAGACCTTTCCAACACTAGATCTCCCCTGCCCTCAGAGAAAGATGGCCTTTGAATAGCCCTGGGGTGGCAGTTGTGGGAGAGGCCACCTCAGCTGCAACACCAAATGTTCGAGTGTGGGCAGCTCTCAAGGCTCCTCCAGGGGGCAGGGGGTGGAGGGTGGATCTGAGCACATCTTGGATCACCCTTAAACGGGACTATATTTTGGTATATAAAAAAATAGGGTGCCACGAATCTTGATAAAAATGCTGTAGGTGCAAGCACTAAATGGCTGCCGCGGGGAGCAAAACAGAGGTGACAGAACTGGGGTGGGGAGGAGAGAGAGGCTCCTTTGTCCCAGAGCAAAAATAAATCAGACTGGCTGATGGTGGAGGGCTGTTGGCTACCCCCCTCTCCATGGAAAAAAACAAAACTGGAATATATTTGTGTTTTGAAAGTCACCTCGTGTCACTGCTAATTTTTACCCAGCAGTAAAATTAAGATTCATTTACCTGCCCGCTGACAGCGTTACACATCAGTGTCAGTAATTGCACTCAGATCTTTGGGTCACTGACTACCTGCGTGAAGGTATTTGATCACAATTCTTTGTTTTTCTTACCTCAAGTTTCTCCCCTCAGCTTAGGGCAGCTGCATCGTTTGTCATGGCTGCTAACACCACGGCACCTCCCCCAGGCTGCGGCGACATTGACCCCGATTATTATTACCTCTGTGACATCTGCGAAGCCTGGGGCATCGGTCTGGAGACGGTGGCTGCTGCAGGCATCCTGGTCTCGCTGGCGCTTCTGCTGGCATTCTTCGTCCTTAGCTGCATGGTCAAAGACAAGACCAAGCAAAGCATGGTCCCCATTCAGCTCCTCTTCCTTCTGGGCACCCTGGGAATCTTCAGCCTCACCTTTGTGTTCATCATCCGGCTCAATAAGCAGACTGGCCCTGCTCGCTTCATCTTACACGGGGTCCTCTTTGCCCTCTGCTTCTGCTGCCTTCTGACCCATGCTTTCAACCTCGTCAGGCTGGTGAGAGGAAAGGCACCCTTTTCACTACGGTCTATGCTGGTATACACTTTGGGCCTCACTGCAGTTCAGTTGATCATCGCCGTCAAGTACATCCTTATCACAGTCGGAAGAGACGGCATCGATTTGGAGAGGATGGGGAGAGAACAACGCAACAAGGACTTTGTCATGCTCTCGACCTATGTGCTCGTCCTCATGGGCCTCACCTTTGTGGTTTCCATGTTCACCTTCTGCGGACCATGCAAGGGCTGGAAGAGGCATGGGATGCACATCTTTCTCACCGTTCTCTTCTCTAAAGCCATCTGGGCTGCGTGGATCACAGTGCTGTTCATCAGTGGCTTCCCTGGCGATGGTACCCAAAGCAAGTGGGATGACCCACTCATTGGTGTTGCTTTGGTGCTGAACGGATGGGTTTTCCTGATGATGTACACAGTGCCTGAGATCTGTTTTCTTGCTACCCCATGCCAGACTCCAGGAAAAAATCCTCGGAAGACCACAACCACGCAACAGAGCATTGAAGCAGCAAGTACTCAAGGTATGCAGCTCTTCTGATGTCTAAGAGTAGATGCGTAAACAAGAAAACCAGAATGGCAGGGATATTTTAAGCTAAGAAATGCAGAGATGAAGTCAAGTGGATTACAGTTTAGTATAATTTTAGCACATGAAAATGCTAAAGAAAATTACCATAGTTTGAATCTTGACTAAGGCTGAAAACCTGCCCAGTAGACCACTAGGGTTACATTCTGGGAATCGTACCTAAAGCTAAAATCACATATAGCCAAAACCCACTGGGTTCAATGGCGGGTGGGACTGCCAAAGTCTCCCCCCACCCCCACCCCAGTTTCTGCCCCCTTTTAATTAATTATTTGTTGTTGTTATGCACGTAAAGCTGAATGTGCACCAGTTAAATGTGTGCTAGTTGTGTGCTTACTGTCCTCACTTACTTGGAGTAAGTCACACTTTAACTCACCAAGGCTTGTGCTGTAAATGAGGAACCTCTGGTCCTCCAGATGCTGCTAGACTGCAACACTCATCAGCCACAGCCAACATAGCCCAGAGGGATGATGGGAGTTGTAGTTCATCAACATCTGAATGAAGCCATGCCTCAATCCCATTGAACTCAATAAGCTTTAAGTTATAGTAGCTTAATATAAGTACAATTGGTTTCAGTGAGCCTAAAATGTGACCAACATGGTCTGAATCCAACTTTTTTAAAAAAAAGAAGAAATAGCTCTTAATCCCATTGAAATCAATGGGACTTAAGTTAGTTGTGCCGAGGCATCACTAAATAAGGGCTTGTGCACAGTTCCGCTTATCCTGTGCCTAGAAAGCATGTGTCTGAGTGGTTTTCCACTTGCCTCGCTCTTTCTAGGGACAGTCTGAGTAATTTTGCTTTGCTTTCCCCTGGAAAACTCACTCTTTACCAATAAATTGTAACCAACAGCAATCTGCAGAAAACCCAATAGCTGTTTGTTCCCATTTATTGCTAAAGAGTGGCTTTTCCCATGGGAAGTGGAGCAGGAGCAGCAGGACAAACATAGGAGTGGATAGGCTTTTCGTCTGGATACAACATTCTTAAAAAGAATAAGAACATTAACTGTTTTGACTTGTGCATTTGAAACAATAACAACACCAGGTATGCATATTTTGAATTTTTAAAAAAATATATGGTATATCTCAGAATCAAAATAGTGAAAACACTGTATTTACAGGAATGTAAATCACACCTTTTTTGGCCAAATTATGTCGCAAAAATTAGGGTGCGCATTAGATTTGATGGCACATTTACATTTGCCAGCAAATACTTTTTTGGTTTCAAGTTTTTTAAAATTGAGGTGTGCATTAGATTCGATGTTGCATTACCTTCACATAAATATGGTAAGGGGGGAAAACTCTGTTAATACAAGAAAAACATAAAATGCAAGCTGGATATTTAGTTTTCTTAAAGAGTCATTTGTGATGACAATACATTTAGAATTTTACCGAAACTCCATTGGTAAAATAGAGCATGATATATAATTAAAGGCTTTCATCATGAGACTGGTCATCTCTTCTCAGGTTGAGCACTCCCATCTCATATAGCAAAATATACATGAGTCAACTTATTTTCTTTTTATAAAAAAAAAAAATAAAGTGGACAACAGCAGGGCTACTGCCTGCCAGTACAACAAACAATATTGTTCTATTGCTTTTGCATTAGGAGTCACATGATTATTCAGCAAAGACTTACAGCACTTCCAGACTGTCAGTGTTTCAGGGTAGGATTCAGCTTACCAAACTGCACAGTTAAAACTGATCTGAAGTTCTTGTGAAACACTTCCCCCAAAGATCAGACTTTTCATAGTAGTAGTAGTAGTAATAATAATAATAATAATAATAATAATAATAATAATAATAATAAATTATACCCCACCCATCTGGCTGGGTTTCCCAAGCCACTCTGGGTGGCTTCCAACAAAATATTAAAATACAATAGTCTATCAAACATTAAAAGCTTCCCTAAACAGGGCTGCCTTCAGATGTCTTCTAAATGTCTGGTAGTTGTTTTTCTCTTTGACATCTGATGGGAGGGCATTTCACAGGGAGGGTGCCACTACCAAGAAGGCCCTCTGCCTGGTTCCCTGTAACTTGGCTTCTCACAGCGAGGGAACCGCCAGAAGGCCCTCGATGCTGGACCTTAGTGTGTGGGCAGAATGATGGGGGTGGAGACGCTCCTTCAGGTATACAGGACCAAGGTCATTTAGGGCTTTAAAGGTCAGCACCAACACTTTGAACTGTGCATGGAAACGTACTGGGAGCCAATGTAGGTCTTTCAAGACTGGTGTCATGTGGTCTCGGCAGCTGCTCCCAGTCACCAGCCTAGCTGCCGCATTCTGGGTTAGTTGTAGTTTCTGGGTCACCTTCAAAGGTAGCCCCACATAGAGTGCATTGCAGTAATCCACGGAAAGTGATGGGGAAATGCACTTGGAAGTGTGGGAAAATGCTCCTTCATGCAATGTAATCGAATCTCTCCTCAAACAAATCAGGCTCAATGAGCAGGTCATCAGGAAGAGCATGTTTCGAGCTCATCAGCTACTGAACTTAAATTATTGGTTTGGGACTTGGATTCCATTTGCCAACCTGGAAGTGATGCCTTATGGGTAGTCCTCCTTTGAATCCATGACTGATTCTGCCATAGGAGGCTCACCAACGTCAGTCAGCAGCTTTGGGGCAACAACCACACTGCTGGGATAGGGGTCAATGTGCGCCTCACTCTTCCACACTGAGCCACCATCTGGGAATTGCTGGCAAAAGTTATTACCCAATCAGTTGAATGGGGCCCCTGCCAGACTTCTGGTGTCAGTTCTGTGGCATTAACCCTCTTGTTTTTTTCACCCTTATTCATCAGCCCCAGACAAAGAAGGAGCTGAGGAAGATGTTTTGCTCCTCACAGATGAGAACCGCTTTCAGTCAAAGGTAAATCTGGATTTCGCTGGAAAGATAGGGCAGCTGTAGTCAAATTGTGGTGTCGCAGTGGAAGAGCATCTCTGCAGAAGGTTACATGTTCATTCCCCTGCATCTCTAGGTAGGGTTAAGAATCCCCAGTCGGAAACCCTTGAGTGTAGACAATGCAGATCTAGACGTTCAATGGTCTAATTCGGTGTAAAGCAGGTTCCTGTGTTGGGTCCTCCCACCTGCTCCCCACCCCCACCCCTGCCTTTTGGGTGAGCTTTTTGCTTTGTTTTTGTTTTGTATACTTTTGATTCTAGCTTCCTGGCATGGCTATTTTCAGAGACTGGGCAGAGGAGGAATGGTGGAAACTGCTTCCCCAGCCTGACCCTTCCAGAGAAGAAGGAGACAGTTCAGAATTACAACAGGGGTTTGAGGGAGGCCATGGGTCAGAGGCAGATGAGGGGGAAAGATGGGAAATAATGGGAGAGGAGAAGGAGGAAGAAGAAGCACAAGGGGAGAGACAGCTGACAGACTCAGTGTCTTTAGAAAGCATTCCAGACCCACCCTCCCAGAACCCAGTGGGCATTAAAAGAAGGAAAGCAGAGAGCTCAGAGGCAGAAGGCACAGATTAGCCACCATAGGGATGACGTATAATGGGAGAGATGGAGGGAGTGGGGTTTCACTCGGAACAACACCATTACCCCAAGAGGCTGAATTTCTAAGCCTCTTTCTCTGAATATGGAATAAAAAGCATTGGTAAGAATTTCCTCGTCTTCTCTGTTCCTGGCAACCTGCCGTGGGGGGTTGGATCCTCTGAAGCTAACTGTTTTATAAATGGTTTAGTCTTTCCACTTTCTCCAGGACAACTGACAGGAACTCCTCCTTCCTTTCCAGATCTTTGGATCCAAACTATGTTTCCAGATCCCTCGGGCAACCCTGCAGCCAGCATACAGGCCAAGTGTGGCGGCGTGTGTTGAAGCCAAGGAACCGAGAGCAGACATCCATTGAGTGGAATCCAGAAAGAGATGTCTAATGGCTTGCTGAATTATGGCTGTTCCCTTTGTCCTTCAGCTCCTGCTTCTCCAGCCTGCTCCACTTTAAGCTCAGCTTCTAAATTAAAACAGTCTTCCAAACATAATCCACTGCCCCTCATCATAACTTTTCTTTTTCGGGTGAGATGACTTCTGACTTCAGATATCTTTGAAGATTCTGTCCTATTTGTGATTCTAAAGATTGGGGTGGCAACCAAGAGTTTCCTTAGTTATGCCCTTATCGCTCAGCAGTGGTGACATCAGAGGAGGACTTTGGGGTAAGAGTCCAGGGCCCCAACTCAACAAAAATGAGCAGGGACACACACAAACACAGCAGGTCTGACTTCTCACATATTGATGTAAGTGAAATAATACACATAACCATCTCAAGAGAACATCAAGCCCAGACTCTAAACTTGCCTGATTGCACCACTGTCTCCCTGCTTACTGCCATGCAACTCTCCCAGAGAAGCCTTCTGCCAGCCTTGCTCACAGTTTCCCAAAGAGGGAGAAAAACTTATCACAAGATGTTGATGGACTATAAAACTCTCATGACCATTGGTGGCGCTGGGTAGAGCAGATGGCAGTTCAACAACATCTGGAGGACCTCAGCTTAGCAACCACTGGTTCCTTTGTCCACTGGTTCCTATATTCCAAACGATGGTGGGAGTTAGGAGCTCAACAGCATCCCGTGGGCCACAGATTCTCCAACCATGTTCTGGAGAAGAATCTCTATCTAGGCAAGTCTTTCTTTCCCTTGAAATTTCATTTCACTTTGAGTTGCTTGCTGACCCGGAATAAACTATTTGTGCTTCCCATATAGAGCATTTCATTACTAAAATAACAGATTTTCACAATTGCAGCTGTGCAAATATACAGGGGGAAATGGGAGGGGGGAATGCTTGAAAATAGCCAGGTTTTAGGATTGCAAGCTGGCACCTTTTAAAGTCTAGGGTTTTAAAAAACTTTTGATAGAAGGCATGATTGGCCAGCTACTTCTTGGTTCAGAGACAGTGGTATAAATTCAGCATTTAAAACAGGCCCTGGTATTAAAGACGAACAGCTGGGTCAATGCCCAGGAAGAGGCATGATGTAGATTCTGAACCACTTGTACACCTCTTTATGGAACTGCGTGGATTTGTGTAAGAGCGCTGGGAGATGAAGGACAAACAGCAACAGATCATGAGACAGAGATACAAGATGGTCTCTTTGAATCCTAGCAGCAAATAGCATGACAACCAACCCAGGTGGGTGTACCTCTCCTTGGGGCACTTCCAGACAGTTGCTATTTTAGAGTGGGATTCAGTTACATGCTGGCAAATTCCATTTGGGAAGGATGTCTTGCCCGACAAACCACTTCCCCCAAAGATCAAACTTTTCGCAATAAGGAAAGTGACATGAAAATGCCCCGGAAAGTGTGAGACAGTGCTTGCTTTGGTGCAACATGTCTAGCCTTCCCACAAACAAATCAGGATGGATGCACAATAGACAGGTTGTCTGGAAGGTCCCTCATTCTCTGCATTTTACATTTGAAGTTTATTGTGGGGTAAAAAGAAAGTTCACTTAGGTTTGCTTATGCAGAGCTTCCCACAGGAGGCCCATGATTTCTCTTGGAAGCGTTAGAGACTGTGGGTCTAATAAATCCATTATTCATTTCCCAAGGACGGCCACCAGGCACTTGGAGACAGCAATGTGCCAAGGACTGTCCTTTATAGAGATCTGAGATACAGATTTGTCATGCCTAACAAGACAGTTAGGGGAGAGGTCAGCGCCCGTTCAGCCATGTGTACTTAAACGAGGAGAAGGTTCACTTTCTGCTTTGCTACTTCATGGATATCGCAGCCATTCCTGGATGGAAGCTTCTTAATTCTCCATTTTATTATCTCTCCTATGATTCGTGGGTGATATGAAGACCAAGGTATATCACCAAAATGCAATGCAACCAAGCCCAGATAAGTTGACAGCTGCCAGCAATGAGGCGGATGGGGAAGTGGGTTTTATTTAAACAGAGGGGCCTGCACATCTGGACCTGTCTGCTCCCAACTTCACGTTCTGATGATGACATACAGAATTCACAAGGCCCTTGGCTCTGATTCACCACCCAAGCTTGAGCATTTTGAGAAGAAATTATTTCACTGGCATGAAACAGGGCTCAAAACTAAAGCCTAAAACCTCTCAGCCCAGCCTCAGGTGGGCACAGGCCTTCAGGATGATAGGAAATGCTCTAATGGGGGGGGGGGCACGAGTGTGGCTGCATAGGACTTGTAGTATGCATAATGTTTCTTTGAAACACTGAGATTGTGCCAAGCACACACTTGTGGCCATCAGCACTCAGCACCATTGGGCCTGCCAGAATCCACCACAATGCTAACACCTGTGCTGAGGAATGCTCTGTACATGGTTGGGTAGGGGAGCTGGCTGCCATTTTCCCACAATGCACCAGAGCTATGCAGCTTCATAGGCTTTGAGTGAAATCAAAAAGGTGACTTCAAGCCTCCCTTTGCTACTTGTCACAGGACTGCCACCGCCTCCACCAGGGAGCTTACTGGAACCAAGCCAATGTAAAAAGGTAAAAAGGTAAAAAGGTAAAAAAAAGACTTCTGGACAGTTTAGTCCAGTCAAAGGCGACTATGGGGTTGTGGTGCTCATCTCGCTTTCAGGCCGAGGGAGCTGGCGTTTATCCACAGACAGCTTTCCAGGTCATGTGGCCACCTTCTGGTGCAACGGAAAAACTATGACGGAAGCCAGAGCACACGGAAACGCCATTTACTTTCAGAGCAGTACCTATTTATCTACTTGCACTGGCGTGCTTTCGAACTGCTAGGTTGGCAGGAGCTGGGACAGAGCAACGGGAGCTCACCCCATCACGGGGATTCGAACCACTGACCTTCCGATCGGCAAGCCCAAAAGGCTCAGTGGTTTGGACCACAGCGCCACCCACAGCCAATGTAGGAGGCGATCCACCAGGGCCCACTTGGGCAACCAGACCAAACCTGGACTCTGCTCTGTTCTTGGCTGTGAAACTTCATAGTTTCTTTAGATCAGCCTCCCCAGGCTAGTGCTCTCCAGGTGCCATTAGATTAGTTTCCATCAGCCCCAACCAGCACGGCCAACCAAACCATCTTGGCTGAGAGTCTTGGAAGGCCAGCTCCCTGCCTTGCAGACCTTTTCCTACCTGGCCTGGGAGGGCAGGGCCAGGACTGACACCAACTAGAAAAACTGAGGCTGCTGAACGGACTCTTGGGCTGGAATGTTGTTTGGGGTTGTTGTTTTTAATAGGGGTGGGTGTTGTTGCTGCTGCTACTGGGTTTTTTTTTTTTTGTCTCTTTATTATAGATCTTGTTGTGATTTATGTGGAAACAGCTCAGTTTTGTTTAGGACTACTTTTGCTATATTGTAGTTATGTATTCCCTCCCCCCCATGTTGTCTGCCACCTTGAGCATGGTTTAAACAGTGGAAAGGTGGCATACAAATAAAATTACGTATGTATGTATGTATGTATGGCCAGGATGATGGAAGTTGTAGTCCAAAACATCATTGCCATTGGAACAATGCAAGAATTGGGACAAACTGAAACTGACGGGGTTGCATCAAATTTTCCCTGTGAGTGCATTGGGATTACTGGTGGAGATCCTGCCCACAAAAACCATGAATATAGTATTTGTACACAGAATGATTTATAGTCCTGGTAATGAAGAAGAGGAATGTGTAAACAAAGGTACTGAACTTGCATCTGGGCACCTGTTGGAGATGAGGAATCATGCATAGATAAATTCCCAGTCGAATACACTGGTAGCAGGGAGACACAATCAGCTCCTCATGGGCTGGGGCCAAACCCAAGCAGACACACTGAGGCACATTCCCTGTGTCACTGCCACTTTCATTTTTTCCAAGGTGCTGTTTCCTACAGCCACCAAGTAGAGGAAATTACACAGGGCTCAATGGCACAAACTGCCTCAAACTGTGCAGCCACTTAAAGTTTTTGTCAGTCCCTGCTGACGTCAAAACACATTGCCCCAGGCTGAAGTTATCACATCACTCCTGAGTGGCACAAGGAGAACCCAGTGTGGATTTGAGTTTAATTTTCACTTGCAACACTCTGATAAATGGCAGCACTCCTCAGGTGTAAATGCTCACAGAGTCCTTGGCTTGGTTCCCTCTTTCTCCCAATCAGATATAGTTATTTTAGAATTGCCAGAATTTTCTGAAAATTGCCTCTCTATGTTAGCTATCATAGTTCTACCATTATCTGATCCAAACATGCTGGTGGTTGATCTGTTGTGCTTTGGATGAATCTGCTTAGGAAACACAATTTTATGAATAAGTATTATATATACTAGTTTTATCTGTTTTCTCATGATATTTCACTTTTTGCATAAACTATAGTATCTTAATCTATATACCAAACCAACTTCCTTATTGTATTTTAATCCTCTCATGTCAGACCATCCTCATTCTCAAGAAACACATTTATGTGAAAACAGTGCAATTTAGTTAGCTTTAAGACTATAGTACCTATGATGCAGTGTGACCACAAACAGAATGTTTATGTGCAAAACATCTAGAGCCTTTTGACTGACATAAGCAAATAGATCTACCTAATACTGCCATAGAGCAAATACTTTTGCATGAAAATTTGGCGCTTGGGAATAAGAAAATGAAATCAAAGATGGACTTCTGCCTTGTATGTTTGTGTGTTCAATTTTATTCAAATATAATAAATATTTTTCTCAACATTTGAAGATACTTTCATAACATTTAATTGTGTTATTGTTTTTCAACATTGTTGTAGCTTTCCAAGAAACAGAAAAGGGTCTTTCTATCATATATTCTGTATTCCTAATTCTGATATGGAAACAGAGCACATGTTGACGTTGTTTAACTGCAACATCTTGATTTCTGTGCTGCACTAAACGGAGGTCGGAAATGCTGCTTTTAATTTGCCGTATATGCTGTGGCCTTTCAGGCACTGTATTGTCTTACGTTCCCCAAGACAGCATTTAGAAGTGACGCCATTCAGAACCTGCCCGCATTTCAAGCATGCGGAGTGGCTTCCTTCCTTGAGTCGCCTGCTTCCCCCTGTTATGTAAACACCTTGTGGTTCCCCTTGCCTGCACTTGCTCTTTACTGATAGCAAACTGTGGTCTCAGATGTTGTGGATCCATCCTTAGAAAGCTAACGGGTTGGGCATTCTGGCTGCTCTCTCCCCCGCTTCATGATTATATGATTCAAAGTGGCAGCCTGCATGAGAGGATAATGAGATCACAGCCTCTCATTCTGATCTTGATGCTGATGCCCGTTCAGTCCACACTGTAATCTAATTGCCATATTGTCCTATCATCCAAATCATAATCGGAAAATGCTTAAGACACTCGACAGTCTAATCACTCAGCACTTACATGAAGAACAAGAGCATGTCATTGTTAAGGAAAGCTTGTGATTGTAAGAATTAAAGACAATGGTGCACAAGAGGACAGAGCGAGGATTTGACTTTTCTTCTAGCCAGATCTAGTTTAAGCTCAGCTGTAAGGCAACACGGTGAGTTCTTTGGTGCAAGGCTGCCATCGAGTGGCCAAACTTATGAAAGTGCAAGCGAAGCCCTTCGCCCAGGACCATTTCTCTGAAACATCCATTTCTGCGGCTCAGCAATCAGTATTTATTCAGATATCACCTGTTCAATTAGCAGGAGCTGGCAGGTTTATTACAAGCCACCTGTTTCCAAATATAAACACTTATCGAGGCAGTAAAAACATGCACAAAGACAATGACAATTCTTTATGAGCAAGTTCTCATTAACCATATCATGAAGTGAAAGTTATTACAGCACAGCAGTGCCTTTCTGCTGAAGGAGGCAGTTGGTGATGAAATTAATACTAGGCATTAACTTCCAATTTGACAAATTCAAAACACAATCGAGAACCTGCTTGGTTTGCCGCTAAGAACATGGTGCTTGATTAAGGTTCACAATGCAGCGGTTTGGTATGTAGCTTTCTAGAGACTCAACGGATGCTTGATCCTTAAGAACAGAGAGTCTTGTGGCACTTTGGTGTGGCATGAAGTGTCACTGCAGAGGCGGACCTGGGGTCTCAAATTTTGGTGGCGCCCTATGTGACACCAAAATTTGGCACGCCCTGCCTCTCCCCTTCCATTCTACTTCATAGTTGCAGCACCCCCAAAGCTCTGAAGCACTCGCCTAAATCCACCTCTGGCAACAGGCTAGGCTCTCCCTCATCAGAGATACATAAGGTCCCTCAGATTGCTGCAGCTGACTCAGGGCATGTTACATTGCACATTGCACATGAGAGACATTGCACATACCATTGCACAAGAAAATCTTTAATAAAAATACATTAAAAAAACAACAACTCTGACAATGCTTCTCAATGGCCTGCATGGAGGAGAGAGGGATGGGTGTGAGGGTGTTAGAAAGTAGACGACTGTACAAAGGTAGAATTCATTCATTGCTCCTCTTATTTTTTCTTCTGGCTCCACCCACCACCCAAAAGTGCTCCCTCCCAGGTTTCCCCAAAGGAAATGTGGCTCTCAAGTTGAAAAGGGACCCTCTGCTTTTCTAATCCATTTTTAGAGGCTCTTCTTGAGGCACACTAGAAAGCTGCTTGGTCTTTGCAAATGCCACTATTCTCTTGACTGCCATTTGTTTTAACTGATTTTAATAGCGTATTTCAAATTGCTATAACCTGCCCTGAAACCTCCTGGCGAAGGGAAGAGAAGAAATGTAATGAATGCTGATGATAATGCCAGTGGGACGTGCTGAATTCTTCCTCACATGCACACACACAGGTGCAGGGGCTTCCTCTCAAATTCTCCCTCTCTTACACATACGCTTAGTCTCTAAGCTCTCCTCCTCTTCCCTCTTGCTGTCCATCAATACCAGCTCAGGTCCAATTCTCATATTAATGTGGTTTAACTACATTGGTATTAATTTCCATTGATAATTACAGGCACCCCCCCTCACTTGCACATGATCGACTCGTGTGTGACTGCGAATATGTGTGGGCCCGAGAAATAATTAAATAACTAGAATCATACCCAGAAATGGCATGAGAGAGTGCAGGAGAGTCCTTGTGGCTCATGAGGAGACCCTCCCTGGAGCCTGAAGAGGAAGCCCTGAAGAGACCGGAAGCACAGTGGGACTTTGTTTAGGCTGCTCAGCCTCCCCACCTAACAGCTGGTGTGGGGGATAGCACAGCAGCACCACCTTCTTTCCAACACGTCCTCCAGTCTCCTTGCCGGCCCCAGAGCTTCAATTCCAGTTGTGGATATTTTTGGTACAGTGTTTTTGAACGGGATTGGAGAGAAAGCAGCAAAAAGGGCACTTAAAAGGTGTTTAAAGGTGATTTCCACTTATGCACACGGGGGGCTGGAAAATAACCCAGCTTAAGTGGGGAGTCGCCTGTATTACAAATGTATGGAGAACATGGAGCATGTTTTCATGTTTGTAGGAGCACAAGAAGGCATTTTTCTCTCCTTAATTTTTGCATGCTGAAGTCTGCTCTTGATTGAGACAGTGCAGGGCAAAATATGTTATTTAGGAGGGACTGCATTTCAGGATTCGGGTTCTGTCCCACTCCAGGGCACACACCCTCACTATTGAGCACCACCTAAGGGAAGCTGTCCGAAAGCTGAGAGCCGCCCTTCCTGCCATGATGCAACGGCTGTATCTCACCACATGATGTCACACGCAGAAAAAAATAATAACCACACAAAACGGATGGAGAAGCATCCCTGCACTGCATATTCCAGAGAGGTCTCGGTGGGGATTAAATAAGTAAGACTGGGGCACATTGGGGCAAATTACAGTAACAAGATGAAGGGGAGCTACGGAAAAGAGAGAGAAAGATGAATTTGGACTGCAGCTTAAAGGGCTACACACTTTCTCCTCTGGTTTATAGCTTTAACCCTCATTAAAGGGAGAGAAGGGACAAGAAATGATAGGATTGGTTCTACGTGGAGCAGAACCGTGTTCTCAAGAAGCATTTGCTCCAAACCTTTCTCTAAAGCAGGGGTGGCAAAAACTGTGGCCCTTCAGAAATTATCAGACTACAACTCCCATTATCCCTGACCATGAGCCATGTTAAAAGTCCAACAAAGTTTGGAGGGCCACAGGTTCCCTGTGCCTGAACTAAAGATGCTTCCTCAGGCTCTCCTATCCCTTACAGCCCTGCCTTGGGAGTGTACGGCCACCATGAGAAACCATGGAAAGCGCAGGTTTCTTTGGGGGTTGAATATGGAATATTTAGGGCTAGAAAGGGGCAAATGTCTTTCCTTCCAACTTCTACCTTCTTTCTTCCCCAGTCAGAGAATTAAAATTTTCAGATGAACACATAAACTGATGGTGCTGGACTTCAACTCCCATCAGCCCCAGCCAGCGTAAGCCTATGGTCAGGGATGATGGGAGACGGAGTCCAGCAACGAAGTGGGAAAACCACATTGGCCACCCTGCTCTGCTCCAAACAGGGAGTAGTTCTTCTAGATCATGGGCAGAGATCCTTCACCCTCAGGCTGCACAGGATTCTTTGGAGGCACTGGGGACAGAACTTGGAACCTCATGCCCAGACGTAGGAAGGGTGGGGAGCAGGAATGCACAGCCTCACCTGGAACACTGGCTTGCTCCACCTAATCATTAAAAAAGAAAGTACAGGCTTGGAAGATTTGTGGCCTGGCAGCTTTTATTTAAAGAATGAACAGACACCTTGCAGGCCTATGTAATATATTGTTGAGTACTGCAAGGTACTTAAAGGACTTGGAGAACAGGCTGACAACACAAATCTGCATATGTAGCTGCCTCTCTGAAAGTAAGATGGCATTGGCTAGGATCACCTAGCCAACTGCAGTGTGTCCAGCCATCCTATAAGCAATGAAGAAGAAGAAGAAAGTTGGGGGGAGCAGAGAGAGGGCAGGAGAGCTCATACCCTCCAACATGTTGCAGGGGAAAATTGGAAGATGCGCCTCTTGGTGACAGAATGACTGCTGTTGATCACAGTAAAGGGTGACAGAGGAAGAGAGAGATCTACATCCATTCCATCACCAGACACCTCACTTTTATCCTTCTTTCTCCTCCCCTCCACTCACTTTCACATGCACCCCTTCCTTTTTCCATCCCAGACAATTGTCACCCAACTTTCTTCATCCATGAATATGCCCTGCCCCAGCTCCTGTCCTCTCTGCGTGGCTGCATTTCACCCCCACCAGAGGTGGGACTTGGAGAGAACCATGAACAAGAAGGCAGTTGGGGGGGTAGAGATTTTCACCAGCTTAGTGGCATGAACCTCAACAGTGGGTACTCTGGTGGGAGCACACTGCCTGATGTCATGTTTCCACTCAACTGACTTACCAAATGACTCGTGTGCAAGCACAGTGCCCCAAAGGAGACATCTTGTGGGGCTGCACTCTTGTGAGAGTCAAAATGGGACATCCTGGGATCCAGTCAGAAGCCAGGATGGCTTCTGTAAATCCACAATGTCCCACTTAAAGCAGGACAGTTGAGGAGTATGAGATCTGGGGCCTGCTGTAAAAGACCTGGGACACCCCCTAACAATGCCTCTCACAGAGTATCCTTCCATTTTAATGTGCTGGGTGAGAAAAACACCCCAATATCTGAATCAATGATTCCCCTGGGCAAATACTCCGGCCACCTCATATGACTATGTGCTCGTCCTCAGAGGTGAAAAGCAGCTTCTCTCACGTGCTTTGCTGGCCTTCAGGCTTCTTTCCTCCTCAGTCAGCAAGTGCCCCATAAAGAGACCTCTGCAAAACTGCGAAAGCTTTCACGGCCTCCCCATTTTAGGCTGTGGGTGGTGGTGATGACAGAGCCTCAGTGTGGAGACTTTGCTTCAGAGTGGGTGTTGGAACCCTTAAAATATGGCTTCCATGAGAAAAAAGAGAAGGATTCACAATTTGGGCCACATTCACATAATGCCACTACCGATCTTCAGGAGGGGGTGGAGTTGCGGGCTCACGACCCGCCCACACTCTCGCGGGGCTGAGGTCAGCCCCGCGGGAATTGCAGGGAGTCCCCAGTCACCCCGCCCACGCTCCCACGAGGCTGAGGTCAGCCTCGCGGGAACCAGGGATTCCCTAGTCACACCCCCGCGCGCCAGCCAATCGGCTGGCGGCCGGGGCGGGCCTTCCAGAGGCCACATAAGGTCGGGGCAGCCCCCGGCTCGCCCCTTTTCTCCCTGGCTGGATAGAGGTGGCAATCGCAACCTCTGTGCACAGTGAAGTATGCTTCTTTCGATCAAGCGGTGAGGTTGGTAAGGAGTTTTGGTACGGGCGCCTTTATGGCAAAATGCGACATCGAGTCTGCATTTCGCCTTCTTCCAGTCCACCCAGAGGACTATCGCTGGTTGGGATTCAAGTTCCAGGGTGACTTCTTCATCGACAAGGCCATGCCTATGGGTTGTTCTATTGCCTGTGCTGCGTTTGAGACCTTTAGCACATTTTTGGAATGGGCCTTAAAGTTTAGAACTGGCTCTGATGGGGTGGGGCACTATCTCGATGATTTTATCCTCGTGGCAAGGAGCGCCGGTGAGTG
The DNA here is from genome assembly GCF_964234715.1 of Podarcis melisellensis. Lineage (NCBI taxonomy): Eukaryota > Metazoa > Chordata > Lepidosauria > Squamata > Lacertidae > Podarcis > Podarcis melisellensis. Next base: position 43,486,140 of record NC_138542.1, on the reverse strand, counting down.
CAGGACCCTGCTCCGAGCTTTTGAATCCCTGGCCAGCGAACTGGGTGTCCCCCTGGCAAGTGAAAAGACAGAGGGCCCAGTCACGACCATGACTTATTTGGGGATCGAACTGGATACTTTGGCCCAAACTTCGCGTTTACCATCCGAGAAGTTGGCTGCCTTAAAAGAACTTATTGGCCAAACGCTCCCCTTAAAGAAGGTCACCTTGAGGCAAATTCAATCTCTATTGGGGCACCTCAACTTTGCCTGCCGGGTTGTTTCCCCTGGCCGCCCTTTTTGCGGCCGTCTAGCTAAGCTGTCCGCGGGTTTACGGTCCCCACATCATAGGGTTCGCCTTTCTAAGGCTGTAAAGTCTGACCTGCAAGTCTGGCTACAATTCCTAGACGGTTTTAATGGCATATCCTTGTGGCAGGATTCCTTGGTGCTGCAGTCGGACTTTCAGGTACATTCGGATGCAGCCGGGTCCTTAGGTTTTGGCGTTTACTTCAGGGGGCAATGGTGTGCCCAGCGCTGGCCTCCCTCGTGGCAAGGTAAACCAATACTGCGTGATTTGACATTCCTGGAGTTCTTCCCAATAGTAGTCGCAATACACATTTGGGAGGAGCAGTTTAAAAACCATAGAGTTTGTTTCTGGACAGACAACCAGGCGGTTGTCTCTGTCCTGAATAGGCAATCCGCGCATTCCCCTAGAGTTGCTTCGCTTTTGCGGTATTTCGTTCTTTCTTGCCTGCGGTTGAACCTCCACGCTTCCGCCAAATTCGTTCCTGGTATAGACAATAACATTGCGGATGCTCTATCTCGTTTCCAGATGGAACGCTTTCGATCATTGGCGCCGGATGCGCAGCGGCAGCCGCAACCGTTTCCAGAGCATCTCTGGAGTATTGGCAACGAGAAGCAATAAAGGGAGTATTGTCCGCGCTGGCGCCTTCCACCCTTAAATCTTACAATAAGGCATGGCTAGACTTTACATCTTTCCGCAGGAAGAAGGAGCGGTTTAGGCCTGGCAGGCCGCCATCCAAGTCGGAAGTCATAGAGTATATGGTTAAGCTTCGCGATCTGGGTCGGGCTCCCAAAACCCTCAATATCCATTCGGCGGCGATATCCTTTTTTTCTAAAGCTTTATTCTCAGTTGACCCCTGTTCGCATTTTGTCGTTCGCAAAATGCTGGAGGGCTGGCGCAGGGCCAGGCTGCAAGGCCAAGATAGTAGAAGGCCCATAACGCTTGACATACTTACCCAAATTCGCAGGAAACTTAGGGTCCTTTGTTGGTCTAGGTATGAGGCCAGATTATTTTCTGCAGCATTTTCCTTCGCATTCTTCGGGGCGTTGCGCATTGGAGAGGTGGTGTGCGAACACCGTACAGCCAATAGAGGCCTGTTTTTGGACGATGTAACGGTTGCCAGCTCGCACGTGCTGCTAAAAATCCGTAGTTCTAAAACCGATCAGCTCGGCAGGGGAGCCTTGGTCCGCCTCCAAGCAACCCAGAGGACCGACCCTTGCCCAGTAAAAGATGCTAGGAAATACCTGTGCTTGAGACCGAATTCTAATGGCCCCTTCTTTGTGCATGCCGACGGTTCCTTTCTTTCAAAACATCAGTTCACGAGAGTCATGCGTAAAGCATTGGCATCTATTGGTCTCCCGCAAGAGGAGTACGCCGCGCACTCCTTTCGCATTGGGGCAGCGACCACCGCTGCCCATATGGGTTTGCCTGCCGAAAGAATTATGGATATGGGGCGTTGGAAATCCAACGCTTACAAGGGCTACATCCGAAAGCCCTTTTAATCTCCCGCCAGTCCTTACTCTCCTCCTTACCCCGTTCTCTTATTCTATTCTTCCAGGTGCTGTCTTGGTGCAACTGTGGATTATCGGTCACAGTATCGTTCATTGGGCAAAACGCCGAGCGGAACATAGGCGTTGGGACGCTGACCTCAAGCTACCTAATTATGTTATGGTGTCATGGATTTCTAGGCGTGGTATGCGTTGGGAAGAATTCTTCCCAGTCGTATCCAGGAAAATTGCGGAGGAGGGTGCCCCTGATGCCTTGGTCATACAGCTGGGCGAGAACGACCTGGCCTATAGGAAAGGGGTAAACTTAATGTGGAACATTATAAATGATTTGGAGCGGTTGCAGGCATCTCACGCTAACATTACTATAATTTGGTCATCCTTGCTGGAAAGGCGGCATTGGCGGGATGCGGCGAAACCCGCTGCGGTGGACAAAGCCAGGCGAATTGTGGAGCGTAATGTCGGGCGCAGGGTGGCCGCGTTGGGCGGACGTGTTATCAAACACCCCGAAATTCAATATTGCAATGAGACGCTTTATCGCTGGGATGGCGTGCATTTATCGGATGCTGGCAATGACATTTGGCTTGCGGACATTTTTAGGGGAATTAGGGATTGGTTACAGGTATGAGGGTATTGGCGGCGAGCCTGCTCAATGCGGCTCGAGTGGCGGTAGGCATTGGCCGGGGTATTGTCATGCAAATGAGGTGGGGGGGAGGAGCGCCATCACCTCCCCCAAAGATTGAAGGGTAGTTCGTTAAAGGACTCCGAGGGGCGACGCCTCGTCCGAAACCTACGGAGGCTAGGGCCTAAAGCGCACCCCCGAGCGGTAACCCCTCGGGGAGCGCCTAGGGATACGCATCTCGGGTAGCTCCCCCTGCTGGTGTTTAACCCTTCCCGATTAGATCGGATAGACGGTTAGGGGCCAATGCCTAAAGCCAATACCTCTCTTTCCTGTAATCAATAAAGTTGTGGCCATTTTCGCCCATTAACTTAAATTCTTGTGTCCTGTGTCTTTATTCATTACACCTGTGGGGGGGAGGAATAGCCACGCAATACATTTAAAGCACTATGGTACGACTTTAAACAGTCATAGCCTCCCTCAAAGAATTCTGGGAGCTGTCATTTGTTGCAGGTGCTGAGGGTTGAGAGGAAACCCTTTGCTCCCCTCAAAGAACTACAATTCCCCGAGTTCCCTGTGTAGAGGGACTGATTGTTTAACCACTCCGGACATCAATCAATAAAATTAAAAAAATGCAATCCAATAACACTGAAAGTTAATGTAAAAACAGTGGGTTGTATCTGACTAAATCATGCTCAGAGAAGACCTGAAAATCAATGGACTTAACTTAGTCTAGAAAAAGCTAAGGTCACTGGATTTTGATGGGTCCACTCTGAGCACAGCTATCAGCACAGTCTCAAGACCCAGCAAAGCACATGTAACTACAGTAAACCACTCAACTCATACGGGATTTGTGGACTTGGTAAAAAGATTATAGAAGTTTCTGCCGAAACTGCTGTTTTTGCCGTTCTTTCCTCTAAAGGCTCGAGTGGAAATGTGGTCCACAGCCCTTTTTAGGCATGCAAAGCATCTGCTGAGATCACACCCAGCCTACCTTCATTTCCAGTTTGATAAATCTCACCCATCTACTCACCTCAGATTCCATGCAAATTGGAAAGAGTGGCCATTCTTTGCTGTTATGCAACCATTTCCCTGACACAATCCTTCATAGAAGGATGATGTACGTGAATTGTACGCTCAGAGGATGATTTGCCGGGGGGGGAGAATAGTGGAGGAGAGATAAATTGGATTTTGTTTGCATTTTCATGTGAAATGACATAATTCATACTTCTCAAGCCAATTTGCTAACTGAAACACAGTTGTTCTTAAAAAATGACACATCTCCACATTTTGTGACGCCATTCCCCAACTAAACACACCATGCAGAAATGCATTATATCAGGGGGAAATGTTTGCAAACAAAGTTGTAAATAAATGTGTATGTACAAAATGTGTACAAAAATGTGTATGTCAGGAGTAATTCACACTGAAATGCTGGACTTTTAACACACACACACACACACACACGTATTGAAATGTGGAAAACCGAATTTGTGAATGGAAAAAAGAGATAAACTTGAATGGAAAGATTTGTCTATCTCTGTTCCCTGCTCCCTGCTCTCTGGCTGATGGATGGTGCCAGGCTAGTCTCCACCTTGCCTTTATGCTCTTCTCAGAAGACCAGAGAGTCTCCCAATTGCCCTTGATCCCTTTTCTGGCAGCAGATGCAAGCGCATGCAGCTCTCCAGCTCTCCAGTCCTTCAGTCAGTGCACTTGTGAAATCCACCTTGAAATATTCAAGACCTCTTGACATTCAACCTTCGGGTGAATTTGGTCATTGCTGTTGTCAAGCCAAATGTTGGGACCCAGCCTAATGTTTTGGACTGGGTGGGAAAAACTTTTTTTTAAGAGAGAAAAGAAAGAAAGAAAGAAAGAAAGAAAGAAAGAAAGAAAGAAAGAAAGAAAGAAAGAAAGAAAGAAAGAAAGAAAGAAAGAAAGAAAAGGCCCTCTATTCATCAGCCATGTCCATGTGCTTTAAAATGGGAGGGGTGCATTATTCATTACATAATCCAGCGCTGTGTGCAGTCACCATGGCAAAGAGAAAAGCAAACAGCAGCTTCCTTCGAAACTTTTGATCACAGCATAGCAGCATGTTGACTTTTAGGGTGGAGGAGAAGCTGGGCGACTTCAGGACGTTCTACGCAGGGATCGAGGAGAACACATTGAAAGAGAGGATGCCTTCAAAGACATGAAGCATGGAGTACAGAGCAGGAGAGGTCAGGTGGAGGGCAAACCCCTGGGGAATCCATGGAGGTTAGCAGCAAAGGGGGAGGAATGTGAGGAAGCAAAAAGGCGGCAGCATACCTTCGAAGAACGAAGAGAAAGAGAAATGCAGAGTGGTGCCTTGGAACAAGTCAGCCCAATGGTCCCTCTTATTGCATACATTAGCCTGCCCCAGTCTGGTGCCCTCAAGCTCAGCAGTTCCCAACTGGTGGTCTGGAGACTCTGGGGGTCCATGTAACCCACTCTGGGGGTACGTGGCACCATTCATGTAACAAAAACTACCACAGAGATATCAAAACCTTCAAAAGTAGGGGGGGTCTATGGCTTGGCTGTTGAAAAACAGGGGCTCCACAGTACTTAGCAAGTTGGGGATCACTGCTCAAGATGTCTTGGATGGGGCTGGTCTACACTGATGGATAGCAGCAGCTATCTGGGATTTCAGACAGGACTGGGACCTACTTGGCAAGGCCACCTTGTCCTGAGAGGAAGCTCATGGTCATTTGGGACTGTTTAGTTCAGAAAAAAGGTAAACAGGAGACATGGTGGAAGTGTATAAAATTAAGCACTGTACAGAGAAAATGGGCAGAAGAAAGTTTCTCTCTCCCTCTTTCTCTCCCTCCCTCTCTCTCTGGTAATACTTAAATGAGTGACACTGAATGTTGACAGACAACACGAAGTAGTTTTACAGCTCCTAGTTAAACTATGGAATTTGTCACCACAAGACATGGGGATGGCCACCTACTTGGGCTGCTTGAGAAAGAGGTTAGTCAAATTTATGGAGGATCAGTCTACCAGCAGCTCTTAGTCCTGATGGCCGTGTCCTATCTCTCCAGTACTGGAGGCAACATGTCTCTGAATACCAGTTGCCAGGGAACATGAGTGGGGAGGATGCTATCGTGCTCATGTCCTGCATGTGAGCTTCTCACACAGGCATTTGGTTGGTGGGAAAAGGATGGTTAACTAGATGGGCATTTGGGCTATCCAATCAGAGTCTTCTTAATTTCCTGTGTCAGAAATCAGTCTGTCCTGTTGCCATTGGCACATTTGTAGAATATGATCTGTAAACAGATTAAGCCTTCCTACTTCCAGCTTAGTTGGCTAAACACATTTACTCTGAAATAAGCCTCACTGTGTTTAAAAGGATACCTTTCCTAGTAAGTATGTTTAGGATTACTGATTTCACACATGAATGTTAGCCGAACTAAAGCTGCTTCAGTACAAGTAAGCCAAGTGATGTGTCATTTGTTTCCTGGTGGGACATCTTGAGGGAAATATACTGAGCCGACCTTATCAGACTGATCCATAGTTTTTCCTTGTCCTCAAAGGATGTGAGAAAAAGAAGCAGCTCTGTGTTAAAAGTTTGTGCAAAGGGTGCACCCCAAATGTGGAGGACAAGAATTTTACCCAAGGCTGTTGTTGGACCAGTAAGGGGGCACAAACCTAGAAAACATATTCCATAAACCATCCAGAGCTGAACTTGTTTATATGATGCTTCCACAATGCCTGCTCTCAGTTAGGAGTGCAAAAGTTTATAAACATTAAACTTTATAAACTTTTGCACTCCTAACTGAGAAACTAGGCATGTTGATTGTATAGCTTGCGAATGAAAAGGGCTAGCAATGGTTAAAAGAAAACACCTCACATTCAGCCAATACTGTCACTCCCAGGGGGAAGGAATGAGGTATCAAAGTGTGATGAGCAGAAATATTGGTTGAAAATCTGATGTCAGACTCATGAATTCACTTATTCGGTGCATTTTTTATCCGGGGAAAGTCAACACTGATGGGAGTTGCATTCGCATAATGTCTGAAGAGAACCACATCGGCCACCCCTGCCATACAGGCAAGTTCCCTTGCTTCCCTTTGTCTCACCTCATTTCATCTGCCCTCCAACGCAACTTATTTTTTGCCTCTTCTACTTCCTATAGCATCTTTGCCTCTTTCATCTCATGGTTATTTTCGGCATTGCATGTATCTGATCCCAGACGCTCTCACAACACCTCCCCACCCAGCACTCTCCTTTCTCTGTACAATGTAAGGATCTCTATGAACACACCCAAGCACAAACATGCCATATAAACACAGAAATGCCGGTAATTAAAAATGGTCTGGGAGTGTCATGATGATATATGAATCATATTTCTATAAAAAAATATTCTTTTCCTTTTTCAGGGTTCATTGGCCATGAGACAAAGAGGGTTGAAGACTTTAAAACAGGAGTGCAGGGAAATTTAGGCCCTTTGTGTGTTGCCGAACCACAACTTCCATCAGCCACAGGCAGCATGGCCAATAGCCAGGCACGATGGGAGTTGTGTGTTAGCAAAAGTTCTCTTAGCAATATGATCTCCTTTAGTTCAGTCAGAGATGCCCGTTTGCTCCCAAGATTGAGGGGGTGGAGCTTATGGTGCGTGCATATGACATCATGCATGTGGCGCATGTATGTGACATCACTCATGGAGCATGTGCAATGTTACATCCTCTGGAAGAGGCTGAACACTCTGGCAGAGCCAGGCGCTGAAGCTGCGATGTGTCATGTGTGTGATATCACACGTGTGCAATGCACATCAAGCCCCTCAATACTGAGGGGGCTGGGCTCCCTTCAAACAAATATCAAAGGTGCTGAAGACACCTCAGTCCCCTAGAGTTGACGCACCTGGTCACAGCCCCTTAGATATGCGAAGATGCACCCTTCAGTATAGTACAGTGGTACCTTGGGTTACATACACTTCAGGTTACAGACGCTTCAGGTTACAGACTCCGCTAACCCAGAAATAGTACCTCAGGTTAAGAAATTTGCTTCAGGATGAGAACAGAAATCATGCTCCGGTGGCACAGCGGCAGTGGGAGGCCCCATTAGCTAAAGTGGTGCTTCAGGTTAAGAACAGTTTCAGGTTAAGAACAAACCTCCAGAACGAATTAAGTTCTTAACCCGAGGTACCACTGTATCTTGAAACCCTGCTATGGTCTTTGTACCCATGCAAAGTGCTTGGGTGGATATGTACCATGAACATAAATTGTCAAAAGAAAACATTATCAATACACACCGTCTATAATTATTTATTAAATGCAGACCAATGTGTTCCGTGTGGTATGAGAAATAAACAAATAAATAATAATATAATACATTTACAAGCACACAAGCAAAAACAAAAGCTGAAGAATCCTTTCTCACAGGTTAAGGAGCAAAACTGTGCACCCCCCCCCCCAAATGGATTATAATGGGAGCATTGTTAAGCACAGGACTAACGTATCCCATTATAATCAATGGAAAAAAGAAGCTTGACTTTCTCTGAATTGTGTCTTATTTTTCTTGAGCCAGTTGTAAAAGAGTTTCGCCAACTCCCCATTAAAATCTGAAACAACTTTCTGGAAGTGTTTGCCATATGCGTAAGGCTTGTGATCGCCAGTGTTCTTCCCCATCTGCAATCATCATATAAAGCAATCATATAATATTAATCTTAATACTATTATGTGCTGGTCCTTATACAGCCAAAAACTGCACCAAGAGGAAACTATCAGCAGGAACCCCAAGGTTTGCAGAAGTATAGAAAATCTTCAGGAAGGTGCAAAACTCTTAGGAGGAAACCACCTCTCCAAACAGCCCAATGAGGAGACTGAGCAAGCTTAGTGACCACAAAATTGTGACTGGCTCTTGCAGGAAGGAGAATGAAAAACCAGGACAGGGGGAATAGAGCAGAGTAGAGTGGGAGGAATCCTGAACAGCAGCACTCCAATATGCAACATTTTGATAGAGGTTAGCATTGGTATGTCCTAAAATGCTGTTTAATTAACAGTGGTAAAAGAGTTGCAGGAAACCCCACTGAGTTGAATGAGGCTGATCCCAGAGTAAGCGGGTATAGGATTGCAGCCTTAGTGGCATTCAATGAATTCCCTCCGCCACCACCATTATGCTTCCAAAGTTTCCCTTTCTCTGTCACTGAAATCTGCTAATAATGACAGGCAGAAACCCGTGCTGAGAAGATCTATAGGCAGGGATTTTTTGCCCCCAGGAGGGTTTGACTAACTGCTCTCTGTGGAGTTGTTGCCATGTTGACTTCAAGAGATCATGTTCATCTCTCATGTAGCTTTGGCAGGAGATGGCCATGCATCAGTTTGCCCATCCCAACCTCTTGCGATCCGCCTCCGCCTCTTCCCCCCATAATGCATTATTTTGGTTGTTCACACCACTGTTCTCACAGAGGACTTCCTCATGTTTGTGTTTGTGTATTACATATAGTCAAGGGTCCTCTCTACACAACAGCACATAAAATTTGCATGTGCTAATTTATAGGAGGAGACGCTTATTTAGAGATAATTATTCTAATCTACTATCCTGTTTCTATGCTGTCACACATCACTGACTTCAAACTGCAGGATTGTCCTCTGCAAAGCAGAGCAATCTCCCCATCTCCCAACAGTCTTCATGTTAGGTCCCCTCAGCATGCTCAGTGGGCTTGGAAGTCTCACCAGGGGAGAGATTAGGCATCAATGGCAAAGGCAGGAAGTCTGTAAAGAAATCTCATTCAAAGCTGTACACAGTTTTTAAACCTGTTTTCTTTCTGCCTCCCTCTGCTTTCTTCCTGTGTTTAAAGCAGATCTATAGACAGTTTGGAATGACTTTCACTTTTAAAAATACTGCAATTTCCTGGTTTGAAAACTGATTTGTTTTTGTTTGGGCCACTTCCCTTTGTGACTCAGTTCCACAAAAGCAGGCAGGGGGAATTTGACAGGATTTGAGGACAGCAGTGCTATTACAGGCCTGGCATTGCACGTGGGACTAAAGACAGCCACTGATACAGGCGACCTCTTTAAAGGAAGACATTCGGAGATTTCGCAGGCTTCTAAATGGTACAGTTATCATCAAATATTCCTGCAAATTCCAATGCTTCAAAGGGCAAAGGCGGAGTGGGGGGAGGTTAGGAGAAAACACAAATACATACATTTCAGGTATGTGGCCTGAGCCAAGAATATTCCTTGAGCTTTGCTCACATTTTTACTCACAGGGAACCCCATGAGTGAATGGGATGGATATAATCTTTCCTGTTTGTGTTGTGAGGAGAAAAACAAGCTTGGGCAAAATGCTGAGGTATAGAATTCTCTGGAACTGAGAGAAGCCATAAGTCCTATTTGGGAGATTGCCTCTTAAGCAATTGCAGCTGTGCAGGGGAAGAGCATGACTAGGCTTATTTCCCCCCCAATTTATGGGCTGCCCCCCCCCAGGTGATATAGAATCCTGTGCAAATCAGGGGTCTAAACCACACTGAGAGCTCAGCACTTGGGTGGCAGAAGGCAGGGCAGCAAGGTAGCAAGAGTGGCATGATTGTAACCACACGAGGGGAGAGGCTACCTCAAAAAAAGCCTACAGCAATTCATTAAATGAAGGAACATGGTAAAAGAAAACATTATAAAGTGCCAAGTGTACGAAGGCAGATATAAAAGGTGTGCAGGAGAAAAAGACAGTCATCTTCCTTCATCCGCTGCAGCGCTGAGTTCTGTCCCTGATTTAATAAAAACTGAAGCACCGCTATATCCGTGATGATTTCCAGCACCTCCGCCGACTCAGAATGGCTTCTCTGGCATTCGTAGCAGGACGGCTACTTGACACCTTTCCCTCCAGAATACTCTTGGTATGGGCTGGTTCGGGTTTTCGGCCGTGGGATGGAGAAATCCTGCTGGGGCTCAAGGTTCTAGGCAAAAAAAGAGGAAGTGGAATTATAAGATTTTTAAGTGACATATGTTCTGTTGAATGTTTCTTTTGAGAAAGCAGAGCTGCTTTTTAAGTAGGTTGAGGAAGAGACTCAGAGCCCCCTGCCCCAACTTTTGCAGTGGCAGGTTGGTAGTGGCCAACTTTTCTAAAGACCTAGAAGAAAATCCAACGCTTGGGTCACTTATAATGGAAGTAAGCCTGGGTAATGTATAGGGAAATCCTTTGTTAATCAGGGGGTAAAGGTCAGCCAAACTCTTAATCTGTAGTCGGTGATTCCTGATGTGGCAGGCCTTTTAAGAGAACCCGTCCAGACAAAACTGCATGCTAGATACATTACCACATGGTTAGTTTTGCAAGGAAATATACTTGAGCCAATGGGGCTGGGTTGGGGTCGTGGAAGCTTTTGGTGGCTGCAAAAAAATGATTCCCTTTTAATTACCATATTTTTCTAGAATGCTGCATAAGCAGTGGCGTAGCGTGGGTTGTCAGCACCCGGGACAAGGCAAGTAATTTGTGCCCCCTAACCCATGGATTTGCGCCCCCTAACCCTAACCCCCAGATGTTGCGCCCGGTGCGGCCGGCCCCCCCTGCACCCCCCACGCTACGCCACTGTGCATAAGGTGAATAAAGTGCTTCAGTGTGATCCCAACCCCTCCTTCCCCGGTTACTGGCATCTTCCATTTAAAGTTTGGACATGGAAGCTCCCCACAATCCCCTCTCTTTCTTTGCCTCTTTAGAGAAGAAGCAACTCGTCCACCATTCGCTATAAGCACAGAGACTCATCACCTCCACAGCAATAATCTTTGACTGCTTAGAGGGGAGAGGCACACATTCCTGACTGGTTAACAACCATGTGATCAGAAGGAAGCATTGCCTTCACTCATACTTGACTTTATTTGTCCCCAATAATATTAGCACGGGCATGGAAACTCTCGCCATGTGGTCTCTGGTTGGCTGGGATGTTGCTTACAGGGCCCACTATACAACTGCATTAAGCATTCTGCAGTTTACAGCCAATTCTATTACCTGCTCCAAGATAAACTATTCTGTTGTCTCGATGCAGCCAAAAAGAACTACGTTACCCAGATGTCAAATGCAGCTTGTTAGCTGAGTTGTTCTCTGTGTCCCACACAGCCCCAAGACCACATAACCTCATGTGAGTGGCAGTTCCAACACCAACTCAAAAATGTTTAATAATTATCCAAACATGTTGAAATTCCTTCATAGGCCACTTGATTGAATGAAGTTGCATTGCAACAAATCATTCCCGTACTGAAAATCAAAGACTGTTTATTTACCTGCAGCTGGAAGTGAGTTGAATATGGAGGATATGAAGGACCACTGTTTGCATTTGGAACTGAAAAAGACAAGCAAGGGGAGGCAGTGAGTCAGTCTATTTAATATTGCCACAAAAACAAAGAAAACTCCATTTGCTTCCAGACAATCATCTACAGCAACAGTTGTGTATACACAATACAGTTAAAACATCCTGGGAAATATAGCCGTGGCACCCTGGGGTGCCTTGAAGGATGGTCAGGGGTGCTGTGGGCAACACTGGCCTCTGTTCCTTCTTCCCTTTCTCCCTCCTCTTTGACACCCTCTTGCATCTCTCCCAAAGGCTTGCATGGCTGTTTGTTACAGCAGCCCTGGCTTCAAGCTCTGCAGGCAAATGGTGCCTCTGGGGCTGCCCAGAGGACTCCTAAGGAGAGAGGAGAGGGGGAAGAGGCTGAGGGAACACTCCACAAGGGAGGGTATTTGAAAAATAGTGAGAGGCTGCCAGCCCTGCAGGCAAGGGGTGCCATAACTGGGCTCCTGAGCCCCACAGGGGTGCCACAGAAAGAATGTAGTTGGTCAAGGAAGCTGTGGAGCCACAAAGGTTGAAAACCTCTGATCTAGTGTGTTGTCAGCCCAGTCCAATTTGTATTTACTCAGAATGAAAGCCTTTGTCTTTTGCATAAAGGAAGGGCTGTAGCTCAAAGGCAAAGCATCAATGGGCATAGCCAAAGGGGGGGCAGGGAGGGGCAGCTGCCCCCCAAATCAATAAAAATAAATATAAATATGTACATAGCTAACTGAGGTTCTGCCCCCGCCTAACAAAAGGCCTGCCCCCTAACAAAAATCCTGGCTATGCCCATAAGAGCATCTGCTTTGTATGCAGAAGTCCCTGGGTTAATCCCCAACATCTCTAGGTAGGACTGGGAGAGAACTCTGGCAGTGGGCTAGATACTGGTCTAGATGCCCCTAATGGGCCTTATTCCCAGGTATGTGCATCTAGGATTTCAGCCACCCAAAAATATTTCCCATTTGGGGACCTGACTTAATCCTGATCCATGTTGTTTTGAGATTTAAGAAAGAAAGAAAAGTGACAAATGAATGCCATAAATCATTATATAGGCTTTGGCTATATAAGCATTTACTTCGGTGGCAGTGAGCCTGCATTACAGGAAACACTAGGAAGCTGGCCTCCCACCTCCCCTGTGGCCCAGGATTGTCCTAAAAAGTGCCTGCCTTTCCAAGGACGCTTCCAGTGTGGCCCTCTTTGTGCTCTGCAACACCAAATGAGAACATGGGAAGCTGTCATAGGGAATGCTTTAAAATGGGTTAAAAAATAATAATTCAGCAGCATCTGAATATTTTTAGCTTGCCAAAGATGCTCTCTCTATCACACAAAGCACTTGCCAGTCCCAGACATACAGGCATTGCTATGGATAGCCATACCTTGTGCGTTGTCTTCCTGAGCATAGGCTCGGTTCTCTACTCCGTAGGTTTTTTTCAGGACTTTAGGCTGGCAGGCATCATTCTCCGGAGGGTAGTCTCCGGGCTTCCGTGGCGTGGTGAGGAAACAGAGCTCAGGCACTGCATATATCATCAGGAAGACCCACCCATTAGCTACCAGAGCAATGCTGATAGTGGGATCGTCCCATTCTGGCCTTTTCCCAAAGTCTGTCATGAACACGCTGATCCACGCCACCCAGATGCCTATGGAGAACAGGGCTGTGAAGAAGGTGTGTGTGCCATGCCTCTTCCACCTTCTGTATGACCCACAGAAAACAAAAGTGGAGACCACAAAGAGGAGGGCTATCAGGAAAAGCACGTAGATGAGAAGCAGAACGAAGTCCACGCGGCTTTTTTGTGTCAAACCTTCCGTGGAGTTCAGGGCTCTCAGCTCTTGGCTGTTGATGGCTACGTACTGTATGGCGATAATAATCTGCACAATGGTCAGGCTGATGGCGAAAACCAGCAGCGCCAGTACCGAAAATGGGCGTCTTCCTCTCACCACCTTGATGAGGTCGAAGGCATGGGCCAGGAGGCAGGCGAAGCAGAGGGCGAAGAGGACCCCGAAAAGAAAGAAGCGTGTGGGGGCAGTCCTCTCGTTGAGCCTTATAATGAAGGCAAAAGTGAGGCCGAAGATTCCTAGAGTGCCCAGAAGGAAGAGGAACTGGACAGGGATCAGGCTTCGCTTTGTGTTGTCTTGGACTTTACATACAAGGAAAACGAGCACAAGGATCAGGATGGCTGTGACGACAGCACCAGCAGTAGCAAAGGATTCCACAACAACGCCCCAATAGTCCTTGGTGTCACAGAGGAAGTCATAGTCTCTATCTAAGCCTTGACAGACTGGCCGGGAGGTCATGGTGCCTCAGGACAGCCCTAAAGTGGATGCCGCCTTAAAGGAATACCTGTAGAAATTAAGAGAAGCATGATAAAGCATGATTTGAAAAAGAGAGTGAAATGGACTACAACCCTACAATTCTATGAAGGAGATAATATCAGAACAGCTGAACCAAGTAAGACATGTCAAAGGAATCAAATAATTATTAAATTGATTCAGATAAAGCCTTATTTCATTAACTGAGTTATGGATTATGGAATCTAGGCATATGGTGAACTAATCTAGTAGTACCATTATATTTGAAAATATTATTTACTACAGTGAGGATCGTGTAATCAAAAGGCGTACATTGCCTTACCTACACCATCAAAAGACTAAAAGTTATTGTCCCAGTTCAGATAGTCACTTCCCAGCTTTCTTGGTTTGCCAGCCAAAAATGAGCAACCATCTGCTGAAAGACCAGAACACCTGGAGATGGGGTGCTTGCCCTTGTATTCCTTGCAAATATGCAAGAAGTGCCTGTGTATTTTGTAACTCAGGTATAGTATTTTCAGGGTGCAGTTGCCTTTTGAAGTTTCAGACTAAAGAGCTATATATGGCATGGCTTGAATTTTGGCGGTGTAATCGCCAGCGGGCATTACTGGTTCCTTTTTGCCTTCTGCACAGTCAAACTTTGTTGGGTTGCTTGTTTTTACAGACTTTCGGAGTGGGGAGTCCAAAGGAATGAAAAATGGAAAGTGAAACTTGAACAGAGTTACGGAATGACCGCTCCCCGCTTAAAACGGGGGGCGCCCTTTGCGTGGACGCGTGCAGCCCCTAGACCTGGAGCGGCTCCAACAGCATAGGCTAGGCTATGCCATCCCTCAGGTGGGATACCTGGAGGTCTCCGCCTACCTCAGTCAGTTGTCCAATCCCACCTGGGGGAAAGAGTTGCCAAGGAGACCAGGCCAGGTAGGGGAGGGATTACCTGCCCACACAAAGGAGGGAGGATTTTACCTGGGAATTCTCACTTGGCTCCAGAGCTTCTCCCACCCTACCCACCCTCAGTCAATGTCTTATGTTGCAGGTTAACTTTTCCTCACATGTTTTGCAAGTTAATTTTCTTCACAGGTATGCGGGCGCTGCTACGTTAAGGTCGCTGTTAAAGGGCCGGAAAGGAATTTCCCTGCATTGGCAGGTTTCGCCTTTCCCGTAGCAAAACGTCACAACTTTGGCGGTATCAGGCCTTGGGCGGAATCCTTTTGTCCATCTTCCTCTTTGCGGCGGCGATACCAGGGTTCCCCGTTAAAGGGGTTTCTGAAGTGAGGCTTTGACCGTACGCCGGAAGGTCGTCATTGCTCTCCCCTGCGGGGGCGGCGTTACGGGGGCGGCTATCTCTGCTTGAACATATGTTCTCCAGAGCCGGCCCATCCCCCACACACACACTGGATAACCCTGATGCTCCCTAGGTCCCCGGCTGGGGACTGGGGAGGGAGAACGCCCAATGCCTGAGCCAAGGTCTACCCACATTTGAAATTTAATAAAGTTGTGGCCAATTTAATCCCATAGCACGTTGTCTTGAGTCGTTATTCCACATGACGGGGGGACCGCGCAGGATCTGGGGACTCCGCCTGTCCACGCAAAAACAAATACATATCACTTTTTCCCATGAAAAATGCCTCTCTGTGTGTGATTGTGTGTGTTAGAGTGTGTACAGTGGTACCTCGGGTTACAGACACTTCAGGTTACAAACACTTTGGGTTACAGACTCCGCTAACCCAGAAATAGTACCTCAGGTTAAGAACTTTACCTCAGGATGAGAACAGAAATTGCGGCGCAGCGGCAGCGGGAGGCCCCATTAGCTAAAGTGGTACCTCAGGTTAAGAACAGTTTCAGGCTAAGAACGGACCTCCAGAACGAATTAGGTTCTTAACCCGAGGTACCACTGTAATTGTGTGTGGGTCTGGCCCCACTCACTTTAGGGTCTGGCGCTGCCCTCTAATGGAATGTGACATTTTGGGGCAAATGTGGGCCACCAAATTTTAATGTTTTGAGTCAGGCCCCAACTGCCTGCAGGTTCAGGTGAATGCATCGCATTCTCCAAAGGACTGTCAACACTGTATCAGCAGGAACACCCCTTTCCTCCATCTGCCGTATCCTCAGAGACATTCCTTCAGATAACTGAAAACAGAAAACTCACCATAAAGACTGAATGTGGGGTAAGTTGCTTCTTCTGGTGAGAAATATCCAAATCAGAACCCCTATGCGACATTTTAACATTAGCACTTGCCTTGGTTGTACAAGGGCCAGGCAGAAATCCCCCCACCCTCTCCATTTCTGAGAAAAAGAAAAATACTTTTAAGCACTCAGGCTGTAGACCTATGCAAACTTGCTGCCAAGTAAACATGCATGGTATCGGGCTGCAAATCATTCATTCACTGCCTGGTTTGCTACCCTCCACTTCAGGGTGTACAGCTATCTTAAAACCACATGCAGCTGATAGCTAGAAGTCAAACAGCCAGATCCACAAACCAATTAAACAGTGCTGCATGCGTTTGAACAGAATGAACACATTGACGCCAACGGGACACCGACTTGCTTAATAATAGCAGGGCTAAATCAACAGAATTCCAGGTACTCCAGTTAAGACTTGCTAGCTGCGAGAACGCAAAATAAATCTACAGGGAAGGCGTCAGTCGTGGCATTCTTTGCGCACCAGTGTGTATGCATAAATAAGGAATTCTTTTGCACTTTTCAGATTCTAGGAAAGAGCCAGAGAATGGCTGTCTATGGGTGTCTTTGTAATGCTAAAAACCTGAAAGGAAAATCCCATCTGCAGACTAGCAGTCCAGAAATGAAGCTACAAACTGCACTACAGCAGCATGCCCTGGGGTCAGGCTGAGAAAGAGCCATAGGACTCCCTCCTACCAAACCTCTTGCTCTACGATCCCATCACAGTCTTTGATTTACCTTGAGTGTGCTCTGTGCTCCCACGGCTAGACGCGTCTTCTTCAGTAGCAGAGGGCAAACCAGGGAAATTCCTGCTGCACACCCACTCGGCAAATAATCTCAGCTCTGCTCGTTCTTCTCTCCCCGAGCGAGACAAGCAGCAAAATTGCTCTCTCACACTCTAAGGGCAGCTTTAAAAGCAAATGAGGAAAAAAGCAGAGATGATGGAGTAGGGACACGCCTATTCCAGTTCCACTACTCCTGGTGCTGTTATAAATATAACGTCCCGGTGCCAGGAGATGAGGTAAAAATGTCTGACGTCAACAGGACAGTCACCCCAGCAGCTGGGTGGGGAAGGATCCTGCGCCTCTCCCCACCCCACAATTGAATCCGTGACCATTCATCAAGTCAGTTGATAAATTGCACCTCTCTGGGAGTTGAGAAACCAAGAGGATATGGGCTGGTGGGAGACCCCTGGCCAACAATAACACCATTGTGCTCCTCCTCCTCTTCATTTCTTTCTATACTTACCTAACATTCAGCTACGTTAATGCACTGAGGAAGTTCAAGAGTGACCATGAGGAACAGTCTTTTAAGTCTCCCTCTCCCTCATTCTCTTTCTTCTTTGTACATTCGATCCCTGGAGCAGAAGCTGCTCATGCCGGTAGACGCTGAGGAATTTCTAGTGCTTATCCTACTGAACAAATCAGATGTTTTGCCATCCAGATCAGCTAAGAAAAAAATATACAGAGGATATAGACTCACACTCAGAGCCAGCTCACCCATGAGGCAAGGCAGGGCAAGGCAACTGCCTTAGGTGGTAGGATCCATGGGGCAGCAGTTCTGGCCTCCAACAATGCATTGCCCACAGCTGTTGCCATAGTGGCAGCGACGGCTGTGGTACAAGCCTTGGAAGTCAGATTTGCCATCACCTTGGTAGCCCCCCACCCAGTGTCACCGCTACAGTGGCCTCTTGGCAAATAAGAGGTGCTGCTGGTGACCTCCTACCCCTAGGGAGGAAATGGCGGAGCTGCCCTTGGAGTCTCCTAGACTCCGCACCTGCCCAGCTTGATTTAGAACAGGCCTCTTCCCTCCCATGAGGGTCTTTGATTCCCTTCAACCATCAGGTAAGGTTGATTTGACACACACCTTTCTTCCCGATGTGAATTTTCACTCACCCCCTTTGTACCTGATGTAGATCTTTATTTCCCCCTTCTTCTCTGGCAATGGATGCCATTTTGTGGTTCACCTCAGGTTCACACTGCACTTCCTACAAGTATACTTCACCACGGCCAAACCAGGCTCAAGGCCAGCACTGAAAGTGGAAAAAGCATCACAGGTTATGAAATTTGCTCTGTGTTATTATTTCAAAATGGGTGCAGTGTATGAAACTAACCTGATACAAGGTAACTGTAGGTGTCTGCCACAGGCATCTTAACTGGGGAAGCCATTTTGCTGATGATGTAGTAGCAGAACATATCTATTCTCAGTGTTCAAATTAAAGGAGGTGTGATGCCCGGACACTGAGGTCCAGCGCTGAGGGCCTTCTGGCGGTTCCCTCACTGCGAGAAGCCAAGTTACAGGGAACCAGGCAGAGGGCCTTCTCGGCAGTGGTACCCGCCCTGTGAAACGCCCTCCCACCAGATGTCAAAGACAAGAACAACTACCAGACTTTTAGAAGACATCTGAAGGCAGCCCTGTTTAGGGAAGCTTTTAATGTTTAACAGACCACTGTATTTCAATACTTTGTTGGAAGCCGCCCAGAGTGGCTGGGGAAACCCAGCCAGTTGGGTGGGGTATAAATAAAAAATGATGATGATGATGAGCCCCCTCCCAGCTACTATTTTTCAAAGGCCACTGTGGGCATCATCTCAACAACAGCTGAGGAGGTGACTCAGGGGATTGTAGATTTCCTTAAGGTCCCTTTACCTTTCCCCCGGTTGTGACTGGTGCCAATGTGACTGGTGGGGCGGGAGGCAGGAAGGTCAACGTCCAAGAGAGCTAGAGCCAATGGCAGGCAGCGTCATCACAGCAAGTTGCGTGTTGAGTCCCACAATGCCACCCACCAAAAAATTCACACTTCACACATGATTTTTTGTTTAAGGTTTTTGGCATAATTTTGGCCACAACTTTATTCAGATACAAAAATGTGAGTGGTTGCTTAGGCATTGGTTATGACTATCTGTCCATGCCCTCAGGGACAGAGCTGGCATACCGGACACCAACGGAAGCCAGTGTGGGGAAACAAGTATTGGGTGAGAAAATGAGGCCGGGCAACAGTCCAACACTTCTCACCCTCATGTTCCGGTGGGGCTTGCACGGCCCAAGTCCGACTCTGGGGACAAGGACGAAAAGAATGGCAAGCCCCTGGATTCCTTTAACGGAATTCCCTTCGCATCATTTGGAGGGATAGGCACTTACCCCTCCAAGCACCAATTTAACCAATGCCTAACCGCCAACCTTACAAGTTGTGACGATTTGCTACGCAGTAGGCAAAAACCAAATGGCACCAGCCAATCAGCCAGATGGCAAAATTCCTACCAGGCCCCCGCACCAAGGCGAACGACCCCATGACAGGCATAGCAAGGTCAAGCGAACATGAAAAAACCACCCTAAAAAAGGGAGGGAGGGCGGGTGATCCGGTGCAAAAATGGCCAAGAGGACGTCTCACGTCTGGCCCCTGTATTTAAAGACTCTGACCCCTCCTCCAAATTGGCAACAATCAAAAATCCCCAGCAACCCAATGTTAACCATTTAAAGGCTTGGGTTCCTCATCAAAATTTGCCTAGTCACTGAAGGGTGGCCTGTTTCCCCAACCGCAACACGTGCTCTCTGCTATGGAGAACACGCTTTGTAAGAAAGAAGGCAGGCAGGTGAAGGCTGGCTGAGGGCAGGCTGAGGTTGGTGGGGCAGTGCCCCATACCCCCAAATAATTTGAGAAATGGACTCTGGTTACATACTATTGGAAGCAAGGAAGGACAAATGGTACAGTGGGTGCCTCATGCCAGATTTAACTGCCTGGCAGCTGGGCAGCACCACCCTAATAGGACTAGGAGACAGAAGGTGGAGGAGCAGAGGTGAGCCGGTCAATGATCCCAGCAGACTCAGCTCTAGAATGGTAGGAGTCTGTTGTAAGTCACATAGACAGGCATGAGGAAGGCTTTGCCAGAGCAGTGAACTGAAGTCTGAATGGGAGTGCAGGTCATCATTTTAATTTTTCACCTGGGCTGTCGAAATACCTGAGGTTAGCCCTAGGGGCCCAAGCAACGCAGGTGCAACCACACCCTGAGCTAATCTCGAATATGTTGAGGCCACGTGAAACAGCCTTTTGGCTGGTTTGACAGCAGCTTTGCCAAGAATGCTTTCATTGATTTTATTCTAAGAAGCGTCAAGCGACGATGTGTAAAAAACAGAAGAGATAATATTTAATTAAATATTAAATGCACACGGCAGGACCGGGCACGTACTATTGTGTCCTGTGTGCTTTTGATTGCTGATAACTATCTTAAGGGACACATAGGATTTGGGATTTCTTCATGTGGCCTAAATAGCCTCACAATGGAAAATGGAGAGTTAAGATGCAGGGAAGATATAATCAAAACAGTGCTGTTTGGATTCACTGGCAGAGACTAGGGAGGCTCTGACCAACGTGAACAGAGCCAAGTCAGAACGTGTCTCTGTCTGCAGCAAGCCCTCTTAGAGGCCATTCAGCTATCAATGGAACATGTAATATAAATAAATAATAATAACTGTGGATATATGAGTTTTGAGACTTATTGATTTAAATAGGTTCCACCCTCTGTCCTGTCCTTTTTTTTTGCTGTATTATCACTGTGATGCCACATTCACCCACCCCCCAGAATTCTCCATTCAGTGCTGTTATCTTATATGGGACTGTGAATCAGAGCTTCAGAATACTGTATCTGCTCTGATAGCTGAAAAAGCAAACATAATCAGGGCACCAAGTTCAGTGACAAATATCCTTTACTATATACTCTGGGTGTGGCCAAAGACACATTTGATAATGTCACTAAAAGTTAAGAGTCCCATATAAATATTACTAATAATATTACTAATGCTAATATTTATTTTGTTCCATCTTAGTATGGTTTATAATTCATGATGCTTACTGCAAATGATGTTTCCGTCTTTTATTTTGGGCTTTTGAAACAACAGTGTGTAACACTGTTCTTTAATATTGCCATTTGACAGCCAAGAAATTCAGCCGGTGTCTGAGATTCAGTATGTATTTTGTCCAAGCCTTACTGTGTTTATGTTAGCACATATCTGAACGCAGGTTTTCCTGCTTCAGATGTGACACTATACAGAATTCAAGAATCTTTCTATTCCCTGAAAAGAAGGTATCTATTCAGTTTTCAGCAATGCGATGCTGTGGGGATTTCACTTCAAGACAGTACAAAGTGGCTTCCCCTCTCTCTCTCTGGGTCCCTCTAAACAATCTCTCTCTCTTTTAGTATTCATCTTGATTTGCTTTCACAAAGCTTATGCAGTGGTTAGATTATACCCAGCTTTTATTGAGCATTTGTTCTGATTGGTTTGTGGGGTGGTTATACAGCAATGAACATCCATCCTGCATTCATTCTGACTTGCTTACTGGGGAGTTTACACATCTCCCCGTTAGTTATCTACTCATTCCATACTTTTCAATGCATTTCCCTGTCACTTTCCATAGAAAGTCTGTGAAGCATTCAATGTCCAGAATAGAGCTCTAAAGCTTTTTGTCACTAGTCAAGCCACCAAATGAAACAAACTAGTCTGACATACTCTGGGACATTAGCTATGTCTCATCAAAGGCTGTGAGTACCATTTTTCTGCACCTACAGGAAAGGGAAGGGACTGGGAGGAGAGATAGCTAAGAAAGGGAGGATGAACAAACAGGCAACAGATTCCATTGCTTCAGGAAGCTCTGGAGTGATATTTTGGCGTGAGTGAGAGTAGCAAACATGTAAGCACTGGGAAGGACTACGGCTTGAGGGTGAAAAGAAGAGTGTACCAGAATGTCGCAAAATGTCCCATGGGCAGCAAAGGGGCTTCTTCTTCCACTTTGTTCTTTTCATGCTGTAAGGAGGCTAAAATAAAGGGAAACTAAAATAAATCTGGAACTAGAGGCCTCACCTTTTACTTATGTCCTTTGGCATGTTTAACATAATGAGTCATTTGATTCTTACTTGGGCTAGAGTTTTAAGGAGTGGCTTTCCGGTGTAAATATGCGGTAAAGAAGCATAAAGCAGCTAGGGAGAATAGCAAACATACACATCATCAGGGGCACATTGGAAGTGTGACATGTAAAGCTGCCAAAAGAACACAAAATATAAAGTCAAATGTAAATTTGCTATGATTTATATAGAGAGGGGAAGGGAGAGAAAGTAATGGAAGCATCAAACAGCACTCTGGACAAGTTTGTTCTGGATCCTGGTAGGATGCCATTAATCTCTAAAATGATATATTTTGTTACTGTGACTAAGAAAACATAAATTTTAAATTCTGATAGCTAAACATCTGAGTTTCAGCCTTCATCGGTTGCTCTTCAACAGTTGTTCTTATGAAAATGCTGCTCTTTCCAAAGTTGCAGGTTTGAGGGTGTGGTGCTTAGAAGACCTTCATTTGCTGAAGCTAAGTGATGCTGTTACTACCCTCTTGGCTGAGGCCGTGTGATTTTAATGCATCCAGCATGTACCTCCAGATGTTCTCCTATTTTGCTAACATTGTTGGATTTGTTGGCATCTCTACAGCAGTTATTGATAAATTAAAGAATTTGTCTGTATTAAAACATTTAGCAGCAGGTCACTCCAATTCCTTTTGTCAAAATCACCAATTTGTGGTTTCTAAAAAGTTTGCACAGGTCAATTTTAGCTTTACCTGCTTACAGGATATGACATCCCTTTTTTACACCAGTGTGGTGTAGTGGTTAAGAGCGGTAGTCTCGTAATCTGGGGAACCGGGTTCGCTTCCCCGCTCCTCCACATGCAGCTGCTGGGTGACCTTGGGCCAGTCACAAATCTTTGAAGTCTCTCAGCCCCACTCACCTCACAGAGTGTTTGTTGTGGGGGAGGAAGGGAAAGGAGAAGGTTAGCCGCTTTGAGACTCCTTAAAGGGAGTGAAAGGCGGGATATCAAATCCAAATCCAATGATATAAATTATATTGCAGGATCCACAGGTAATGTATTGTTTGATGTATTATTATTATTATTATTATTATTATTATTATTACTACTACTACTACTACTACTATTACTATTTACCCACTCTTCACCCTAAGGTCCCAGGGTGAGTTACAATATTGAAACACAATATTAAAGAGTTTAAAACAGCTGACTATGTTCTACTTCTCCTGGTGCTTTTGAAGGTAGCTATCACCAAGAGATACACACAGGTGATTCAGGGTTTGGAATTACATGGATGAGATCCATGACTGCTGATCTGTGGTTTAAGTACAGCTCTCACTAATAGTTTGCATAGATTTGGAAGCTGGCAGAATGATACCTTTAGCAAGCCATTCAGTATTTGCTAACAAAAGGTAGCTTTCTCTTATTACCAGGTGATAGGAGATGCTGGATGGAAATCTACCGCAAATGAGATATATTGCTCTTTGTTACTTGGCACCTCATTTGATGCAGGAGGCTTTCTCTAAACAAAATGGAAGCTTGGTGGATGTAGAGGATGTCCTCTTCGCAGAAGGTGTTCTTTCAGCTCTCTGATCCTTCATTGATATTTATCTTTGTTGCTGCAAATGAATTTGCTCCTGAAAGCCAAGGTGTAGACACTTTTTGAAAATACATGCTTTGGATAGCAGGATTTCCAGCATAGGTAGATGTGGGCATTATCAGGGGATTTGTTATAAAGAACAGTGGCTATTTTATTGTTTGCAATGGTGAGAAGGACATCAAGAAAAGGGATGTGTAGATTATCAGTGGTGCTGTTGAATGTAAACTTGGTAGTTGGATGAGAGATGCGGGTGGTGCTGTGGTCTAAACCACTGAGCCTCTTGGGCTTGCCGATCAGAAAGTCAGCAGTTCGAAGCCGTGTGACGGGGTGAACTCCCATTGCTTTGTCCCAGCTTCTGCCAACCTAGCAGATCAAAAGCACACCAGTGCAAGTAGATAAATAGGTACCACTGCAGTGGGAAGATAAATGGCATTTCTGTGCACTCCAGCACTCATCACAGTCCTCCGTGCACCAGTAGCAGTTTAGTCATGCTGGTCACATAACCCAGAAAGCTGTCTGTGGACAAATGCCAGCTTCCTCGGCCTGAAAAGTGAGATGAGCACCGCACCCCATAGTCACCTTTGACTGGACTGTCCAGGGGTCCTTTACCTTTTACTTTTAGCTGGATGAACAGAGTTTTGATGTAATTTGTAAATTGTTCTAAGTTCAATTTCTTAATGAGCTCTTATGGGTTGTCTTGTTAAAGTTTTCCCAAGAATAGATTTCCATAAGATGGAGCAACGGTAGCACAATAGCCATGTCTTGTACTTGCAAGTGATGCTCTCCTTTAAATGTTGTTATTACAAGTAAGCAGTGCTTTTTTAAAGAGGGTACTGAAGGGTATGGGGACACGGGTGGCGCTGTGGTCTAAACCAGAGAGCCTAGGGTTTGCTGATCAGAATGTCAGTGGTTCGAATCCCCACGATGGGGTGAGTTCCTGTTGTTCGGTCCCAGCTCCTGCCCACCTAGCAGTTCAAAAGTACGTCAAGTGCAAGTAGATAAATAGGTACCACTCCGGCGGGAAGGGAAACGGAGTTTCCATGCGCTGCTCTGGTTCACCAGAAACAGCTTAGTCATGCTGGCCACAAGACTCAGAAGCTGTCTGCGGACAAATGCCAGCTCCCTTGGCCTATAGGGCGAGATGAGCGCCACAACTCCAGAGTCGGCCGCAACTGGACCTAATGGTCAGGGGTACCTTTACCTTTACTGAAGGGTATGAAGCACCAGCACCTCTCTCTTTTCGATTAAAAAGTGTAACACTTACTGTAACAACTTCATGGCGAGTATCGACACCTATTTTTCTATTTAAAGAAAACACTGCAAATAACCTCTGTTGGAGGATTTTTAGAATTTCTGTTGTTAAGGAACTCATTTAAAGCCTGAACACCATCTTTATGTGGCATTGGTGTAAATAGCTGTGACATCCAAAGTATAGTATTGGTGTGGAATTGGCACTGCTTGTTTAGATTTCAAGTAAGAAGTCATTAGTGTCTCTGATACTAATGATGGGAGGCTTTGCAGAATGTTTTGTAAGTTTAAGTCAATATAGAAATAAATCCTTTCAGTAGCTGTGTGGTTGGCTGATGTTCAAGGTTCTTTGGTTGTTGGAATGTTCAAGGTTGTTTGGCTTTGTGGATTTTTGGTAGCACGTAAAACCTGCCGTGTATGTGTTCCCAAGTAAACCTGAATATAAAGGGAGTTTCCTTGATGTCATTAATACATATTTTGTATGTAGCTAAGCAGCAAGAAGCAGGCATATTTGGTAGCCAGCCAAGAGGCCAAAAAGCACATTATTCAGATGCATTCCAGAACACTGAGTATCATGTCTCCCTGTGTATATTTAAACTAGGCGTGCACAACTTATGACCCACCAAGTTGAATACAGACCAACAGTCGCCACAGTCTGTCACTTCCTACACTCTTCTGCAATCCCAGTCAGGCATTATTTAGCCCCTCGTGGACTGCCAGACCCGGTTGCTGAGCTGTGTTTTGATTGGCGGGTCACAAAGTGTGGAGGCCTAAATTAAGCTCTCTGGTGTGCTTCGTTTTCTCTCTTGTCTCCACCCCGCAGCTCCATTAATGAACAGATGCGTCTTTAATTTTTCTACATTCCTCCTTAGCTATTCAAGACATATGGCAACCTTGAATCTTTGGGCATTTTTTAGTCACTGTTTCTTAGCACTTTGATTTCATGAGACTTTGGGCCAAACTACAATTGATGTTAAACACGCTCCTTAAAATTGTGTTATCGTTTAAAAACCCTCCCTGGAAACCATAGGTGTGACAGCCTGACCAGGATCACTGTCACCAAACGAATACTGTGAAAAAGAATTTAGCTGTCAACTCAACGAAGATACTTAGCAAAAAAATCTGGGAGACCAAGCTACACATTCAATTTCATCATTGCGGAAATAAGGAAATATAAGGAAACAAGCCTCATATTTATTTTTAGATGGCACCTGACATTTACCAGATAGTCACATATCGCACATATGTCGTCCCCAAGCTGTTGGAGATGAAAGGCCTCAAAACACACTCTCTCTCTCTCTCTCTCTCTCTCTGCACGTGGGGTACATGTCCCACTGTGGAAGGGTTTTGAGAAAATACAGAAGATTACTCACCCAGATGTTATTCTGTTTCCATCCCTAGCGTTTTCAAATATCTGGGATGGGCAAAATCTTGACGGCAAGAATAAAGACTTAATCAGGTTCCTCTTATCAGTGGCTAGATTAACCACTTCAAGGTTCTGGAAATATTTGGAAAATGCCGCTTTAAAATACTGGTATATTCTTGTTTTGCTTTTTGCTTTATCTGAAAAGCTAGCCCAAAAGATACAGAAAGTATAAAAAAATGAGTTTTGTTTAACATGGTGTAATTTTATTTTATTTATTAATGAAGTAATTGAGGCTCCAGTAACCTCAGCTACACAGGCGGGTATATAGAATTCTTTATAACTGTTTCTATTTTAACTGTAAGCCACCCTGAGTCCCTGTCACAGAAAAAAGGCAGGATGTGCATAATAATAATAATAATAGCTGTAATAGACCTTCCATATCTTAAGCATCTCCAGCTGCATTTGTTAAACCCTGCAAAGAAAAAAGTTGAAATAGTTTAAAAAGACTCCAATGATTAATCTGTAATTTGTTTTTCTTTCTTTTCCTTCGTTTGGGTTGAACGGGTGGCGCTGTGGGTTAAACCACAAAGCCTAGGACTTGCCGATCATAAGGTCAGTGGTTCGAATCCCCTCGACGGGGTGAGCTCCCATTGCTTGGTCCCTGCTCCTGCCAGCCTAGCAGTTCTAAAGCACGTCAAAGTGCAAGTAGATGAATAGGTACCGCTCCGGCGGGAAGGTAAACGGTGTTTCCGTGCACTGCTCTGGTCCGCCAGAAGTGGCTTAGTCATGCTGGCCACATGACCTGGAAGCTGTACGATGGCTCCCTTGGCCAATAAAGTGAGATGAGCGCCGCAACCCCAGAGTTGGCCATGACTGGACCTAATGGTCAGGGGTCCCTTTACCTTTACCTTATGTATAATGTTCAAAGACTGTTTCTGCTTTGAGTATTATAAATGCCAATTCACTTTTATAATTCTCCCTCAAGACCAATATAAATTACACAAACACACACTGGGTCCCTTACACCCCTCATCCACCTTTTGTCTGATCTCCACACCTTGTACCCATCCCTTTTGGCTCACATCCTAATATCAGGGCCAGAAGCACAGGTGGCCAGGGGGGCGGGGCACAGACAGGGAGTCCCTAGAACAACACCAGATCCTTACCTCCTGCACCACTCAAAGGTGAAATTTGCTACGTGGGCAGGACTGTCCGCCTGTCAATCAGCTGATGTCACAAACACACCAGGGGACCTGTTTTTTGCATAACGCTATGAACAATCCACTGATTGGCCTTGCAGGCCAGCCATGAACCCCTTTTGGGTCCAGCCCCATCTTTACCTGCCCCACACTTGACATCACATATGATGTGAGCTGTAAGACAGAGGTGTGGTGGACTTGCATCTGGGTGGGATATACTATAGAGCGGCAAGCTTTTACTGTTAAAATATCTGCAGCCCGTGGCGGTCACAGCTTCACCTGGCATTGGGACCAGCGTAAGAACGATGGTCCTCCTGTTGTGCCATGTTTGGCATGGCAGAGACACCAAAATGCCCTTTCTCTGGTGTTTCCTCCTACAGATGGGTGGGTGGGAGTTGCCTTCTTGAATTGCACAATGATTTGAGTCAACAAGATCTGTGTAGATCGTATAAAATATCTTGGCCAATGCTCCAGTAGCACTTTAGAAGCCAAGCTTTGTTTGCTCTGTACATACTGGCTGCAATGTGCTCTGGCATCTGAGCAAAGCTAGTCATTTGACCAGATCATTCAAGAGGAGCCACCCAGAGTTTCCTACAGAAGAAACAAGATCTCGCTTGGCAAGCGTCCAGTTAACTCCGTCCACTTTAATCTGTAAATCAAAGATGGTGACCCTGTGGCCCGCCAGATATTGCTGGACTACAGCTTCCATTATCCCAGGCCACTGGCCATTCTGGTTGGGGGTTGAAGTTGGAATCTACCATCTGGAGGGTCACGGATACCCTATCCCTACAGAGAAAGCCTTCTTTTCAGGATCTGCAACACCTTCTCTAATTAGACCTTCAGCCCAGAAAACTAGCTATGTGCCCAACTGGGAAACCTGTCTTGGCTCTGAACTTCCAAATGAAGTTTGGAACAACACTACTAAATTGTACACTAAATATAAACAGAACATTTGCAAAGCACTAGTTTCCTTGTACTTGATGCCAGGGACACTCGGTCTAAAAAGATGCTTAGATTCATAATACGTAGATAAGCTGTCCATTGACCAAGAACTTCTGGATTCAAATCCTTACCACCCTCAGAGATATTACAGACAAAATGGTAGAACAAGGACAGAGAGCATGTGCCCCCTTCAGATATTAATATTGGACTTCAGCTCCCATCAGCCCCAGCCAAAATGGCCACTGTTCGGTGGCATTGGCCCTGGAAATAGAACTGGCTGGTTTTTCCTTTAGCCTCACTACAGCTTTCTAAAATCAAGAATACTACCAGTGAAACAGAGGAATCACCACCAGACCCAATCTTGCAAGAAGATGAGAATCCCTCCTTTTAAAAAAGACTGTTTCAAAAAACACAAATAAAACATAATTAAAAGGAGAAGGCATATCATGTGCTCCCACTGTTGCCCAAATAAGTCCAGTTTATTGTACACACATTTTAAAAGATAACCTCTGATTACCCTTTATGTATAGTGGAGACTAAGAAAGAAACATGGCAAATGGGATGCAAGAAGTTGATATGAAACAGGATAAGATGATCATCACAGGAAGATGACGGGTGGGAGGTAAAAGACCTGTGAGAGGGAGGGAAGGGAAGATCTTCCAGGGTGGGAGGCCGGAAGAAGAAAGGGAAGCAACCAGGTGAGAACTGGGAGGGTCCACACCTTATTGTGTGAGACAAGGGCTAAGACCTACCTCTGATGGAGAGCATTGTATTTCTTCTTTTCCCTTCTTTCCTCCCTTTTCTTTTTCTTTTCTTTTATGTTATTTTCTTATTTTCATTTTTATTTAGACTGATCTGTTTTTACTGTATTCTATGCTGATAAGTTTCAATAAAAAAATTATTTTTAAAAAGAACTTATTTATTTCCTTTTTATTCCACCATTCTTCCAGAGAGCTGAAGGTAGTGTACATGGTTACCCCTTCCTCATTTTACCCTCAACTCTGTGAGATAAACTAAGCCGAGGGAGGTAGCAGCTAGCCCAACGTCACCCGCTGAGCTTCGTAGTTATGTGGGGATTGAACCTGCGTCTCCCCACTCCTAGCCCAACACTCTGACCACTATGCCACATGGACCTCCCTGCCATGCCTCACATTTGATCTTAATACATATCTTAATATATATCTTAATGCGGAGAGCAGCATGCTGGACCAGACAGACCTTTCACCTGTCCTGCAGAGCTCTCCTTGTGTTCTTAAGCTCTGTTTACAAAAGTTAAAAAGAAGCCACTTTGCCTGCAATTCAGAAAGCCATGAAAGTACTGCTCAGCCCAGAACATTGCACAGGGTGAAGTTTCCATGGAATCATAAACAAGGTGCAGCACTGAAGGTACATAAAGCATCTTGCATGTGGATGACATGGAATGATGGGTGAAGAAACAATATGGCAAGGATCATGAAGGTGTCAGGGGTGCAGAGCCAGGATAGGACCCTTGGGTGCATTACCTCACCTGGTATTCTGGTTTGCTCCACCTAATAGTTTTTCCAGGACAAAACAAAAAACTAATTTGTTATGTAGGTTATGCTGAGAAATCGTGACTGACTCTGTGTGCTTCGTGGCAAAGCAGGAAACCCAGGACTTGCCAGTCCAAGTCCAACACTCTCTGCACTGTGCTACACCAGCTGCCAGATGTTTCCCAGGTTATTCCCATGTTGTTTGGTGGTGGAAAGGTACAGAGGCCAAATCATCATCACTATTATCCATTCCCCGCCCCCTGATTGTTCCCTGGGGGTGGGGAGAGCAGCACCCATTTCAGTGCCTTATGATTCTCATCACCTTTTCTTATTTCCTGGCTCACAGCAGAGATTGTTCCCAAGTTGTCTGTGGAGGAGGAAGCACAGTGCAAAAAGCAGAAACATTATTATTACCAACTCCTCATCCACCTCTAATTTTGACATAGTCATGCTTATATAGGTGAATGAATAGTAAAGGTAAAGGGACACCTGACTATTAGGTCCAGTCGTGGCCGACTCTGAGGTTGCGGCGCTCATCTTGCTTTACTGGCCGAGAGAGCCAGCGTACAGCTTCCGGGTCATGTGGCCAGCATGACTAAGCCGCTTCTGATGAACCAGAGCAGCGCACAGAAACGCCATTTACCTTCCCAACGGAGCGGTACCTATTTATCTACTTGCACTTTGACATGCTTTTGAACTGCTAGGCTGGCAGGAGCAGGGACCGAGCAACGGCAGCTCACCCCGTTGCGGGGTTTTGAAACCACCGACCTCCTGATCAGCAAGTCCTAGGCTCTGTGGTTTAACCCACAGAACAGAGCTCCCCAAAAGGGCGGCACACAGAACCCCACAGACCATAAATCTGCCACTGGTTGTATCACTATTGGTATTTTGTATGCAAGTGAAATTGTGCGCTCTCTCTCTCTCTCTCTCTCTCTCTCTCTCTCTCTCTCACACACACACACACACACACACACACACATGGGGGTGGGGAGAGAGAGAGAGAAGAGAGAGAGAAACTCTCTGATGCCTAAAGGCTGGGTTACCAGCAAGGCTCTATTTATAGTTTGCTATATTGCTTCACTACAAAGCTTGCATTTTCCCAGGGACAGAAGCCGAACAACAAGAAAAAGGTGTTGCCTTTCCTTCTTAGTCCCGGTCAGGGTTTAGATCACATTTGTGGGCTCCTTGCCCACTCTGGAGGAGCCGATAGCCTGTGGACACATTCCTCCACTTGTTTGGTCAACAGAAGCAAAATGTGTGGGTCACAAGCCATGCCCCAGGGAGAGATTTAATGAATGTTTAACCAGCAATTTGCTGCCTGTGAGAGGTGGAAAGCAATCCCAATTCAATACAAATGACAGGCATGGCTGGCAAGTGCAGCAGAAGTAGAAAACAGTCAGAAAGAGGGAGGAAAAGAGGAAGGCACTGTCTGCCCTGTCAACAGAACTGCTAGCATTTCTTGATGCTACAACTTCAAGAGTAGAAACACACACTGGGCACAGAACTCAGGGTTCTTGGAATCTCCTCTTAAATTTCAAGTACAAATTTCTAGCCCTCATGGCTGAAAAGACAGATTTGGCCACTGCCCGGTGAGATTTAATAACGTCGGGGTACTAAGAGAGTTTTAACAAATAGTTGTTCCCCACTACGAGTAGCACAAACAGATATAAATGGTTGAGAATCAACAAATGTTTCAGGTTTGCTTAATTTGCACATTTTGCACTGGTCACAAATGTCTAGCTTTGTTATTCTGTGGGGGGAAATGATATTACTGTATTATTACTATTATTATTATTATTATTGGTGCAAGTCTGCAAGTCTCCACCATGTTGAGCTGCAAGAAGAATTGCGATTCTTCAAATCAGGGAAACTAGCTAGGCCAGTTTTATTTGGTTTTATTTTGGAAAAGATCCGTCTTTAATAATAATAATAATATTTTTTAAAAAATAACAATAATAGACAGCATCTTAAAAAGCAGAGACATCACCTTGCCAACAAAGGTCCATATACTTAAAGCGATGGTTTTCCCAGTAGTGATGTATGGAAGTGAGAAATGGACCATAAAGAAGGCTGATCACCAAAGAATTGATGCTTTTGAATTATGGTGCTGGAGGAGACTCTTGAGGGTCCCATGGACTGCAAGAAGATCAAACATATCTTTAATGGTTCTAGGGGTTGCTCGTGCATAAGCCGGTGCAAACAGCTGGCTGGGTTGCCTGAGTGAACCTTTTCTGTCTGGACAGCCACTCACCTGTGGCTGTCTCAATCGCTGGCAGAATCCGTCAGTGGGTGTTTCTTAAACTTCTTCCAGCAAAGAAGCTCTTTGACGCCTAGTCTCCTCCTACTCCCTCTGCGTGAAAGCCTTCTGCGCAAGGAGGGCGGAGGCAGCGGAGGACCCCTACTCTCCCCGCTGGTCCCCGGCAAGGAGTCATGGGACCGCCTCGCCGCTTCCCCCATCTGCCCCCCTTCTCCACTGGTGCTACGCTGATTCTCTTCCCCAGAAGATGGGCTGCCTCTTCCAATCCCGAGACGCTCTCTGGAATCTCTCTGGATTTTGCTCTCTCCCTCTGGCACTGATGGCAGTTCCCTGACAGTATCCATTCTTAAGGAAATCAGCCCAGAGTGCTCATTGGAAGGACAGATTCCTGAAGCTGAGGCTCCAATACTTTGGCCACTTCATGAGAAGAGAAGACTCCCTGGAAAAGACCCTGATGTTGGGAAAGATGGAGGGCACAAGGAGAAGGGGACGACAGAGGATGAGATGGTTGGATAGTGTTCTCGAAACTACCAACATGAGTTTGACCAAACTGTGGGAGACAGTGGAAGACAGGAGTGCCTGGCATGCTCTGGTCCATGGGGTCATGAAGAGTTGGACACAACTAAACAACTAAACAATAACAACAACAACAAATAATCTTTTATTATTTATACCCCACCCATCTGGCTGGGTTTCCCCAGCCATTCTGGGCAGCTTACAGTATATATAAAAACATAATAAAACATTAAAAACTTCCTGATACAGGGCTGTCTTCACATGTCTTCTAAAAGTTGGGTAGTTCTTTATCTCCTTGACATCTGAAGGGAGAGCATTCTGCAGGGAGGGCACAACTACCGAGAAGGCCCTCCTAGGAAATGTTAAATTCAGGACTTAATGGTCAAATGGGTCCTCCACTTTAGATGCTTGCTGCTCCCAAATCCTGCTATTATGTATGTGAATTTAAATCCCCTTTCACCACCCAGAACCATAGCTCATTAAAGAGGGAGTAAGGGCCTTAGCTCAAAGAGGGCCTCGGACACGGGTGACTCATTCTGTTTCAATGCCTGAGGCAAAACAGGAAGGTGCTGCCCCTCCCCCCCATCATTGAAACCATTCCACCAAAGCCTCACTTACCGGGGTCATGAGGTGGCAGCTTCCAGCAATATCTCATTTGAGCTCCACAAGATTTGTTGAGAGTTCTGCCAGATCTCACCAGAAGCCACCACTGGGTCTCCTCACTTCACTGGTGGAGGTAGCAGGGGTGGGTGTGGCACCTGTGGGGGCAAATGCCCCATGGGATTTTGTCATTCAAGATGGCTGCCTCAATCCACCTCATGGGTGGACCTGCCCTGGCCTCAGATTTGACACCTTTTTTTTGGCATTTGATATGTTTTGCCATTTGTCTTTTATGTGCATCAAGCCAAAATGGGACACGCATGCTCAGCTTACACTTACAGCTAAAGCATCCCTGACAGATGGCCATCCAAACTCTGCTTAAAAATCTCCAAGCAAGGAGAGTCTACCACTTCATGTGGGAGTCTGTTCCACTGTCAAACAGCTCTTACCGTCAGAAAGTTCTTCATGATGTTTAGACGGAATCTCCCTTCTTGGAACTTGAAACCCTTGGTTCAGGTCCTGCCCTCTGGAGCAAGAGAAAACAAGCTTGCTCAGTCTTCATGTGACAGCCCATTAAATATTTGAAGATGTCTATTATATCTCCTTTCATTGTCATCTTTTCCAAGCTAAAAGTGCCCAGCTCCCTCAACCATTCCTCATAAGGCTTGGTTTCCAGACCCTTGATCATCTTGGTCCTCCTCCTCTGCACATGTTCCAGCTTGTCAATATGCTTCTTAAATTGTGGCACCCAGAACTGGACACATTAATCCAGGTGTGGCCTGACCAAGGCAGAATAGAGCATGACTATTACTTCCCTTGATCCGGACACTAGTCTTCTGTTGATGCAGCCTAGAATAGCATTAGCGTTTTTTGCAGCTGCATCAAACTGTTGACTCATGTTAAGCTTGTAGTCTAGTTAGTGTTAAATTTAATGCTACATAAAGTGTTGAACAAATGTGATTGTATTATATTGTATTGTATCGAAGTTGCAGAGAAAGCATGTCAGTATTTTTCAATGTAGCTGCACTAATTATTTCAATGGGAAGGTATTATTCCAGCTTTGAATCTTATATACCAATAGTGAATTCCACAGAACCATACAGCTGGAAGAGACCCCAAGGGACATCTAATCCAACCCCCTGCAATGCAGGAATCATTTGCCCAACATGGGGCTCAAACCCGCAACCCTGAGGTTAAAAACCTCATGCTCTACTGACTGAGCCATCCATTCTATGAGTGTGGAGCCTTATGCTCCAAAATGCACCAGCTGTGCACAAAGTGGAGGTATCAACAGGCATGGGGGAACT
Source organism: Podarcis melisellensis (assembly GCF_964234715.1). Lineage (NCBI taxonomy): Eukaryota > Metazoa > Chordata > Lepidosauria > Squamata > Lacertidae > Podarcis > Podarcis melisellensis. Next base: position 43,451,594 of record NC_138542.1, on the reverse strand, counting down.
AAAGTTTTGCAGAAGCACACTAACTCTTTAAGGGGGCAAGTAAACAGGAAGGACATTAAAACAGCTCATTGGGGACTGAGCACGTCCAATGAGTATGGGATACTAACCATCCCTAACTGTTGGGGCAGGTGCACAGAAAACCAGAAAGGGAGGAGAAATGTAATGAAGGGACTTGGAAAAAGGCATGGCTGGCAAAGTAAAATTCTGAATGCCACAGTTTCCACTTCTACCTTTCCCAATATAAAAAAGCCCCTAGCGTTGCTTGTTTTCATGATGGCTGCAGGGTATGGAAGTGATTTCTTCAGTGATTCTAGTATCTTTATGGATAATTAATTTGCTACCTAAAGGTTATGGAAAAGACATCATCACCCCCTTGTGTGCTAACAATGAGATCTCTCAGTTTCCTCAATTAGGTCAACTCCTGTGATTAATATCCCCCCACGAGAGCTATTAAAAACTGGTTAAAATCGCTGAGAAATGACTGGGAGAAAAGATATATGATCTGCGTCATGGATTTCTCATCTCTAATTGCTAGGCTTTTTTTGACAAGTGGCCGGGCCAGAAACAGGGAGTTCCACCATGCACATGACATGGGTGAAAGGGATGTCAGGAACAAAAAGAGCTTGGGTAGGTGAATAGACATCCTTCTTCAAGTTGCTAGCCCTGCTCTGATCACTCGTCATCCTCGTCACCTCCCAGAAAATGCAGTAAATCTGATACTTTCCTTGATGTCTCAAAGAAGTACCAGCAATATTTTAACCTTGAAAGCTGAATTGAAACCTTCGAAAGAAAACCCAACCAAGTCCAGAAGGGTGGAGGAATGCGGGGAGAGAACCTGAGGCAGCATCTGGGGCACACCTCAGCTGGTTTTAGCCAGGAGGAAGAGGGTCTCCTCCTAGTATCAAGTAGACAGATAATGAGCGTCTTTCTGATGATGAAATGGACCTCATGCACTTTGTGGAAATGGCTTGCTAAGAAGCTAAGACTCCAATAACTGAAAACACAGGATACCTTCCCACTGTTGACAGCAATGGCCAGCACTCAGTCAAGCCTCACCTGATGCCGGGAACAGATTTTACCAAGACACTCTCTTTCTCTGAATTTGTTCTCTGTGTTGCGAATGTCAACATTACTGTTGTTCTTATCAACAGAATCCAGCCTCCAATAATAAATGGATTCCAGGAAGGTGATAGTTTGATGGATGATTCCTATACTGTAACTAACACAGAGAATTTGTTTTTGCAGCTCTGCTGGCACGACAGAATGGGACGTGTATACTGAGCCTTCAGACTGCACTCTTCCTCTTCCACCCTCGGGATGTCAGAGAATTCAGACAAAAATGGAAACGGGAGCAGAAATTGCTGACATTCACTTCTTCTTCCCGTGTCCAGAAGAGAAATGGATCTGGCAAATGCAATCAGTATTCGCTGTTTTTATTACCGCTATCAGTAAGCATTGTGTTTCCTTTGCATGGGAATGAATGCTGGGGAATCAATGAATTGTGCCATATTTCACCATGACAGACAGCAACATGAAGGTCTTTTTTGTTGGAAGCCAAACTGCAGCAGAACAGAAGCAGCACTGCCTGCAGCAAATACGTCTCAGAACAGAAATGGATGGCTGCTTACATCCTTACTCCACCCTCTGCCCAATGGGCAACAGCTTGCCAGAGAAACTTCCTGCTATCAGCAAAGTGGTCCTGCAGGAAAGGACACCTGAAGAGGTGAAGAGGGTGTTGCTGAGGGCATGGCTTTCCAGTGAGCTAGAGCAGTGGTGCATGCAACACACCTCTGCTCCAGGCAGTGCCAGATTTACGTATAAGCTAAACAAGCTATAGCTTAGGGCCCCACGCTCTTGGGGGCCCCCAAAAAAATTAAAGGGAAAAACTGGATGTACATTTCCAAAATATAAGATAAAAAACAAATAAAGCCTACACACAGCAACAGTATGTATTAATAATTATTTCACTACAGTGGTACCTCGGGTTACATACGCTTCAGGTTACATACGCTTCAGGTTATAGACTCCGCTAACCCAGAAATAATACCTCGGGTTAAGAACTTTGCTTCAGGATGAGAACAAAAATTGTGCTCCGGCTGTGCGGCAGCAGCTGGAAGCCCCATTAGCTAAAGTGGTGCTTCAGGTTAAGAACAGTTTCAGGTTAAGAATGGACCTCCGGAACGAATTAAGTACTTAACCTGAGGTAACACTGTATTAATATACTTCTTCTTAATTGTATTTCACTATTTATATACTTCTTCTTAATTGTATTTCAGTTCAACAACTACTTTGATAAAATAAATATTTTGTTATGTGCAAATGGCTTTAGATACCTATTAGGTCCATAAATTACCAGATAGCATATATTCAACACAAAAAACAGTGACAATTTGTTGTTGACAAAGGACAGCTGGACATATAAAGGGCCCCATTACCTTCAGTAGCTTAGGGCCTCATCTGCAAATCTGGCCCTGGCTCCAGGCACTCTGGCAGAAGTCTTTCCAAGGTACCACAGACACCCTTTTATTATTACTGCAATGTCAGGAACTTTGCCTCTGCCACAGAACTACCCTTCCTACCCTTTCAGTAGTCCCCCAAAAAGGAACATAATGAGTTAATAGGTGAGACAAGCCACACACACAAAAGGAAAGGGTATATTTTATAGGACTCAGTGATTGCTTAAACACAATGCATTGGCCTTTTGACTCTTCCTCTCCTAAAACTATCTTCCCAGGCCCATTCTGCCTGGTTGTTGTGCATCTGAAACATGTTGGTACTGAATTTGCTTGTTTTTCTCTTTCCTCCCTGGACTTGTTTTCTTTTGTGCAATGTCTAAACCATGAAACTGAAGGCAGAGCCAGTGTCATGTTGTAATCTGGTGGATCCTGGCACCAGTGCAGTTGGCATAACTTCATATTAAAAAGATACCCCTCAATAAGCTATATTTGTCTCAAATGTGACATGGAAGGCATGAGTAAATATCCTGACCTTCTAACTCTTAATGTGGAGATCAGCACACTACTCCTATGTTAACAGCTGAGATTAATTATCACCTCCTGGAAGAAAGAATTGGGTTCCGCATAGACAATAGGATCTTCATCCCAAGGTAAACTCACGATTCAGGAAACATGCAGATAATCAGCTATTTCTTACTTGGGTCGTTTCCTTTCAACTTCAGACTTGGTGAAGTCAACAGGATAGTAAACATACATTCGCTGGAAACAGAACAAAGGAACGGGTTAGATTCCTGCTACCTTGATAGTACAGGATTTTAAAGGAAGAGCTTAACTCTTGCACTGATCTCTGATCCCTGACTTAGTGTTCCTTCAATATCGGGTATATTCCCCTTTTCTTCTCTTTTTAGCATGGGTCTGTGGCACATTCTTACACCCACTCTCTAGGCTTTGGGGATGGTTAGGGATTCTTTTACCCTTTCAGATCAAGATGTGTCTGTGCTGCATGCTTTGCGGCCTGCATATCTGAACCTGACTGTAACCCTTAAACTCGTTTCTTTCTTTTCGCTTGGTAAACCAAGCTTTCTGAAGGAGCAAAGTTACAGGGAACCAGGCAGAAGGCCTTCTTGGTAGTGGCGCCCGCCCTGTGGAACACCCTCCCAGCAGATGCCAAAGAAATTAACAACTATCCGACTTTTAGAAGACATCTGAAGGTAGCCCTGTTTAGGGAAGCTTTTAATATCTGATGAATTATTGTATTTTAATGTTTTATTGGAAGCCACCCAGATGAGCGGGGTAGAATTGATTGATTGATTGATTGATTGATTGATTGAGATATGTACCTTCTTTATGGGGCAACGGGCATGCATACTGATGCCAGCAAAAGATCCTAAACTTCTTGGAAGCGTGTGTAGGGAGCACACAGGTGGTGGACAGAAACGTGGGTTCAGACATACACCTCGTAACATTGTTACGGCACACACACAAAATCCCAATAATCTGGCCTAGTATAGGTGACCTTGAATGTTAAAGCTCTTTTTACAACAGGAGGAAGGAACATGCAAGAGTTCACTATCTTACTCTCTCTGCAGACATGCTTACATGTACATGGTGTATTTGCTTTGCTTCATCTGTTCTTTGACTTAAAGGGTTCCATGGAACTTGAAAGGATTAAACACTGGTTAATTCTAATTGTTAGCAAAACAACAGCAAAAGTGTAGGTAAGGAGCTGGACTCCTGCTTCAAGATTTCCTTTCCATTTGTGTGCATGCTCCCTCCCTCCCTCTCCTCATTAAGTTCACCTTGTCAACAACAGCAACACACACACAGACACCCTTTCGGGAGTGACTCCACAATCTTCCTTGGCTAAAAGGAAGAGTGGCCTCTCTCCTTGTTCTGGTGAAACGCTGTGCATGCTTCCTGATGTGCTTTTGCAAGTGCTGCCTTTGTTCTCGAGCTTTCAAAAGTGAATCAAAAGACCCACTAAACCAGACACATTTTGAAGTCTCCCTTTGAGCACCTGAGATTGTGCTGGAATAGCTCTCTCCACAGTGAAAGCATGTGTGGTATTCACTCACAGCATTCTTGCTATGTGGACTTTAACCAAAATAAAGTCTTGATGCGGGTGAAAAAGGAGATTTGCTTAGCAGTGTTTACGGTAATTTATGTGAAGGGGAGATCTGGGGCTCAGATTCATCTGGAATCTACATCATTTGAAATAAGCTCTGCCCCCACCTATCCCACATCAATCCATATGTTTAGCAGCATGAGGTGGTTATTTCGGGTTGAGAGAAATGCTCTCTGGCTATGTGTGTTGGGAGCATTTGCTTCCATTTTCATTTAACTGCAAACTCTGCAAATTCTGATGAACCATGTCTAAAATTAAAGACCAGAATGATGAACCGGCAGCCTGTAGATGCTGTTGGATGACATCTTCCATCATCTCCGGCCACTGGCTATGCTGGCCCTGGAGTCTAACATCTGGAGAACCACACGTTTCTCTTCCATAGTTTAGGGAACTAAGCCAGCTTTCTAAACCATAGTCTGAAATTGGCTCATTTCAATCATAAACCATAGTTAAGGCCAGGCCTGTGCAGAGCTTGTCTGGGGCCCAGGGCGGAAGTCTTGTTCTTGGCATGACAATGCAAGTCCGGCAAGCCCCTGGCAGGGCCCTCTGGCCAGCCTAGCCCTCCAAAGCCCAAGGCAAGTGCACCTGGCTTCCCTCACACCTCTGCATGCGCCTAGTTAAGGCTAACCACAGTTTGACTGGTTTGAGACAGTATGATAACAATTAGTTACAGATGGAAGGGGAAGCTTCCTGTCTCTTCATAGCCGCACCAGGAGGAGGAGCAGGAGAGTAACTCCCAAGCCCAAGACTTGCCCATGTAACTCTAAACCAAAGCCAGGGTTGTCTTACCTATAGGCGCTAGGGGTGCAGGGCACCCAGGCACTGGGCTCTCAGGGGTGCCAGGTCAAGAGTCCAGGGCCTGAGAGTTGAGTCCAGAGAAGAGCCCGCCCATCAGTCAGAGTGCCATGGTGGACCTTCTGCTGTGAGTGGCTCTGCGCTGCAAGTTTGGGGGCGACCGAGCCAGCGAGACGCTGAGGTGCCCAGCTGGCTCTGCCCTCCTGCGCTCCTGGGACTGGGTAACGGGGGGGGGGGTGCCAGGCGGATCTTTGCACCCCAGTGTCGCATATGCTTAAGACAGCCCTGACGATAGCTTAGCATTAAACCTGAGAAAGATTGGCAACACACTCAGAAGGCTGCTTATGCATGCAAATTTTCCTTCCTGGACGAAGGAGCAAAAGTGCCTTCATTAATACAGGAAGACCACACACCAAGGGCAGGATTCCATTCAGAACTGGCGCTACATTGTAGCCATGTAAAATCTATTGAAATAAGAAAAGGCAATGTAACAGCAGCATGGAGTGGACTGCATGCTACAGCTCTCCTTCATCCATTGCGGTTTTAACAGATACAAATAAAAGCACCCTGCTGTGTACTCAATAATGTTTGAAGTTCATACACATCTTGGTTTCCCGTTAGTACATGACAGAAAGAACCACACTGCTTTTCCACATTTTTTGAGGAGGGAGAGACGGCATGCATGTTCCAAACGGTGCCACTTTTAAAGGGTGCATGATCCAGGTTTGTTAACACGTGCTCGTTAGCATCTTAAGATGTAAAGCAACGCTAAACACCGCTGGGTTTCAGGGGTATAAACCGAAACAGGGGAAATTATCCTGTGATAATATGAATGTCAAATATAGGGTAAGCTAACAAATCATTCTGTCAACACCAGCTTCCAAGTAACATAATTTACAGAAAACTTGTGATTGCACATGGCACAACTGTTACTTAGAACTTGACACACACAAACCCCATTTTGCTTTTCTGTTGTTGGATGTTATAAAAAAAATTCACAAAACCTCTCCATGCTAAAATCAACATGGAAAGGTTTATATCCTCATAGCTGCATGCAAGTAAAAAGTCTGTGTTTGACTCTGGAGCGAAGTATTGCTTCTGACAGCCAGTGTCCGCCAGTGCTTAGGATGGAGTGTGATTGGCAAGAGCAGAGAAATGTCAGAAAGTGCAATGTTATGGTGTTGCCGCTACACTTCCATAACTGCAGAATATCACAGGGATACAAATGTTTAGAATCAAATGCGGGGGAGGAAGAGCCTCTGGACAATGCCATTATTTGCATAACATCAAACCTAACGTTCGTAGGCCATGTTAAGCATTGAAGGGAGTTCTAGAGCAGTGTTTCCCAACCTTGTGCCTCCAGCTGTTTTTGGACTACAATTCCCATCATCCCTTGCCACTGGTCTTGCTAGTCAGGGATGATGGGAGTTGTAGTTCAAAAACAGCTGGAGGCACAAGGTTGGGAAACACTGTTCTAGAGGACACGTCCCCTTCTGCTATGCCTCACCAAAACAGAGGGCAAAAGAGAACACCGATTTGCATATGCTCATGTATATGTACAAATGGACATTTTGCAATAATTACTATAGTTTAAATAGAAATACAGTTCATCTCATCATAGCGGGGAGGACTGTGGCCGGTGTGCCTAGTCAGTCTGCTCTCCAGCGCTGTGCCAGGGGGAGAAAATATAGCCAACACATATCTCCAGGGCTTAAAGCCTGCCCTGGCTGTCGCTGAGCCAATGGACCAAGCCCAAGTTTCTTGTGTTAATTTACAAGGTGCGCAGCAGTCCAGGGTGCAAATTCAATCATGTTTCTTCCTGCCTCTCTATATGAAAAGCCACCTTGACTACTTGCATCAGGAACCCAGAATGATGAACCATGAACTGTAAATTCTGCAGCCTTGGCCCAACGTCTCTTATTATAGGCTGGAAATCAATAGTCTTGCTGTGACTGAGAAGAGGACTGTTATCTTTGTGGAGCAGCAATAGATAAGGTACAACCCTCTGTATGTTGTTGGACTACAACTCCCATCATCCTTGGCCACTGACTATGCTCACTGGGGCTGATGGGAGTTAGAGTCCAGGCACAAAATCTAGAGGGCCAGGGATTCCCCCATCCCTAATGTACAGAGTACATGGGAGCTGTGTGGGTTTTTAAAAACCTGGTTGCTAGCTTTCTGAGTTCAGGCTGGAGGAGCAATGAGGAAGTTGTTGAAGCAGAATGGGTTCACCAACTATAAAACCCTGTTACGTGTTCTGTTGCTTGTTATATTCTCTGAAATGAGGGACATTTGAGGCAGTAAGATAAAGATACGCCCTAGAGCTAGCAAAGCTCTTTGCTAATGGGATAACCCAGTGCAAATATGGTATGTGTTAGATCACATACAGATGACCTCTTAAAAGATTTCACACAAGACACCTGAGAATATAAAATCAATCAAGAAGTGCCAAGCCGCAAATTTTGAGGCAAACTGCCAAATCCAAAGTTTATACTGTAGACACACCTGTAACCCAATAAAGAACAGTGGGATAAACAGCTTGGAAGGGAGGGATGGTTCTGAGCAGGAAAATGGCTGACAAGGAAAGGATTAATCCCCTCCATGTGCTTAATCAAAATGGCTGCCTCCTAGGGCTGGTTTTCATTTTTAAAAAACTGATTGGAAGTCCATTAGATGTGTTTGCCATGCATATCAGAGGTCCCCTACCCCTGAGCTGGCTGCCTACAGAAGTGAAAAATCAGCAATAAGCAACATTGCTGGACTAGTTGCCATGTTCCACCAGCTACTGAAAATATTATTTTTCAAACTATCTTTTGATTCTGCTGCTTAAGATAGTGTCATGCATTGGCGGGGGGGGGGGGGGCTTGAGGCTCTTATGCCAAGAGCCTTCTAACCCCTGGATGCGGCAAGTGTTAAAATATAAGCCAGACTGGCTTTCTGTTGAGACAATAGCCTGAGTGATGGACCATTAAGAGAGCAAAGGATGTGGATCTGTGCAAGATGGCAAATGGGTGCCCCCACTCCCTCAACTAGTTAGCTGGTGGTTAGAAAAAAATGCAAAGGGGAGAGTGATGTGAGGTAGAAGCAAAGCAGCAAGCTGGGAATCAAGAACGACAGAGCAATGCTTGATTTCTGTCTGAACGGTTTTAAGCACCTGGACAGCAGCCATGAGCAGACCGTCCAGTCCCAGCCTTCCGCATGATGGCGAGATGCACTGTGTTCCTGTTTAGATTATAATACTTACTATTTCTGCATTTGCATCTATCGGTCTAAGTAAGCATATCCTCCTCTGAGCGAGGAGCCCTTGCACCTCAGGTTTATTGGAAGCTATGCCGACCTGAGTACTGTGACGCCTGAGGCGGAAAATCTCCATCTCTCTCCATACCTCATCGCAGCAGTAAAAATATAATAAACAAAATCATTGACAATTTGTAACCTTTCAGAAATGTGCTGCTGGAGGCAAGCACTGAATAATGGCAGGGCCAGCTTGGGCTGCCAGGAGTCAGGATCACACACATTCCTCATGGAGGAGGCAGCCCTGCAAAGATCTCTCCCTTTCGCAAGAAGCAGCCCTTTTCCGTCCTAGTGAAGCCACAGCTCCTTCTGCTGGCTCTATGCGAAACTGCAGGCATCCTCCGACAGGGAGGCCAGATTTGGATTTGGAAGGAAGCAGCAGTGAGCCTAAAATTCTGGATGTAATTGACTCATTGTGTGGAGGGGGTGTCTTTAGATGATAGTGTCTTTATTCGCTTGTTTCCGAATGTGGTAAACCAGCTGTGCTGAATTTCAGGCAAGGGTAAGTATTTTCCTGTCGAGGTGATTTCCTGGACCTCGGCTCCAAACTCCCACCTTGAGTTCATTACTGGGATGCGGCATGAGGCAAACAAAAAAGCAGCCAGGGCAGCACCAGAGATCTTAGCTGCCAGCCAAATCTCTGGGCCATTTGCCAGAACCAGGAAGGAAGCGAAGCCAGAAACAAATGCAAGCCAAGCACATTTTGTTATTCTTGCACAACAACCTCTTGCACACATGTCTAACAAGGTTTTGCATGGGGTGGAGGCCTGAGTGCACACACCTGTGCTATGAACATTTCATGCAAAGTCAACTCCTTAGATCCTCAAGTATTATTGAATGTCCTTTCAACCACTGATCCCATTTTTGTTTGACCTGTCCAACGCCAACCCTATTGGGCGCAAAACTAAATTTACTTGCGACAGGTTTTCACAACTAAACATGCTCACTGATCCAGCCTCCCCCAACCTGGTGCCCTCCCATGTTTGGCACTGTATTGCCTGGCCACTTGCAATGCTGGCTGGAAGAGATGGGAGCCGAGTTCAAAACATCAGGAAGGTAGCTGGATAAGGAAGGAAGGCTGTACTAATCAATAGATGAAGGAAGGCTGTACTAATCAATAGATGAAGCATTATGCAAGCATGACCTTCTTTTTCAAATAGCTTCATTAGGATATATATTTTTTAAACCACACACATATGCACACAAATACACACGCTTAAAAGAAATCGCAAGGTATACAAAAAAAATATGGCATATTTTCATCAGTCTAAAGCATATAATAATATTTAATCTAGAGCAACCAAAAATATCTGGATGTCTTTGAAAGTTCAATGTTGCTTTTGTTTTTCTTATTCATGTAATCCATAAGACAATACCAGCCAGTTGTAAATGAGTCTGGGTGTCTCTGTCCTTTGGCTAGTCTTATTTTGATGGTCAATTTATCTGTTAAGGGCAATTGCCAAACTCTGCTAAAGCAATTGGATAAGGATGCCCCTTCCAAGTCTCCCCCCAAACAGGCTATAACTAATCTAATTACTAACAATAAATAACCGAGATTTCTAAAAGAAATACCTGTATTTTGACCCTGTGTATTCAATAAAGTTAACTCAAAGGACTGAGTTATTTGTTGACCAGTAATAATATGTATCTCTAGAAAGACTCTAGAATAATATGTATCTCTAGAATAATATGTATCTCTAGAAAGTCTCCCCAATACCTGACACTGTAACGTAATACCACCACATATGCTGCCATGTGCCTTAGTTCCACATCCTTGCTTACAGACCAGGTGAAGGGAAATGTTAATAGGTGTAAGATGAAGTGGTATGAGGTACCATTCCTGCAATATTTTCAGGGAAGATTCCTTTGTAGACGCTGACCTTCTCGCTTCACTGCAAGCACACTCAGCCAATGCTGGAAACAGTAGAAAGTGGAATGTCCAAAGAGCATTTTGTAAGAAAAAAGGAATCTTTATCGGAGAACACATAGTTGTGTAGATAAAGACCTGGCTAAAACTCCTGGCAAATGCCCCGTCATAAACACACAGACCAAGTGGTTGTAGCTCATTGTCAGGGAGTCAGAAGTCAAATGTTTTATGTGTGCAATTTATTAGGATAAAATTTAAGGTGCGTCTTTGACCTCCCTGCAACGACTCTTTTGGAAGAACAAGGCAAGCATCACGGTATCTCTGGGAGCCCCCCTTCCCCCCCCTTTCCTCTCATGGCCACAGCTCAGCTTAATATTCAAAGGGACTCAGGATGTTTCAAGCAAGGGTCACCCGACTTTCTGGTCCCGTGTTTGCAAACTGCAGAAACTGTCCTGGGTACCACACACACCAGTGTATTATTTGGTTACTCTAGAATGCTTATTTCATGTCTGATTTCACTGGGCAGGAGGAACCACAGATACCAGGGAAGACTTCTGGGAATTCATGCGCACCCATGGGTACCACATTGGCAACCCCTAGTCCACAGAGATCACATTGCTCCTCCTGCCTACTTTCACAAACACAGTTTCCCAGAAACTCTCTAGAAACCAATGAATTAACCATACCCAACCTGTGTGTCTGTAAAGTGCATTGAGCCTCCTGGAAATCAATAGGGCAAAGCCAGGCTGCTTTTAATCAGTTGGACTCACCGTTACAATGACCCAGAACTGGCAACAAAGGCAGAAAAAGATATTCAAAGACAATCTTATCACTGTCTCGAAACACTGGTATCAGCAGCCTGTGTACACACACACATGGAACAGGGCAGATGCATTTGGCAGAGGCTCGAAAAGCTGCCTTTAAATTATATGCAGGGCTTTTCTTCCAGGAGGAACTAATTTCTGGCACTTCTCAGGTGGGCACCATTGCCATTTTAAGAGGGAGGCATTCGTGGTGAGTTCCAGCACCCCTATTTTTCTAGGAAAAAATAGCTCTGATTTTACGTACGTTAAGAAAGCAAACATTGGGAGCAGGAAGAGCAAATAGGAATGGGGCGCAAGCATGGTCGGTCATCTGAATGGAAGACATGGTGGTGAAATCTAGAAGATGGAATTGGGGTGGCTGTGGTAGGGTGATCTTGTAGTTCCCCTGGTGAAGTTTGCTACTTTAACTCTTGCTTACATTCTCAACTTCCACAACCATTGCAAACCTATTAAGTCTTAAACTTTTCCTAGAGCAGGAATGGGCAAGTTTTCCCCTCTGGAGAAAATTGTTTTGGCCCAAGGGGAGGGGGAAACATGTCAACTGTGGGTGGGGCCAAACCCAGTGGTGGGCGGGGCTTCCCCCTTTTCTTATATACAACACCCTCTTTTTCCTCTGCCCCCCTTCTCTCCCCAGCAAACTTCTGGGAAAGGGACATCTCACTCTTGCCCAAGACTTGAACTGCTTGCTCGCAGAGGGCTTATGAAATCTGACTAAGGGCTGCACAAAATTAGCCTGAGGGCCACAGTTAGCTCATCCTTGTTCTTGAATGGTATCAGTTCCCTGTAGCCATGTTGACAGCCTCGCCCAGAAACTGAACACCAAATTCAAGTGCTTCTCATTTAGAGCAACTCAGCTGTTTCCACGCATGCCCCCGAGTTCCCAGAGTAGGGCTATGATCAAGTCTTGCATGCTACCTCACACACATTTGTTTTGTTTATATAAGCATCGTTCTTGCCGTCATCGTGATCAAACAAAGAAGCCACTTCTTAGCACTGAAACTAGGAGGGTGGCTTGGAGGATTTTTTATAGCAAAACTGGATGTGCATACCTCTGGCAGGTGAGGCCGCAGTGAAGAATGTGGGTGTAGCAACTATGTTGGTTTTCTAATGTTTGGTTTTCATAGCTGCATGTTAAATCGGCCTAGGAGGAGGTTACAAGTTTAAAAATAAAGCAAAGGAGGGAGGAGAGTGCAGCCCACTGGTTTAATAGCAGAGGGCCTTAAGCCAGGGATGATGGCTCTCTTCCATAGGCTTTGCTCCTCCTGTGCAAAATGTACATGAAAAGACCATGGATACACTGTTCAAAACCCATGCATAGGCCAGAATACTTCCCAACAGAAGGCGATAGCCAACTAAATTGCACTCAGAATAGATCCCTTGAAATTAATGGACACAAGTCAGTCATGTAGCAGGAGACTCTTTAATCTTAGGGTTGTGGGTTTGAACCCCACACTGGGCAAAAAGACTCCAGGATCGCAGGAGGTTGGACTAGATGAGCCTTGTGGCCCCTTCCAGCTCTACAGTTCTATGTTTCTAGGTCTATTGATTTCAGTGGGTCTACTTTGGGAAGGACTGTTGGTGAAAATGGGCATGTTCCTTACCTATCACTGGTTAACTGAGATTTATCACATGAATACACAAACAGCAGTTGAGGGAGGGAAATGTGTAGAATGGCACACTGGCCAGTTCTGAAAAGTATCTGAAAGGACTGCTTTCAAGTTTAAAATTTTCATAGCTACAATATCTAAATGTGTCCCCAAAAGGGCTCCCTTCCTTCCCCACAATAAGCAGGTGTTGTACTCAAAATGACAGTGTGGCTGCAACAGATCATGCAGATAGCTGACTTGGTCCTACAAAACCTCTAGGAACGCAGTTGGGGTAGGCTCTCGGAAACAGACTGCAATTTTAGGATACAACTGCGAAGAGGCAAAGCCTGCTTCTCATTCCTGCTACTGAGGTCAGCAAAAGCAGGAGGCAGGTTTAACCCTGCAAGGCAAGTTCTGCCTCTTAGGTGCTTGACTTTCTTTTCTCCTACGAAGAAGAGCTGTCATCCATTCCTAGAGAGAAGTGTTTTCTACTGGGCTGCTGCACAGGTGTTCACAAACACATACACACAAACACAGGTCCTTGCTATATATAAGTCCGTCCCCGCCACCCTGCCCACCCACATTTCCACCCATGGTGACGAACAGGCATTGCACAAGTACCAAAGACGAAACTGGTCTCTTCAGGTTAGGGCTGTCAGAATGCATGACTGAAAATCAAAGATGCCTGGTAAGTAGCAGGTAGAACAGAGTTCTACTACTGCTCACAGCTCTATTCTAAAAACAGGGTGTGTTCAAAATAGAAACAACTTAGAAGCACCAGATAATCAGCCAGTCCCCTGACTGGACGGATCTGCTTGAGCAATGTCACCTTTAACGTTCACAGACTGTGAAAGAGCCACAATGAAAGAGAGACAGCTAAAGGGGAAGAGGATGGAAGGACTTTAATTAAAAGCTCTCTCATTCCACCAACCTCAACACTACAGACAGGCAGGATCTCAGCAAGACAATCCACCTTGCCAAATACCTCGACTAAATCAACACTGCCTCTCAGCTTTAGCGTTCAGGCAGAATGGCCTCAGGGCTGAGATAATGAGGAAAGAAAAACCCACTTCAACAGCATTCTGCACTCACAGGCAAACAGCCAAGCATCTGCCAGACTTTCCCCTATTTGGGGGATCAGTCTTTTCTACATAACACTGGTCTGGGTTACTAGGCAGCATTGTACATAAAAGCATTCACAACTGACAGGTGCTATCACAAATACAGGTAACTTGCATCTTACGCAGGGGTTCGGTTCTGGGGGTCTGCGTATATATGCAAAAATAACAGGAACCCCTGGAACTGCCCCACCCACCCCACAAGGTGTAAAGCCGCTTACCCAAATTTGAGAATGCAGTGTGAGGCTCTGGTAGAGTTCTAGAGCCCTCCTTCATCCTTCTCGTCTTGCAAGTATTTGGCCAGTTTTGGAAAGGAGACACAAGGGCTCTAGGACCCAGCCAGAGCTCTTGTGCCTCCTTCTCAAAGCCTAGCAACTCACTTACCCAGCTTTGAGAAAGTAACACAGGGACTCTGGGATACTGCCAGAGCCCTAGCAGTGCCTTCCCTAAGCTGAATAAGTCCACTTTGTGAACGTGGGTGGGAAATAAATAAATGGAGAGCAGGTTTCTGCTGCTCTCACTTATTTATTTGCCCACAAACACCTGCACAAAGCTGTGATTACATATGTAACTTTAAGATGCAAGTTAACTATTCCATCTTCTTTGCCAGCACATCTTGGAACCAGCACAGCATGCATTTTTTATTACTTTGTTTTTATTTTGGATAATTTTCTTATAAAATTAGGGGTGCAAATGTCTCTCTCCATTGACTTTGATAGTAGCAGCTTGAAAAAGTTCTGCCATATATCCATTTCATGTAGCTTAGGGAATCCACTGTGGCCTGCTGGTAGACAGGAACAACTGCTGGCAGCAGAATAGGCCTCCCCATAGCATTAAAAGAGATTTCCCAGGCTTGCAGGAGAATTGCTTCTGGATTACAGAAGTTTACAAAAGGTGCTAGTGGATCAGGAAACCTTTTGCTCTCTGGGATATGCTGAAAGGTCAAGTCGGATACTGGTGACTCAGAAAACCAAGCAGCTTAAAAACATGGAAAAAATAGTTCTGGGTGTCTTCCATTCTCAGGGTTTCCATTTCTTCCTTTTCCCACCAGCCACTTTGTTCCTGACCCCCATTGCTCCCTCGGTGTCATCCTCTTCCTTTTCCTCTTCTCGGGAACGCTTCTTCTTTTCCCCCTGCTGCCGCAACTCCTGCAAGGAAAGCCAGACAGCAAGTTGCTTGAGCATTCAAAGCATGGAGGCACAGAAGCAATCAAGAAGCTCAAGAGCTGAAAGTGTAATACCTTCAGTCACCATGCAGGGTGGCTGGTAAACATTGCACAAACAAATAGAACCAAAACCCAGCTTGCAAGGATGCATGAGGGAACGCAGCACCCCTTATAACCAGGAATGGCCTTGTGTAGAATTAGCTGACAATACTCTCAATGCAGTACAAATCCCAATGTTTCAGCCACACCTCTGCACAATAGAACCCCAATAATTTGTTGTGCATGCATGACCACGGAGAAACAGACCCACACGGGTCTGCAGAAGCACAAACATAGCCTTAAGTTCAGCCTACCATCCGAGCAAATCGCTGTGCTTCAGCCACACGTTCGGTCAGCATCATGACCTCCTCCTCTTGCGTGGGGAAGGCAGGCAGCTTCTTTCCTATCAGGTGTTCGATGCGCTGGAAGAGCTCCACATCGTACCTGGGGGAAGAGAGCCAAAATTATCTCATCCGAATGGTTCTTCTTAAACAGTGGCCCATAAATAGTTAAGAGCCTACCCCCTTAAAAAAAGCCTCTTCCCCCAACTCAGTTGCATTTCCACTTTAGAAAGCTGCTTCCCCACTCAGTCAGAGGAGAGGAGTAAAGGTTGCAGCCCAGCAGAAGGAGCAGAGGGCACAACTTACTGTGTGACAAACGTGATGGATTTTCCAGAGCGCCCAGCGCGAGCTGTTCTCCCCACACGATGAATGTAATCCTGAAAGGGATCCAGAATAAGCCACAGAATGCAAGGCAAAACACCATTTAAAAAGAAAGTGTAATCCGAAGCAGTTATGCAAGAGACCCCACAATGCTCATTAGACGCAGCTCCTTTTGGATATGTATTCCATATGTTTCAAGAGTGTCTAAGGAGGTGAAAAAGATGGGCTTGACCACATGGCTGTAGCCATCCGCCTCCTCATACAGTTGCAGGCATTGTATCTTTACAATAATATTTTTTATTTTTAGATTCTATACCACTCCATAGAAAGGCTTTGCAGGCAGTTTAATAAACAAAATACAGCAACCATACGCAACATCCATGAAACAGTTTGTAAACCCGCATTCATAAAGCATCGCAGAAGACAAATATGAAACCCAGCAATTCTCTGGATTAAAATGAACAATTCAGATCAAAGCTCTGAACGGGTTGCTTTAAATAAGAGTCATCTTCTCTTGCTTTCTGAAGGCCAGTAAAGAAAGGAGACAAGCAAAGCTTCCTGGGCAGGCAGTTCTGCAACTGGGGCAATGCACCAAGCAAAACGAAGAAGGCACTCCTAGCCACCACTGCTCATCCAAGAACCAAGCAGCAAAGACCTATGCCAGAACACCCTCAAGTTGCAAGTCTGAGCCTTCCAAGGAGTGTAGTCACATCTAGAGCAGGGCCAGCTCTCTGATCTAAAGACCCATCTAGCCCCCATTTTCTTATTGGTGTATTAATGGTTCCCCATCCTTTCAACACTCAGCTTCTTGAGGGCTCACGTGGAGGTGGGCGTTTAGCTATTCCATCGCTATGGAATCCTATGTTGCAACTAGGGGAGAAGAGGGCTATCTCTTTCTGCAAGCTCCACTAGGACACCTTAACCTAGGGGCTGCACAATTGTAACCCAGCACCCTGCCTTCGTAACTCACCTTGGAATGGGTAGGAATGTCAAAGTTCACGACAACATCCACATGGGGGATGTCCAGGCCTCTGCTGGCAACATCGGTAGCCAGCAGAATGGAACGTGTTTTAGCCTTGAACTTGTTCAGCGACCCTAATCGCTTATTCTGGGGACAGTAAGAGAGAGAGAGAGAAAGGGCAAATGAACATGCTTTAGATTTTTCCAGCGTGGGAAAGCGAAATGAGTCAGGTTTTGTGAATCGTTCCGCCGTTACAGTCTGTTGTTCTACAGAAATGAAAGTCTGTAAAAGATAAGCTAACAAAAGGGAAAGCAAGCTTGGTGACACATACAAATCATATTTGCCCTTAAAATATGATCATTATTTCAGTGTGGTATTCCAGAAATGAATACTTTGTGTTCAGGTCAGCCTGTACCTGGCTCATCTGACCGTGGAGGGGGATGGCAGTGAAGCCCAGATTTCTAAGGAGGAGGGCTGTCCTCTGAGTGTTGTTGCAGGTGCTGCAGAATATCATGAATGAGTTTCCAGCAAGTTCATTCAGAATATAGACCAGGTAGCTGTCCTAAAAAGAGAAAAGAAAAAAAACTGAAATAATTGAAAGGAAACTAATGGAGATTAGGTGAAAGGAAAACACTTTCAAAAAAGGACAAAGGGACAGAGAAAACCCTAGTGGAGTAAGAAACAACAGTCAGGAAATAAGTTAAAGGAAATAAAATAGCTGAAAAAATAAATGTTACCTTGAACTTGGAAGGGATGAAGACATAGTATTGCTGCAGTTTTTCAACTGTCTGGTACTTAGTTGAAACAGCACATTTGACAGGGTCCTTAAGAGCTGCACGCTGGAGTTTTTGCACCTGAACAGAAATAATTAATGTTTTCAGACACGAATTTAGCTGATATGACCTATTAATTTCCACCACCACCTCAGCTGAACTCATGCAAAAACCTTCCCATACCTTTTTAGTCATGGTAGCAGAAAAGAGAAATGTTTTCCTGTCTCTGGGAATGACTTTCAGGATCTTGTCTACCTGTGAAAAAAGAAGGCAAGTGAAAGTGAAACAACTAGAAAGATAATTAGTGTGCATGCAGATGAATACTGCATCACTGTGGGAGTGGTATCACAATCCAGTCTGATGAAAGCAACACTGGAAGCGCCTCCTTTGAAAAACAAGGCACTCTGCTGCTCCACAGAAAGAAGGGAATGGTGCTGTTAGGGTCGAGGGGGACGAGGCAGCATGGGGGAGAAAGCATCCCAATGCCTTCAGATAAGGTCTTGCTCCTCGGGCTACAACTGCAGATTACTACACGTGAACCGGGAAGGGAAGACTCTCTGGACAGCAACCTGAGCAATAGTTGATAATAGGACTACAAGTCTAGTATCCAAATGCCTTGCAACATCTTAAAACCTAGTACAGTGGACCCTCCAGATAAGAATTAAATTCATTCCAGGGGATCCAGCCGCAACCTGAAAATCCGTAGGCAGAGGTGCTGCTTCTGCGCACGGCGCAATTAAGCGCTTCTGCGCATGCACACAAGGCAAAACCCAGAAATATACACTTCCGGGTTTGCCGCGTTCATAACCCGAAAGTTACGTATCCAGAGCAGTACGTAACTAGAGGGTCCACTGTATCTGAGAATGTTTCAGATCCCAACAGTCAACAAGGATCCACTGGAGAGGCAAACACAGGAAACATGACAACATACTGTCAGCTGCTAAGTGGTGAAGACAACAGAGGCTGTGTGTTCCATATTAGGGAATCAAACAGAGGCAGGTCCCATTGACCTGCAGGTCCTACAGCCCATCTTGGCTGTGAGCTCAGGAAGACCTGCTTCCTGCCTTGACCTTCCTCCACCTGGCCTGAGAGGGTGGGGCCAGGACTGACTCCAGCTGCAAAAGCTGCTGAACAGACCCTTGGGCTGTGGTATTGTTTAGGGTGCTTGGTTGGGTTTTGTTGTTGTTGTTACTGACATTAAATTTTGTATCTTTATTTTTCAATCTTATTATGATTATGTGGACACTGTTCCAATTTGGTTGTGTACTTTTTATGTATTTTATTTATTGGTTAATGAATGTTATGTTTTTAATTCTTGTCATGTAAGCCACCTTGTGTGTGATGATGGTGGTGATTAAAGTACATGTTAAACGGTTTTGAAAAGCACCATCTCCATGATGTTGCAAAGAACCATTCTAAGGCGACAAGAGTTGACAGTGCTCACCTCTGTCTCAAAGTCCATGTTGAGGATCCGGTCAGCTTCATCCATAACTAAATACTTCAGAGCTCTCAAATTGAAGCCCTTTGTGTTCTCAAGGTGGTCAATAAGGCGGCCAGGTGTAGCTACAGGAGAAAACCAAACAAACTTTCAACTTTACCAAACAGAGCATTCAAAAAGAAACACTAAACACAACACACAAAGCACTATTGCCATGTATCCCCCCATTCACTCCAGTTTGCCAAATCTCAGAGTCTCATGACTTCCTTCTGCCAAAAGCCACAGCCACTGGAGTATGGATTAAGTCAGAACTTTATGCAGGCTTAATACGGCATGGCTAGTTGTATCCCAGTGGGGGGGGGGGGCGTGTGGAGGAGGCTTGAAGTAAATCAGGAAGTTATTTTGAGAGATTTGCTCCATGGAGGTTGCAGTCAAGTCTGGTCAACCTAATACAGTTTTTCACTCTCAATCCGGATGACAAATACTCCAGCCCTTCCAGTCAAGCAGCACACATCAGTTAACACTCATGAGAGAAACATTAATTTATCAGAAATGATAAATGAGCAAACTTGTGGCTCAAAGGCAAACGTTCTGCCTGAGCCATATGGACCCTAGGATGAAGTTGGGGGAGGTGGGGAGAGCTCCCATGTCTGCTCCTGTTTCAAATTAAAGTACAAGACCTGTGGCTGATGCTTAGCATTAAACTGGGAAGGTATCAGAAGTGTGAATAAAAGATATGTTTGCTGGCCTACTGCTTTTCATGACCTCATTTATGCAGATGTAAAAGACACAGATGTGCAATAGGCCTCATTCATATGAATTATTAAGATCTCATTGCAATCACTTGAATCATTGATGCTGCCTGTTTCTTACCAATTATTACATGGGGTTTCTTGGCTAGGGCCAGAGACTGCGCCATCATGTCAATTCCTCCCACAATAACAGCTTTGAGGGGAGAAAGAGAAGAAAAGTTAAATGAAGCCCATTGAAATTGAGCCACTTCAGTCGCCCTCCCCATCACCTCCTTTACAAGAAAATAAAAGGCAAAATTCAGGCCCCTTATCCATTGCCAAGCTTGCTCATAGGCATGGCCTAGTATTGGAACTGGATTGCTACGTTTAGATGCTAAGAGGCGTTCTTCGAACAAGACACCCCAACACTGACAAATACATATTATAAAAAAGAACCCTGTATTAGCTTCAGGAAGCAAGTCTTAGCCAAGCTTCCATTCTATTTCATATGGACTAGTGTAAGAAGCTCCAATCAACTGCTACATATCCAGAAAAAAACCCTGCAAGAGGTAAATAATGAATCCAAAGCAAACAAGTTTGATGCTTAAAAGGCAATTAGATTATGAAACTGGAATAAATTGTGCAAACCAAGCACTCTTCATTTGCATGGCTTACACAAAAAAAATTTTGGGGGGGATACACGTGGAGAAATATTAACGGTGAGAGTGAAATAAGACCCACCTGATTAAATCTCTCTCTGCTTGCTTCTTTGTTTTTAAGAGAAACTGCCAGAAACTTCCAGTGTTAACTTTTCGATCATAAGGTAGGCATGGGTGTATTTTAGCACAAACCCACCTAATTTGCATTCCTTCATTGATATGCAGACCACAACACAATTAACAATGAGGCTGCGAACCTTCCCAAATTTTGCAAAGCAGTTTTGGCTTCAAAAATGTGTAAAAAGAAATGTAAAAAATAAATAAATACACAAATGAGTGTTTGGGGGGACATGCTTGCAATATGTGTATTTTGGGGAAGAGCACACACAAACGAAAGTATTTTTGTATCGTTTCTAAAAACAGGAAAGAACAAATTTATGGCTTTAATGCATGCAAAACCGATGAGGAATGGAACTCGGCTGCTCCATCCACCTCTACTAGAGGCATACTAAGATTCACACTTGGAAGTGGGATATAGTCCCATTTCTTGAATCTGGTATTTCACTATTCTTATTCTGAAAAGCATGTGACTGCTTCTTCTCCTTACAAATTCCATTTTGTTTTCTGCTAATTCTTAGCACTTCAGCAAGGCCACTCACCACTCTGGACACCAATGGAAGATCCAAGGGCCTCAAACTGCTCGGAGATCTGAAAGGCTAACTCCCGGGTCGGGGTAAGGACCAAAGCAAAGAAGCGCTGAGGTGTCTCTAGCAGTGCCTGAAGGATGGGCAATGCAAAAGCCCCCGTTTTTCCAGATCCAGTCTCTGCTAAGCCAATGATGTCACGGCCTATAAGAAAAGAGGTGTGTCACATGCAGGGCTGAAGGAATACAACAGCACAGATGGAGGAAATTCAAAAGCAGTTCTGGAAAGTAACAAGAGCAGCACTAGAAGTGAAATCTTTGCACTAGTGACAGCTTGAAATCAGCTAACATAACTTAAGAAACATCAACCAATGTAATAAGCGTATTATTTGAAGATACAGAATACAGGCCATGGAAGGTTTGTACAAGACCCCTGTGTTAACAGCTCCTCAACCTTGGCTCTTACCATGGGAAGGAAAAGAAGCTGGCACAGGAAGAGTAGCAGCAGTGGCTATCTGCACTACGAAACACTCCATGAAGAGTTCCAAAAGACATTTCCCTTCTCTGTTTAATTGTCTTATTGTACAGGTAACATTTTGGAGGGCAGTTAATGAAAATGGAAGTCTCTCCTGACAAATAACATAGTTGAATTCACCACCGAGAAAAGTAATATTAAAGTATTTTCAACCAAGTCAGACAGGTGGGGTAATAATAACAATAATAATAATAATAATAATAATAATAATAATAATAATAATAATAAATTAATTAATTCAGTCATAGAATTGTAGAGTTGGAAGGGGCCCTGAGGGTTATTGAGTCCAACCACCTGCAATGCAGGAATCTCAACTAAAGCACCCATGACAAACGGCCACCTGACCTCTGCTTAAAACCTCTAAGGAAGAACAGCCAACCATGCCTCGTGGGGAGCTCAGCAGCTCTTACTGTCAGAAAGTTATTCCTGATGTTTAGGTGCAATCTCCATTCTTATAACTTGACATTGCTTCAGCTCCCCCCCTCTGGAGCAGGAGAAAAAAGCTTGCTCCATCTTGCATGTGGGAGCCCTTGGGATATTGGAAGATGCCTATCATATGTCCTCTCAGTCTCTTTTGGTTTGAACGAACTTGGCTATCTCACTGCTTAAAAAAGCCCAGGCCCCAATTGACTTCTTGCTGATGGGGCTTCCCCACAAATGGTACAGCTCCCCTGCCAGAAGACTTGTGGAGTTGGGGAGACTTACACTTCTGCCACAGGACAGACCAGGAAGCTGTACTGCTTCATAGTCCAAGGTGAGGGGAACTCCATATGGATCCAAGTCTGTGTAATACAAATGACTGACAATACAGTTCTATAATACAAGAAACACAGGAGAGCCTCTTCTTATTTCTAGAAAGAGATTTCTCTTTTTCCTGAATTTCAGCTCCCAGTCTCACCTTGGAGTGCAACTGGAACGGCCTCGACTTGAATCTTTGTCGGTGTCTTCCATCCCAACTGATCACAGGCTTCACACAGCACATCCGTCACTCCCTATTATTCCAAAGAGAAAAGAAACCATAATTAGCAAGGGACCCCAGTCTTCAGAATCCAGCAAGTCCTGGTTCACACAACTCGATAAACCAACCTATCCTCTCCTGTCCTTTTAGCATACTGCAGCATGCCACCTAAGCCAAGGTTTGCCTGCGATCTCCTCCCAGGGAGACTGCATGTTTGGGCTAAGCCGTGGTTTGGTTGTTAAATGTGAACCTGACCATGGTCTTTTCAATTAGCTACAAGTCTATTTTCATCTCAAAACTTTGATAACTTGAAAACATGGGACACTTTAAAAAAATAAAAACAGGCAAAATAAGGAAAGAGCCACTGGTGCTGTGGATAGGCCAAGCTTCTCCTCACCCAAAAGGGAAAAGGACCCCTGGATGGTTAAGTCCAGTCAAAGGTGACTATGGGGTGTGGCGCTGATCTCGCTTCAGGCCAAGGGAGCTGGCGTTTGCCCACAGACAGCTTTCCGGGTCATGTGGCCAGCATGACTAAACCATTTCTGGCGCAACGGAACACTGTGATGGCAGCTAGAGTGCATGGAAATGCCATTTACCTTCCTGTCACAGCGGTACCTATTTATCTACTTGCACTGGCATGCTTTCAAACTGCTAGGTTGGCAGAAGCTGGGACAGAGCATTGGGAGCTCACCTTGTTGTGCGGATTTGAACCGCTGACCTTCTGATCAGCAAGCCCAAGATGCTCAGTGGTTTAGAGTAGACCACAGCACCACCTGCTCCAAACACCTGACCTTACCCGGGTCACAGTAAAACTGAGAAATTGTATTTTAGTTCCTTAGCAGGACGGCAGCACACAACCATGTAGGAAAATATCCCTTCACACAGGAAACCACATTTCTCCTTTCTCCTTTCTTTTTGTCCCCTGCAGTGCCTTAGGACATTGTCGGTTTCAAAGCAATATGCAAACCCACTAAGCAATTCTGTGAGCTGGACCAACCAGGACATAAACGCCCTCACCAGCTAAAGTATAATATAACTCCTCTAGCTTTCTCTGCACTGGCGCTTTCCCATTGTTTCAACGGGGCATTTTCTCAGTGGAGAAAGCAAGCTTGCATAAGCAACTAGTGGGAAATGACTGCCACGCTGTAAAGCACTACCTAGCTGGGTGACCCCAGCCTTGAGCACTGCGATTGCCTGGCTGCTTCCAGAAATGCTGCCCCCACCATAGCAGCTCCTCCGCAGAACTTAGCAGAGCGGGGCGGAGGGGCAGCTTCGTCTACTCGGGTGCAATGGCTGGACTTGGTTTTAAAATAAAATTTATAAAGGCAAACCGCTGGGCAAGTAAAGCCTCGTCGGGAGCTAAGAGAGACAACGAGTCTTCCCCGCTCACCAGTTCTTGGAAGGTCTTCGCGGTCTCCTCGACGGCTCCCTCGCCCTCCATGCCGGCCGCCACGTTCGGTACCCACTTCGTTTTCCGGGTTGCCGCGAGGTACCCTGGGACTCGTAGTCCAAGCGCGTTCGGAACGAGCCTCTGAGCCGCAGAGATAGGAAAAGAGTAGAGTTACACGCGACGCCAACTTCCGGTTGCAGTGTAGCCGTCTTCCACTTCAATGGAGAAAATTGTGCCGGAATTTGGAGGCGCTTAACGGGGAAAGAAGCCTGCGCCTTATACCTCGGGTGTTATTTCATGCGGCGAATGTAATTGTTTGGAAGCACTTAAAAACAAAACAAAAACAACACGTCTCTGGTGTAGTGGTGAGAGTGTAGGATCAGCACATAGGAGGAGATCTGAGTTCGAATCCCTACTCGGCCACGAAGTTCGCAGGGTAAGTCAACCCATCTCGCAGGGCTGTCGTCATCATGAGTGTAATATGGAGCTGGGACGAGCCATGCATACCCCATTGCCCCTTCTCGAGCTTCTCGGGAGAAAAGGGTGTCGATGCAATTAAAAAGAAGTCAATAAAAGCGCAAGTCGTCCACGTGCAAGTCAAGGAAGCACGGCGCTTCCATCCATGTGACATGCCGGGAGGAAGGACACTGGCTGGCTGAAGCGCTGTGCAAGCAAAACTGACCTTTGCTGTAGCTTAAAAGTGCATTTTCTATGCGGAATGTTTAGTCAGGGATTCAAACGCACCTTCAGCCTGGTATGTGAACTGCAATTTTAAGTCTGCACTGCACTGCAGGATTGTCAGCCACGTTCCCCACAACCTACAATATGGGGGTCATATCTGGGAATTGGCATTAGCTAAGCAAATTTTTAAAACGTTCTTTTATGAAATAAGTAAGCACTCTGACGCAAGAACTTCGTTAGAAAAGCCACGAGCTGCTGCTTTTTACTGTTCCTTTTCGTTCGGATGCGGGTGCGCTGATGCCTAGTCACAGCCACGTAAAATCTCAGCTTTCTCCATTAATTTTTATGGACAGCGCTGATTTTCACCCCTGGTGAAATTTGAAAATGGCTTCCAATGTAGCGCTCAAAAGTTTATATACAGTGCATTAAATAATGAGAGATGTGGTACTCTTCATTCTATTATCTCTGTAGTCCAAAAAAGCCGCGAGGGCTGCTGTCCGCGCGGAGGGTTCTGGGACTTGCAGTTCACCTCTGGAGGGCAAGCGAGGTCGGGAACTAACAAGAGGAAAATAGCTGCGGGGATGACGAGTTCGGAAAGAAAAGGGAGCACTTTTGTCGTGTAATAAATAAATGTTAGGAGATACCGAGGGGTGGGGGAAGGGAAATAAAATCCATATATTTATTTAACAAAAATAATTCAACAATATATATATATCCTGCTTGATAGAACCTCTAAGTGATTTACAATTTAAGTTTTTCTGTTTGTTGAACTTGTTAGTTACATTATCTTGTTTAGGAAAATCCAAAGCAACTTACAACCAAACCTAAACATAAAACATAAACTAGTTTTGATGTGTTGGGATCTGTAATGGTCCATTGGGGCACCACAATGGGGGGAGTCGAAAAGCAACTACAGTGGTACCTCGGGTTACATACGCTTCAGGTTACAGACGCTTCAGGTTACAGACTCCTCAGGTTACAGACTCCGCTAACCCAGAAATAGTACCTCAGGTTAAGAACTTTGCTTCAGGATGAGAACAGAAATCGTGCTCCAGTGGCGCAGCAGCAGCAGGAGGCCCCATTAGCTAATGTGGTGCTTCAGGTTAAGAACAGTTTCGGGTTAAGAACGGACCTCCAGAACAAATTAAGTTCTTAACCCAGGGTACCACTGTATAGTTCCCTATCTTTTATTATCATAGAAACAACAAAGCTGTTGAAAGCATTTTTTAAAATGAAGTTTTTAGTTACATCTTCTTCTCAACAGTGGCGTAGCGTGGGTTGTCAGCACCCGGGGCAAGGCAAGTAATTTGCGCCCCCTAACCCATGGATTTGCGCCCCCTAACCCATGGATTTGCGCCCCCTAACCCTAACCCCAGATGGTGCGGCCGGCACCCCCCACGCTACGCCACTGCTTCTGAAGCTGATGCTGTATTTTAATTGGCTTGCATTTGTTTGTTTTTTAAATACTTTTTAATTATTTTCTTAAGTTGCACAAAAAGAGGGCAGCACAAAAGATGCCTCATAGCAACCCTGTTGGCTAGGCTGAGGAAGGATGACTGACTCAAAGTCACGCAGCAAAGATTTGTGGGTAAGTGGCCCTTTGAACCCAGTCCTCCGAAGTATACTCTTAGCCCTCTAGCCACTGCTGGGTCAGGCTAGTGAAGGACACTAAATCAGATAGCTCAGTTTGATGGTTTCTGGATTGTCGAGGAAGCATTCCCTTTGTGCATGCTCATAAGAGCAGCTCCCAAGTGTCTTTTTAAAAATGTGGCAGCGATCCTCACTTGTACATGTGTTTTAACAAAATAGCAGGGGGGACTAAAAGTCACAAACTGTATGAAAGTAGAGGGTTCTTCACAGACTCACACATCAACATCTTACCCAGCACCAGCCCTTTGATATTAGATTCAATAAATGAGTCTAAGAGATTTGCCTGCAAATCTTGCAAAAGGAAACTTGTTGAAGGGCTGGTATAAATCCTTATGATTAATAATATCAAATAAAATCAGAAGCAGTTCTTTCTTGGATGTGGACTATTTGCAAAACCTAAACCTAGCAGTTGGTTGACAGTGATTTTCAGAAAGTCCCAGCAAAGTATCCCCGAGGACTCATTCTGGATACTGAAGGATCTCCGATACCCAAGAGGCATGATTGCAAAAGCTCCTGGCTACGTGCGTGAGCACAGTGGAAATGATGACGTTCCTGAGCCCTCAGTTACTGGAGTCCAACTATGCTACATCCTGTCCTTATATAACAATAGGCAATAGGCAGGAAATCTAAACAAGCACTCTGTGTGACAGATAGCATTAGCCCAAAACTCCCTCATGAGAAGAACTTGTAAAGAAGCAGATTGATTCTGTTTTGATTTAAGGAGACGGCCAGTGTGCTTATTTTTGCACCCCTTAATACCTACACAACCTGCATGTTTGAAAATAAATGCATTATTACGAATGCACATTAACTCTCCATTAACTATATTCAAAGCAGCCTGCCTCCACTAAGGTTGCTGTGGCATTCCCATTGCTTGAATAAGCAGTTTTGTGAGTAAACAATATATACAAATAGACGCAGACACAAGGTTACTTTGTTCTCATTCATTTAATTTGTATTTTGTATTGAATCAGAGTTAGTTATCTGTGCAAGTTGTTCCTTGGTTTTACAAATACCCAAAATAGCAAGCAGATCCTTTTGGCCACTTCTCTTGTCCCTTTCCCCAAAGAGCAGAAAGTCAAGGATCAGTTTAGAGGAAGCTCACCCCGTACCCAAATTCCTTAGGTTCCAGTGCATTTAAATCTTGTCTCTTGCCCACCATCCCACACTTTAAGATTATAATGTGTCTCCTTTCACCTGAGCCACAAGCAAAGAAATAAAGAGCATCAGTCAGGTCTTTGAAGTATAGCATCACTGTGTGTAATCTATGGCCTAGTTCTCACCAAGTTGGTAAACCTGCGTCTGAGCTTACATGCATCTTTCAAACCATCTCCTTATCTTCACAGGCCAACCATACCATTATGCAGTGTCCTCCCCACTACTCATGTAAAGTTGTTTTGCCCTCATAAGCAACATACCCACTGCCCAGTTCTACCTCTTCTCTCTTCCAACTTTTTATTGCTGTTTTCCTAGGGATACCATCCCACAGAGGAGAAGTGACCAGAGGAGAAATGACCGCTGGGAGGAAGGTGGAGAGAGGAAACAACATAATGTACCTGTAACAGCACAACCGAATGCTTTCATGTGCCCCAGCTGCAATAAAACATGTCTCTCCCATATTGGTCTCTACAGCCACAGCAGGCGCTGTAACTTTCCAATGGTTTGACTGTACCCCCGATGGTGCACTATTCCATTGTCTCTCTAGACAAATTGATGCCAGCAAGAACAGCTGCCCTATCTTCTACCTAATTCTTCTGCTTAGTTCTTGCTCATCAGCAGTGTTTGAAGACACAAAACTGACATCACAAGTCACCCTCACATCTGCATATACTTACAAACATTTGCATATCATAAGCTCTGTCTTAGAGTAGGGATGGGGAAATGTGTGTGTCAGCTTTGGTTTCCCTTGTTGCTCATTTTTCTAATTGCAAGTTCAGTTCTCCACTTTTCAAATCTGAAAAAAGGGTGAAGTGACTTAAAAATAAATAAATTCACATGTGAATTCCTAGTCCCATCTGCTCTTCTTTCACAGGTCATTTGATGGTGGGGTCTGTGGGGAACGGACAAGGGGAAGCGAACATCGAACAAGGATATTTCCATGCCTCAGATATAACAAACTTTGGCTCCGTAGAATGCGCTCTTCCATCTTGGAGTGGCTGTATTATTATTTCTTTAAATAGAAACTTCAAATCCACATTTAAATTACCCAAAACAAATAAATACAAAAATACACCAATACACCATGTCCCTGAGCATGTGGTGTGGGAGAGAAGACCACCCACTTTAGATAGGTGATAGTTAAAGCTAGGAATGGCAGCTGTTGCCTACTAGGTTCGTAGGGCAGAAGGCAAGGAGGTCAACCATATTTGAGCCACAGCCAATAGCAGGTGGAGGCACTGATTCTACCTTTGTCCCCGTCCTCTTCCCTGCTGAGTTCTACAAGGGCAAAACCAAGAGTGAGGAGAAGGAAGCAGGCAGGCAGCACCCCCTTCCAGGGCTGGTTTGAAGGAATAAGCACATAGGAATCAAGAGGAATCATGGGGATTCTTTAGCTGCAATTCCTACATTGCAGGGTGTCGGACCTGGTGACCTTCTCTGGGCACCTTCCTGCTCTATGATTCTAAGACTGAAGTTAGTGGGGCCTTAATTTGCCTGCCTGTACTGGAAGAATGCATGATAAAGAGCGGATGAAGTTTGAGCCACAAACCAAAGCCAAACTCCTGCCGCACTTGCGAGTGCAATTCCCATCCGCTACTAAAAACATCACTGGAAAATATTCAGGTTCATTCAGGCTCTCTGGCCTTTGACTCCCTCATTATCTGCCTCGCAGAGCTTTGGAAACTGCAAGTTCTGGAATCTGCAGCCGTTTCCTTCCTAGGCTGGCTCTGGTTCCCTCACGACCACAGTTTTCACCTAGCTCAGCGCTGTGGGAGAAAAAATTAATCAGCTTTGGCAAGTGTCCCCGTCCACTTCTCCTGATTACCCTGTGTAGGTGGGGCTGGGGGGGGGGGAGAAAACATAGCTGTCAATGTTTCCCTTTTTTTAAGGGAAATTCTCTTATTCCGGATAAGATTCCTCGCAAGAAAAGGGAAAAGTTGACAGCTATGGAGGAAAGTATGCTGGAGTACATGCATGCAGAAGCATTAATTGCATTGAGTTCAGTGTTTTAGCACCAAATGAAAAATGTGGAAGTCGCCCCCAACCCCCCTAAAAAAGCAAGGTATGATGTGCTGTGAGACAGCCATATGCAGACACCAGACCTTGGAATGTGCTGAGAGCATAGACCAGCACTTGTGTAGCTACAATTTCTATTTGCTGTGCACAGACATAACAGGAGAGCAATACAGACTGAGCCCCTGAGGGGTGTTGGCTGCAAGGATTGAGAAATGCCTGGAGAAAACTCTGATTTGGCACAATCCTAATAGGAATAACACAGTGTGTTTTAGGTCTTTTAGGCCCCCTTCGTCGTTTTCAGAGGATGTGGGTGATTTTGTCCCTGGACATCCTCCTAGAGTGCTATTCTTCTTGTCTTCAGCGGGGATTCTTTCCTGTTCTCCAAAAGTCCGCAGATCTCATCCATGGGCCTTGCACAGGCTTCTAGGCTTTCTGCCAGCTTCTGGACTTTTGCCTTGAGCACAGCATGACTCACTTTGGTCACCTCTTCGTTGTGCTCGGGGACCAGGAAGCTGTGGGAGCCGCAGAACACCATGAAGCAGATGGAATTGTACAGTGTGACGGAGGCGTTTCTCTCAGCCGGCAGTAACCTAGGATCCGTCGGGCCCTGGCTACGGTGCAAGAATTCCAGGCAGCGCATGATTTCTCTCATCTGAGCATGACAGCTCACTGCAATCTCCTTGACCTTCCTCACCTCCCTGGAATTAGAGAGGACTAAGGAGAGGTCGGATGTCACCGTGACGGCCCCTCCTGCAGCCGCCACTCCTAGGCCCACCCCGGAAGCCAAAAGGGATGCCCCTAATGTTGCAGGGCTCAAGGACAGCCCCACGATGGCCACGATGGCACCTGCGGCACTTAACGAACTCCCAGTGAAATTGGCGATGAGAGAGCGTCTGTGCAGTTTGTTGATTCTCCGTGAAATCTCCCGGAGACTCCTGATGTGCTCCCGAAGCCTGCTTCTCTGATCCAGCAGTACGACATGGAAGTGATGTGTAGGATCAAAAGTGTGAGGGGGAAAGTTGTCCTCCATAACCTTGATGGGAAGCTGGAAGAAGGGGAGAGAGAAAGGCATTTAGAAAGGTAACAGCACACTCTGGCAGCCAGGGCTGCAGATGCTTCTGGGACATTGACACCACCTGTCCCCCTAGTACAGTGGTACCTCAGGTTAAGAACTTAATTCATTCTGGAGGTCCTTTCTTAACCTGAAACTGTTCTTAACCTGAGGTACCACGTTAGCTAATGGGGCCTCCCACTGCCGCGCAATTTCTTTTGCTGGAGAACAGCAGTGAGAGAGCACTATTGCACTCATGTCCCGTTTGTTGACTTCCCATAGGCACAAGATGGCTACTGTAGGAGACAGATTGCTGGACTAGAAAAGCCTTGATGTGATCCAGCAAGGCTGGAGCCTGATCACCTCACCCGTTTATTTGTTGTTATTGGGTGCAACAGATTTAGCACACATCTACCCCTCTGAAAATTGTCTGTGTATAATTAAAGTTAGATACAACCCGTTATGTCTGTCGGAGGCCTGGGCACAACTGCATGTTTTTCTTTATTAATGTCATCATTTCTTTTGAAAAAAGGTTTCCTGGTTGTCACTCTCCTTCAGTGCTTCGTATCACACACGAAAGAATTATCTGCCCTCGTTGCTTGTGTTATCAAATGCACGCTACCAGCCACAGCCCTAATCTAATGTCACATTTGACAAGTACTCATGCAGCAGATTGTAGCATGCCGATATAGAGAACAAGATGCCCTGGGGCTTATCAAACAAGAAGTGTCTACAGCCCACAGGGAAAAGAAAGGAAGGACACCCAGATAATTCACACACACAACCTATTCTCCTGTCAAAAAACAACTCTGAGTGAAACTTCCACAACATAGCCACTCAAAAGCAAGATTCCTGGCACTTACTAGCAAACCCATCTTCTCTAATATCCCATATTCATTTGCTGGACTTATTTACTAATTCTTAAATTGTAATTACCGTATATTTGCTCTATAAGACTCACTTTTTCCCTCCTAAAAAGTAAGGGGAAATGTGTGTGCGTCTTATGGAGCGAATGCAGGCTGCGCAGCTATCCCAGAAGCCAGAACAGCAAGAGGGATTGCTGCTTTCACTGCGCAGCGATCCCTCTTGCTGTTCTGGCTTCTGAGATTCAGAATATTTTTTTTCTTGTTTTCCTCCTCCAAAAACTAGGTGCGTCTTGTGGTCTGGTGCGTCTTATAGAGCGAAAAATATGGTAATTGATTCCCCCTGGATTAACATTTCCCCTTCTGGATGACTTTTCCAAGGGCAAGAGGATCATACAATCATTTTTGCTTCTTTATCTAGTTTGTTTATGGATTAATTCATTTTTAATGCTCCAGGTGTCATCTGGAGGTATCTTCCAAAGTAATATAAACCTGTCCTTAATACTCTTCAAAACAAGCACTGTGTATCACCTACCTGCTTATTTTAGCATATCACACATGTTGGAAGTTTCACCAATTAAGTGGTGACCTATAAGAATGACAGAAAGTAAAGCAGGATTATAATCATTGATTTTACCTTCTGCTTAAATCAGTGGGATAAGAAATATGGTCTCTCTTTTTTGGTAAATTCCATTATTTTATAAACTAGCAGAAAGCAGGACAAAGCTCTTCTAAATAAACGGCTACAGAGTTTTTGAGGACAAAGGAATAATCCCACCTACCATGGTTTTCAGTTCAATCCAGTGTTCCCAAGAATGACTCTCAGGCTGTTTCTGGACAAGCCAAATTTATACTTACTATAGTCCTATTGCCCCCCTGGGACTGCTTTGCATCACACCAGGAATTTGTCGTTTCCTGACATTCCCTCTGCTGCCACCGCCACCCCCCTCCCTGCCCGACTAATTCAGAAGGATGTGACACACTGGAAACTGACTGGGGACAGTGCAGCTTGTATCGTATTCAGGAAACAATCCTTGCAAGTGAACATTATGTGTTCGCTTTTCCCAAAGCACGTTTACAAACACACACACACACACACACACACACACACACTATTCTTGACTCAAAGGGAATGCAGTCATCTCCCAAAGGGAATACACTACCCTTCCTCTTCTTGAAATAACTGGTGACACTATGCTAGCCAGATGACTGAATCTTCAGAGTCTTATGTAAATATAGAGAAAATAAGGTATGATCTCAGCCAATCATCACAATTACTTTGGAAATGAAATGTTTTATAGAACTGCTGCTTTCTGATTGTCTGGGATGCACAGCAGGCGGGAGAGCAATCCAACTTTTAAAAGAACAGTGCAAGCAGCTATCGTAGTAGCTACCCTAATGACATCATGGAATGCACATGGATAAATGGTTGTGCGGTGGGTGGCCATGGTAGATATTCTCTGGTGGCTGTGTTGGCCGGCTACTGGCTTGAGGAAGGGCCAGCCCTCAGGATTACAGCACCAACTTTGCATGCGGAAGCTGCTAGGTTCAGTCTCTGACATCTCTCGGCAGGGCAGAAAGAGACATCTGCTGAAACCCTGGAGAGCCACTGCCTGTGACTGTGGACAGTACTGAGCAAGATGGCTCAATAGTCTGACCCGAGGTTCACGTTGAGAAGCCACATCACTGCACACCCATATTTTGTTTTTTTGCAAGGCCACTGAAATGAGAGGCTTTTCCCCTGCACAGCAGGTAGATGCTCTGCTTATGGAGGAAAATGTTCTGGTTTAAAGTCACCCGCTACAATTCTCTGCATACAGATGGGGGCCTCCCATTTAACCCATCATCTCCCCCACAAAGCCAGTGCATGCAAGACAGCCTATGCTCTGCAACAAGCAGAAAGAAAGTGGATGCTTACAAAAGATTGCTTACAAAGCAATATTCCAGATGATAACAGAGCCATCCACATGCAGGAGGAGGACACTCACCTACGATGCTAACTTCCGCTGGCCGACTAATCTTATCTACTCTATCCAGGGCATCAGGCAGAGAGGGGTGTTCTACAGCCCAAGATCCTGGAGCTAGTAGGAACTGGACCTGATAAATATATACATTATACACAGAGAGAGCTGGCCTTATAGGGAATCCGACCATTGGTCCACCTACCTCAATATTGTCTACACTGACTGAAAGCGACTCTCCAGGGCTCCTGGCTGGAGTTTCTCCCAGCCCTAGCTGGAGGCGCCAGGGATTAAACCCAAGACCTTCTGCATGCAAAGCAGAGCTCTACTACTAAGCTAAGGCCCTTTTCTTAATAATCAAATGGAACTATATGTAGACAGCTGTCAGATCCAAGTCTCCTGTTTTCTTCTTCCAATCAGTAGGATCCAATACAAAACAAACAAATGAAAAAAATTGAGGCACAACCATATTTAATCTCTATGTTTATATAAGAAGCACTTACATAGTTATTTCTTCTTTATGCATTGTTCCCTTGTACATACAAACATGGAAATGTGAAAATAAATCAGATGATGTTGATCTATAACACGTATAATACATTTTCAGCCTGCAATCTTCTGAAAATAAAAATCAGACAGACAACCTAAATCATGGAGAATAGTAAGATAAAGAGGATTCCTATTAGGAAATGAGCCTAATAGGACAGGGCTGTGGATAGCAAATTTGAGGTGAGCAGACTGTGGTACTGCTCAGGTCTAAATTGAGGGTTCCTTTGTCTCTTGCCAGACATTGAATTTGTTGTAGTACCAACAGGAAAGAAAAGGGATTTCATGTCTGCAACTCTGGAACTAATCTCTTGCAAAGAATAAATGCTGCCAGTAGTAGTGTGTGGAATCCAAGACATAATAGCTTTTGTCTGTTTCGTCAGGAAAAGGGAAAGCTGTGCCGAACAGATCTGGAATACAAAAAAAGGCAAAAAGAGCTGATTAAAGAACAGAATCGCAAATCTCAACAAATTCTAGCTGGTCCCTTTTACACTGCTATCCATCAGTACACCTAAACCAATGGAAACTGTTCTGGCAACCATAAACAGCTCTTTTACAACAAATCTGCTCCCCCCCCCAACCCTCCCCCCAGTGTTTCCAGTAAGAAAAATGAGGTGAAACCGTAGTGGAAATGCAGCATAATCCCTTAATGGTGATGCCATATAACCTCTGTGCACGTTTTGTGAAAACAAATCACTAACGATTGATCAATATACATTTTGTTTGGAAGCGACTGAAGTCAGACCTGCATAGCCTAAAACTTCACTTCCTATAGATTGGTAGCTGCTAAGCATGTGAAATAATGGTGCCAATTTGAAGCAAGCCTCTCTGCCCAATTTGGGGGATCTGTCTAAGTGGAAGCCCAAACTTTCACCCAAAATTCAGTCCAAGGCAGAGTTCAGAACCAGCCCTTATAAACCTCTGCAAAAAAAAATGAGGTAGGCCTAAGTTTGAGGTCAGTGAATTTGAAGAGAAGTGAAAATGAACTTACTTTGAACTTATATTTCTTCCTTTTCACACAGGCTGTCCTGCAGAATTCAAGATGGGGAGAAGATTATATGGGTCTACATCCAAAATAAAGAACTGTCCAATTCTGACACACTGAGCTTCCTCGGTTGATGAGGGGAAAGGGTCCTCATCTGCCCACCTCCACCTGTCTCTAAGGAGTGGCTGCTTTCTGGCTATTGGGGTGAAAGTCCCTGCTCACTTTTGCAGTTTGTA